>NC_041807.1:309756-619513 GCF_900964775.1 Scleropages formosus
GTATACCGCCGAAACAGTTGTGGAACCGATGGGCGGCACGATGGCGCGGCGAGCAGCGCTACCGTCTCGCAGCTCTTGGCTGGTGTAAGGATGTAGGTTTGATCCCCACTCAGTCTGTGCGGGTTTCCTCCGGATGCTCTGGTTTCCTCCCACAGTCCAAAGACATGCTGTTCAGATTCTCCCATAGTGTGTGAGTGACAGAAAGAGAGAGAGAGTGTGTGTGTTCCACTGATGTATGGATGAGCGACCCAGTGTAAGTAGTGTATCTAGCAGTGCAAGTCTTCGGGTGCTCTGGTTTCCTCCCACCCTCCAAAGACATGCTGTTCAAGGTCACCCATAGTGTGTGAGTGACAGAGAGAGAGTGTGTGTGTTCCACTGATGTATGGATGAGTGACCCAGTGTATCTAGCAGTGTAAGTCACCGCGGTGAATAAGGTGTGTGGGCTGGTAACGCTATGTAGAGTTCATCTGAAGTTGCTTTGGACAAAAGTGTCTGCTAAATATATAAATGTAAACCAACACTTCTTTCAGGTTCTATTTGTTATGCGTCATCTGAATTCATATTTCCCTTACAGTCATATGTCACAACTCATTGCCACCTCTCGTCTGTTCCTGTCTCCCCTTCTCTTTCTCCGTTTGCTTGTCTGCTGCAGCCTCCCCTTGTGCTTCGCTCCCGCTCGAGCGAAGGACCGAGGCCGAACCAGCCACGCCCCTCAGGTACGCGTGCGATATGCGGCGCGGCACAGCCAGACTGGGCCGCTCGCGCACCTGTGCAGGTGTTCAGTGTTGAGGGTCTACGGCAGCAGCTGCTGAGAAAGGCCCCGCCCCCCCCTCCCCTGCGCGCTCGCTGTATAATGATGCACCCACTCCGCCTGAGTCTGCCCCCATAATTTGACGGCTCCTGTTTTAGTGAGCGAAAATGTTCATTTGCGGTTCCATACTTGTTCTGCTGTAAGCTGTAAACCAAAACTTATTTTTTTCTCATAAATCTGCAAGTTGTTTTCTAAGATGTCGCTGGTGTTAAGAATTCAGTAATAGTTTTAGAGCAGTTTTGCTTAGCGTAGTGGTTAGAGCTCCTGCCTTGCACCCGAAGGTTGTAGGTTCAAATCCCTCCTTCTGGCTGTAGTACCCTTGAGCAAGGTATTCACCCTGAAATTGCTCATCTAAATTACCCAGCTGTGTACATGATTGTAAGTATATAGTAACTGTGACCTTAACATTGTAAGTTGCTTTGGGGAAAAGCGGCAGCTAAATATTGTAAATGTAGAGCTTCTTCTGCTCGTATGGTTTTCAACCTTGTGTCCTTCTGGTGACTGATGTTGTCATTGAGTCTCCGAAGATATTGCCCCATCATACCGAGAGCGGTGAATCATACATCTACTACGTACGTTCCATATCTTTTTGATTTTGTTTTTCTCACGAAGAATAAGCTTGAAGCCAAAACCCAATTAATTGGGCTGCCCACTATGCGCTGGCGTTGCCGTTGAACTTCCAGGTACCCATAACTGAAAAGCTGTTCAGCTGAATTTAGACAACTAAATTGGTGGTTGAGAGATAAGCTCTTCAGGGGTGACCAACCAGTTGAGAAATTGCTCTCAAGGGAATCATTGATTACCATACGTTACCATGCTTTACAGAGCAACACCACAGCGGTTAGTCCTGACTGAGGCCGTGGACTTATAGATCGTTGCTTCAAGCCTCACCGCCTTTGAGTAAAGCATTCATCCTGAACTGCTGGAGCAAAATACCGACCTGATCTGTCTGAATGCTTGAAATGCCATGGACTGCGTTGGATAAAAACAGAGAACGAGAATCAACATAAATTTTCCACAGCATGAGAGCTCCGAACCATTTAAAACCTGATATTCCAGCGTGTGTAATATGACACCACAAATATGTTTCAGCACATATTAGCTTGACAAATCTCTTTATCCAAAGTAACTTAAGTGGCTTAGAGTTTCAGACATTGACACATGTTGATATTCATTGCAGGCAGTCATGTAAAATGACATGCTCAAGGCTAAATATTCATTCCAGTTCCTTAACCACTGCGCTCCTGGCTTCTGAATCATACTAATATTTTAACTACTTTAGTGCTATCTTCCTATATGTGATATCAAACTTATAAAATTCATTTTTAGATGGCGGTTGTAGCCAGTGTAGCGTGTATTTTATGACAAGTATATTAAGTGATCTGAATTCGTACCTTCATTTGTAAGCTTTCCCAATACATTTACATTAATTCATTTATCAGATTTTTTTCCTTCCCCCCCCCCCAGATTTTTATTCACCAAGGTGACTTACGCCCCTAGATACACTAGGTCACTCATCCATAAATCAGGCGGAACACGCTCTCTCTGTCACTCACACATTATGGGGGAACCTGAACTTCATGTCTTTGGAGGGTGGGAGGAAACCAGAGCACCCAGAGGAAACCCACGCAGACACGGGGAGAACATGCAAACTCCACACAGGCTGAGCGGGGATCAAACCCACATCCTCTCGCACCACCCAGATGCCATGAGACAACAGCGCTACTCGTTGCTACCCTTAGACTGATAATCTCTTGTTATGATAAGTGCTTAAATGTATTTTTAACATTAAGGTTTTACAAGTGTACAGCTAACACAGAGAAATTACAGCTCTTCCAGATTTTAATGCATATGCTGTATTTAATTTAAAGGGGATTGATTCATCCCTTCAAGTCATTAAAGAAGCTTAAATCACACCCTCTTCAGTGGCAGTGTGTCTATTACTTTATAAGAGAGTTAAATCATGTCCCAGCTATTAACCCCAAAATTGTCCTGTACAAGACAAAAGCTCTCATTCGTTTTTTGCTGTTTTCCTCAGAATTTGTGTGGCTGTCAGTTAAATATGCAATGAGCATTTTCTGAAGAAATGTGCTCTTTTGCAGCTGTGCCCGAAGAAGGAGGGCAAGAGTAGAGCTGAAACGGCTGCGACACAGAGAGGCCAAACGTGTGGTCAGTTTCAGGGTGTGTTCCCTCCGATCCTATTTCCAAACAAGTCTCGTTTACCGGCATGCCCGCACTTGTATGCGAGATAAAAGGCAAAGTGTTCCTCCTCGATTCTTTTCGGTGTCCCTCTTTTAATAGCGAGGAGAGAAGGAAAACTGGCTTGGTCAAGCAGACAATTGCTGATTCAGCAGTTTCTTAATACCTAGGTCATATACAGAACTGCGCAGAGTGAGGAACTCGACAAATTTAGCGTTATTTTGGTAAGTCTTGGGAGATCTTCTCCTTTGTCAACTGTTTTAAAGAAGCCTTTTCTAGAACATTCATTCTAATTATGAAGGAGTTTGTATTTATTCGTTCAGCTGACACTTTTCTCCAAAGCCACTTACGGTGTAAAGGTTATAGTTATTTAGCTGTTTATACAGGTGGGTAATATTTGTTGGAGCAATTTAAGGAAAATACCTTGCTGAAGGATGTTACTGTTAGAAGTCAGGATCAAACCTGCAACCTTTGGAGCCAGAGGCAGTAACACTGATCACTTTACTACTAGCCGTGCCAGCATTTACCTCCTATTTACCCAGTATTTAATTTACCATATTTTTTTTTCTGATGTTTAAGCATTGTTATGTGTGGTTAAGGGGTGGTGCAGTGGGTTTGACCAGGTCCTGCTCTCCGGTGGGTCTGCGGTTCAAGTCCTGCTGGGGGTGCCTTGTGATGGACTGGTGTCCCATCCTGGGTGTGTCCTCTCGCGCCCTGTGTTGCTGGGTTAGGCTCTGGCTCCCTGCATAGGACAAGCGGTTTCAGATGATATGTGTGGCTGCCTTCATTATATTTTCATTCACATCATTATGTTCTCGAAAAAAGTTAATCCTTTGTGTGTTTTAAGCATCAGTACTGGACACCTGGCAACTGTTTTTGTGCTCGAGCCACCCGCACGTTTTGGACCGGGTGCTGCAGTCAGTGTTTCTGCGGTTTCTGCTCATGCATTTACTCCTGGTTGTCCTGATGCGATGTTAGCGGTGAGGTCAGCGGTGAAGATGTTTTTGCGTTTGCGCATGAGACATCTGTGCATCATGGTCTAGGACTGCGTTGACCGAGCTTGCCGGATGATGTCTCATTCAACCTTGATGACATGAAGATTTTGAAACGGCCACGATCTGGGTTTGTGACTGTGAGGTTGCCGCATCAGAACAGCAGGTCCATCTCCGTCATACCTTTCGGCAACATGTGCAATGTATTGTGTTACCGTAGTAAGTATCCACCTTCGTGCATTTAACCGATTAGCTGTGAGAGGTTCATGCACCAGCGCACCACATCGTGGGGTGGTGTGAGGGGGTCAGGATTACCATGCTTCTGTCAGTGGAAGGACCCTCCAGAGGAACTGTGCCACAGAAATAAAGAATTTCTACCTTTTTTCCTGACTGCCAACACGGAATAAAGGAAGTTAGGGTCGTAGGCTGTTATTAAATGCTCAAAACGAAGCAATCCGTGTGGAATATAAACGATAGGACAAGGTTCTGGCCTCTCACGGAATATTCCTACATCTCCACATTGCTGGGTTCAGGTGTTTTCCAGTTGAGAACCGCTCAGATTTTCTCTTCTGAAACTCGCCCAGAGACTCAAAGCTCGGTGCCTTTCCCCACTGGGTCATTACTCTCCTTCTTTAAAAAGGACTCTTGGAAGGTCCGCGTCTCTGATGGGCACTCGAAGCTGCCGAGTGGACCATCGGACCCTCTTTTATAGTTTATCTCGGAGGGGAGAGGAAGCCCGGATCTGCACACTCAGGCTCCGTGTCGGTTCGGCCGCTCTCGTCGCTCGTCTGCCGTAAATCCAGTCCCAAGCTGCCTCGCGATCGTTGATCAAGGAGCGACGTTCGCAACGCGTGATGTAATCTTCACGTACTTTAACGGCGTATATTTTTGTTTTTGCCTGCTCGTTTGTCGAGGAAGCATTGTGTATGGGCACCGTGTGTTTCGAGAGCATGAAGGCCTACCGGAATTGGAGAACGCTAATCTTTCGGAGAAAAGATAACAGCAGTATCTCGGAAATCCACATTTATTCAAAGTCCTTCACGGATGCGGGGACTACCTCTCGCCTCGTTTGTTGCAGTAGTCTGATGGTTAGTGCTGCTGCCTTTTGACCCAAAGGCTGCAGGTTCAAGATCCACCTCAAGCTGTAGTACCCTTGAGTAAGGTACTTACCCAAAATTGGTCCAGCTCTATAAATGGGTGAATAATGGTACCCTCAACGCAGTAGGTTGCTTTGGAGAAAAGCATCAGCTAAATAAGTAAATGTTGAGTTTAAACCTGTGATTATTGGGTGTTTTATGGGTTTTAATGTAGAGTTGAGGCTAAGCAGCTTGCTCAAGGCTACTACGGCAGCGTCCTTGTAGGGAGGCTTGGTAATGTCAGTCGTTGCAATATTCTTCCCTTCCTTTTACTTTGAGCAAGATTACGTAGAACTGAGGCCCCTGACCTCTGCCCTCCTGAGACAAAGCTGTGAGCCACATGTAGGCTGGGAGCCTGGATCTCCCACCGATGGTCAGACTGTTAGAGCACCAATGTGACTTGACACCATTATCTCACGCAAACAAAATATGCCCAGAGAGTGAGTCACAGGGGCACGCCACCTTCCCGGGCCTCCGTAAACACATGGAGAACATCACCTGCAGACAGGAAGGAAAACACAAACAGCACAAGGGCAGAAAGTGATGTCATCACTGTCTCAATTTCAACGGCCTTTAAAAGAACACAGGTCAAACAAGCTGTTTGGCCGGGTCAGACTATATAGAAGAAATAGTATATTCATCCCAGAATTTGTAATCGAGTGTGACATACAGTATGACGCTGCCATACATTTTTCTCCATTTTATTAAACATGGAGAAGATTTCAATTTCACGCCTTATATTATTATATTATTAATAATAATATCCATATAGTGCCGTATTGCCTCTGAAGTGGCGGTCTGAGTGAAATCCTCAGGGTCTGTTCCTCTGTGACTGTTTGCCATTTTTAAAATAATCTTAACAAATGTTTCTGCCCAAAGTGAGCTGTTCTTGCAGATGTTCGTAGCAAACACTTACAGATGCAGTGCTGCTTAAGTAGCACTGGCATCAGGCTTGACTGTTCTACCGCTTGCTCCCCGATCCCAGTATGAACACAGCAGGCTTTCAGTCTCTGGGGGTGTTTCTGTTTCGTTTCTCTCATCAGTGTCAAACCAGAATAACTGCGGAAGATTGCGGCGACGCTGGCGTCACGTCCTCTGTGTGTCCCCTCCCCCTTCGGCCTTGTGCCCCGTGTTGCCGGGATAGGCTCCGGCTGACCGCGACCCCGCTCGGGACTAGAGGTTGCTGACATTGGTTGGTTGGTTGGTTGGATTGCGGCAACACCGCTATTACTCTGTTTTACTGGAATGGAGAAAAGGCAGATTACTGTTACTAGGCAGCTGAAGAATGGACAGATGGCACCTCTTCTGAATACGACGACCGGATAAACGGAGTATTTGGTGTGAATGTGAACGAAGCTTTTGAACCTCTCGAATGGTAATTAAGACAGAGCGCAATAGTGCAGACACTTTGGTACGAATACAGCTTTTATTGCTAATTATTGTTGTCGCAAAAGGAACTAAATCTTTTTTTCTGCAGAAATGACTGTTTAAACAGGGCGAGCTTCAGTGGTATATAGTACTTTGAGGAAGTACCAATGCAACAAGCCTGAAACAAAAACAGGTATTTTAAAAGCCCCCCAAATCACGAGGTGGCAATAAACAGAAAACATACTAAGTACATAGCGTAGTAAATGTTTGTAACATATCCCTGTGCTTCCTGCTCGAAGTTAATGATTGTGTAGCCGGCGAGGAATTCACTTTTAAGCCCATTAGGAAATGGTTGTATCTAAGCGTTAACGTATGGATGCTGAGCCCCAGATGTCCAAGACCAGAGAGTTGCATGTTAACTGATAACTGATTACTGAACAACTGATTCCTGATTACCGCACAATTAGTATCTGGTTTGGATCTGTAATATAAGTCGTGGCAGATGTTGCGCTGGAGAAGCCGGTGGCCCACATCTGGATCCTCTGCACTTGCAATATGCGATGAGCCGAGGACTTCCGTTCTGCAACGACCCGTGGTGGGGAGAGCCTGGGCTATTGCTGATGCCACACTGCCAATGTGTAATATGAAGCCACAACATACAGTTTGTTATAAAAAAATGCAATTTATTAATTTCAAGAGCAATTGAATAGGATGTGTAATTTGTGTACACTTAAGTAAAGAAAAATACAGGCCAATACAGCGCCCTCTGTCTGCCTGGAGGCTGCACGAAAGAGCCTTCTGCTAAAAGCATCTCTGTCCGTTTGATATATTGGGATGGACACCGCTGCATGGAGTATTGCCCTAGCAAATGACCAGAATTTAGCGAACGCATTAAGCAGCAGGACACTTATTCTTCTTGGATAGATTGAAAAAGCAGTTGGAGCAATTAATGTCTAATATCTTCGTGTGTCCTGAAAGAGAGAGGTGCTCTTCTTGGGGCAGCTGGTACTGTAGTGGTTAGTGCTACTGCCTTTGGATCTGAAAGGTCCCAGGTTTGATCCCCCTCTCTGGCTGTAGTACCCTTGAGCAAGGTACTTACCCATAATTGCTCCAGTAAAATTACTCAACTGTATAAATGGGTAAATAATTGTAACCTTAACACTGTAAGTCGCTTTGAAGAAGAGCATTAGCTAAATGAATAAATGTTCTGGGGTTCTTCTTGAGCTCATTAATGATTTTACACCCTCCTAATGCAGAGATTTTCGCCGGATGGCTACTCATAGGTAGATTCAGCACTGTTCCGAACTTTCTTCATCAGCTACATTAGCAAATATAAATTTTAATATCATAGGCCTAGTAAGCAGAAGGGCCACCCGTTGCCTTCAGAACAACTTCAGTTCTTCTTGGAATGCTGGCCAATAAGTCCTAAATGGTGTGTATTTGAATACCACACCAGTCTTCAAGAAGAAAAGCCTTCATCTTTTGAGGGATGAAGGAGGAGGAAACTGCTTTGCACTTTGCATTCTGCACGCCAGATCTTCCCCTAAAGAATCAAGATGTTTTTCTCTGGTGACTGGGGAGGGCGTGGATGGCATTGAATTTGTGTGGGGACATTATCATTCTGGAATCCGGGAACATCATGATGGAGCAATTCTTGCACTATAGGTTGTTTAGAATGACCTCAGTTCCTCAATTCCTCATACACCCTACTCAGCCTTGTGCCCACTGTTTCCAGGATAAGCTCCGGACCACCGTGACCCTGATTAGGACAGACGCTTAATGGAAACGGATGGATAATTGTCAGATGCTGCTAATAAGCAGTCAGCCTAATATCACTCATCTTTGTAGGTGCCTTTGTAATTGTGATTTAGAGGCTTTTTCATGTGATGTTTCCTTTATTCTGTCCACCCTCATATATTCCTGCTTCATCATTAGCTCACATGAGTGGGGGGCATTTGGGGTTAAGGGAACTGTGTTGGTGTTCCGGGGGGGGAGGAACACTTGGGCGCATGTGTGTGTGGAGGCGAAGAGGGCAGCTGAACTGCGTTCCAAAGACACAATGGCTACCTGTGTTTTCATAGTGTGAAAGGCATTGTAGGAGGGTAATGTTCCACTCAGTGACTTTGAAAATGAGGACGATAACTAGAGGAAAGAATGCAACTGGTTTACTGTGAAATTTGGTTCAGGTTGATCTTCATGCAAAAAAGACAGCTGAGAGCATAGTGGTTAGAGCTGCTTCCTTTGGATTTGAAGGTCACAGGTTCAAGTCCCACCTCTGGCTGTAGTACCCTTAAGCAAGGTACTTACCCTAAATTGCTCCAGTGAAATTACCCAGTTATATAAATGGGTAAATACCTGTGATGATTGTAATCTCAACATTGCAAGTCACTTTGAAGAAAAGCATCAGCTGCCTGAATAAGTGCATTTGAAAACCAATGATAAACCTATATGTTTTCAGAGTCTAGTTTTGGGTAAGATGGTCCCCTCATGGGAAATTCTGAAATCATGACCTCAAAGGGCAAAGTATTTTTACAGTTCTGGACTTGAAACAACTTCTACAGCTGATTATTATTTGGTGGCAGGTAACATAGTGGTTAACACTGTTGCCAAGTGACTCCACTAAAAATCACCTAGTTGCATAAATGGTTAAGTCTGTGCTGGAACAAATGTAACCTGAATTTAAGAGCCCAGCTGGAAGATGTCAGTGAAATGCACCCAGATGGAATTATAGTGTGAGGCCAACTTAATTCACATCACTTCCATATGTTTACAGTTTCAGACTTCGAGGATTCCTTTGAATTGCTGTGAAGACCATATTCTCATTCTTTGAGCGGAAGAAAGTTAAGCACTTCAGTCACCCACGTGTTCACAAAGGGCATTTCAGGTGTCGACCGTAACAAGAAGATGCATTTCCTTGCCAGATATGTAATATTATTCAGTCAATGTTCCATTATTGATTGTGTTTTAGTGGCGATGATGTATTCTGAAGGGACTTCCGATTCCAGCTGTGTTCATAAATCTGAGGAGCCACTGCACCCAGGATAATGTTTGGTAATGCTTTATTGCATATGCTTTAATGCAAGGTAATGCTTTATTGCAGATTTTTGTGAAATGACTGAAGGAACATTTTTAGAACAGAGGTCTGTTGGAGTCTCCGTTTTACATGAGAGGCATTATTGTTTCTGTGGCCCTATTTAGTTAAAAATAATTTTAATTTCAAAGAACCTAAGATTAAGTGTCTTTGTTTTCCCCACGAATAAATAATTACTTGCAGTGAAAAAGTATTTGCCCCCCTTTTCCATTTTTGCACTTATTTTCCTCATTAAATTTGATCCGGTCTTTTTGTCGGTTCTAGTCGTAAGTGAATGGAGCCTGAGAGGAAAAAAAATTACAACAATATGCTTTTATGCCATTTTCTTGCTTAAAATAGCAAAGGCCAATAATTGGTTGTGCCATCTTGAGCTGTAGTGAACAGCTCTTTTCGGTTCTTACCAGAATATCTCAATGTGATTCAGCTCAGGACTTTGACTAGGCCATCATATAACCTTAATTTTGTTGACTTATGTGTATTTTTGGGATCATTGTCTTGCTACATGACCCAGCTGCACTTCAGCTTCGATTCAGACTGACGGCGTGACATTATCCTTTGAAATTTTTTGATAAAAGAAGGAATTCATGGTTCCCTCAGTGACAACAGGACAAGCAGGCCCTGTGGTGCAAGAAGCCCCCGGATCATTACACTGACCCTGACAGCCCCATCCTTGACTGTGGAAGAAGGGTCTCACTCTGAAATGCTGTGTTTGGTTTTTGCCAGATGTAATGGGGCCCATTATGTCCAGAAATTCCTCATTTTGATTCACCAATCTACAGAAAAGTCTTTCAGAAATCTTGAGGCATCCAGGCACTTTTCGGCAATCTGTAGGCAAGCTTTCGTGTTCTTTTTAGCAAGTAGTGGTTTCCGCCTTGCCTCTCTCCTGCATATCCCATTTTTGTACAATGTTTTTTGTTGTGGAGTCATGAACACTGACTTCAACTAAGGCAAGAGAGCTCTGTTATTCCCTAGATGTTTTCTGGTTCCTTTTGAGCTCATTAATGATTTTACACCTTCCCCATGGAGAGATTTTGGCAGCATGGCCACTTATAGGTACATTCACTACCGTCCTGAACTTTCTCCAATTGATAAATATGACTCTGACCGTGGTTTGATTGAGGTCCTGAGCCATAGAATTGACTGTGGACAGCTGGTCAAAGCAGAGGTTTTTGGAAATTTCCTTGGAGTATAGAATAATATGCCACAATGAACCTCTGTCTTACTGGTAAGGGTTTAAGTAGCAGAAAACTGTTTTGGACAGGGCTGGTGCAAATCAGGTCTGATTGTACTAAAAAACAGCATACTCTGATTACTCCCTTTATTTAAGTTAAATAAAGTTAAGGAGCAATTACTTTTTCACCCTTACTGCATGACTGCACATTTCCTGAACTCCCTTACAAAGGAAATCACATTACAATACTGAAATCGTTTTTTTTTCTTCCTGCATCTGTATACAGTAGAATCCAGGTTAACCAGTCCTTGATTATCCTGCCTTCCACGTTATCTGGTTTCAGGTATTTCCTGTCTTTTTTGTGCTGAACAGTTTGCAAAATGGTTTTGAATGGAAACCTGTCAGTTTAGAACTGTATGCAAGTATCAAGCTGTGATATTTGCCCCTCTGTAAACATCTTCCTACACACAAAGACCTGTTTTCTATTTTCTTTTCTTTAACCTTTGTTAGTTGCGTGCTGAACTGTGACAATGTAATCACTGTTTTTAGGTTTTATTTCAAGAACATTGAAGTAATTCTTACTGCCTAGGGTTGAACATGATTAGATTAGATTTTATATCCTTTATGACATTGTTTTAAATTATTAGGATTTTCTGTTGTCTGGCCCGCTTCCATTCAGGTTTAAGATGGATAGAGATTGTACTCTACTGTAGAGTAAACTGGAAAGGAGGCAAATATAGTCTGAACAACACTCTATATTAGAAAACTTTTTTTAATGTGACCACAAAGTTAAATGAGTCAGAACAGGTAAATACAAAGCAATGTCAAATTTGGAGCAATCTACATTTGTCTTTATGACACTAATTATCTAAAAAAAACTCTCCACAGGTCAGACATCTTAAATGTATATTATAATTCGCTTCCCCTCATAGCTGCCAGGAAGTGATCCGTAGGTGACTCATGTCCTAAGAGCCAACAGGCAATTTTCACAATGGGATTAGGATTACATGACACCATGTAGGAGAATCAGTTGTTTCTTTCAAACAAGGCCTCCAGGAACTCTCATGGAAATAAATTCCCCCATCAAAAGAATATCTGCTCTTTTACAGTCATGGAAATCCCAGTCTCACTTGGGTAATAACACAGGTCAGCCTGATAGTAGGAATAAAACTGGACTCAGGAGAAAACCTTTGTTGGCTGAGCTACCTTGGCAACACTCAACAGATAGTAGAAAAACACTTGACCTACTGTGATAAAATTACTTCTACAGACAGACCAACCAACCAACCAACCAATCAATCAATCAATCGTAATTGATTAGTAATTAAGTGTATAATGGCATTCAACTATTGTTGCCCTTTGATGATCTGTGAAAACTAAGCACAACATTTTGATATTTACAATGTTATTTGTTTACAAGTGCTGCATGAATTTTAATACTTCAAATATCTTGCCCTTTCAAAATTGCTCGGGATGTAAAGCAGATGTTTGACTGAATGAGTGGTGTGGAAGCTCGGTTTGCAAAGCGTGCAAAGCTGGATGAGCTGCATGTTATCAGTGCTTAACCGAGAAGCAGCGCGGGCTTTCGAACCTAAAAATTTACCGGCTCCACATCCACCCTAACCCTAAACGGTGTACTGGCTGCACATTAACTCACGCTTCACGGATGAATTGTCGCCTTTGCCTTCTGAAGGATGTCAGCCTGAGAGCTGATGGTTGCAAAATTGATGATGATTAATGTTACACGATGCCATGTAACATCAGTAAACTAGCTGGTTTCCAGTCAAAGGCTTTTACTGTCCAGTTTTGACATCCTAAATGGACCATGGCTAAGATAGATAACTGTCATTTCAGCTAGACTGATGAGGGAAATGGTCAGAATGAGGGTAGAGGAAGAAGGAAGAAGACGAGTAGGGGAGTGTGGGGAAGTAACATTTGGTGAGATTGTGGTTTTATGGAAGATATTAGATGTTGCTGAGGAAACAGCAGAGTGAAAGGTTGCAAGGAGCTCCTTGTGAGTTGTTAAGTCTGCGACACTTTTAAATGTCTGCCATCGCCATGTGTTGGGGGCATGGTGGTGCAGCTGGTTTGACTGGTGCCTGCCGTGTGATGGGTCTGGAATTCAAGCCCTGCTTGGGGTGCCTTGCGATGGACTGGCATCCAGTCATGGGTGTGTCCCCTATGTCCCCTCCCCCTCCAGCCTTGCGCCCTGTGTTGGCGGGTTAGGCGACCCTGCTTGGGACAAGCGGTTGTACACATTTTGTGTGTATGTGTGTGTGAGTTGTGATTGGTTGAGACTGTCAGTGTGACAGGAAGTAGAAAGTAATTCTCCCATGATGCATTGCGCTACGCATGGGCAAGATTCTGGACATAGTTAAATGAACTTGTTGTGTTCTGAAGTATTTGTTTTTTCTTGCCGTGTGGCTGTTAAAGCGTTGTGTCACTGCGTGAGAAGAGCTCTCTATAAAAATAAACTGAATTGAATTGTTCTGTAATTTTCTTAAATGGTAATTTTCTTAAAGTCTTTGATGTTCACTTTGCTGCTTTGTGTTGAATGACACCTCTGAATTTATTACTGGGGATGGGAATTATGTTGCTGGGATTCACACATGTGGGGGTTCACTGCCCCAATCCCTAAAACTGCACAAAGGCTAAGCATGAAAGTAAGTTGTTGTCGCTTGTTTAGTTTTTAATAAGCAAAAAACAACCAGGTAAGGAGCAAAAATACCACTCTGGTGAACAAAGGAGCATTATGCTTGTGCAGAAACCCAGTTCAAAACCCCATGTAGAGATGGCATTACTGCTAGATTTCTCCATAGAGAGGGCGGGGGTGGTAACTGATACTGCTGCCTTTGAATCCAAAGGTTGTTGGTTCAAGTCTCACCCACTGCTGTAGTGTATTTGCATTAGGGTGTGAATCCTTGGATTTAAATGTAATGATGCTTAAGTTAAATATTAGACTTACTGTATATATGGCAGTAGACAACACACATTTTCAGAACTGCTCGTCCCATACGGGGTCACAGGGAACCGGAGCCAACCCGGTAACACAGGGCGTAAGGCCGGAGGGGGAGGGGACACACCCAGGACGGGACGCCAGTCCGCCGCAAGGCACCCCAAGCAGGACTCGAACCCCAGACCCACCGGAGAGCAGGACTGTAGTCCAACCCACTGCGCCACCGCACCCCCCGGTCAATAGTATTGAATGCTTTATTATCATGAACCTGTTATTTCTAGTATTTTCCTTTTATTTTTCTGTATCTTTCCCAGGTTTCGTGGTTCTTCCCAATCATGATCCCTGGATGTGGATTTCCTCCTCCTCTCCTTGACTTTCAGCCCCATCTGCACACCTTCCACTGTGGAGGAGAGAGCTGCGACATGTGGATCCCAAGCTCACCCGAGTCCCAGGCTTTGACTGAGGCATGGAAAGACAGGCCCTTCCCACGACAGGGGAGCCACCCTGTCGCCGTGTGCCAACAGGAGACGTTGGCCTTCATCGGGTTGCACCAGCCTGGCGCCGAAGGCCCGGGCTCCCTCCCGCTGAACAGACACAGCCTAACCCCCTCGCCGGACCCCTGGCATCGGACATGGGCGGGTAGCGAGAACACGTCTGCAGCTACCAACACGTGCCACCTGGATGAAGCACAAGATCCAGTGGGCCGAAGGTGGCCCAAGATCCTTGAGCTGAGTCAGTCTGACCTCCAAGAGGTTGGGAGAGACACTGTACCGGTTGCCTCGCAACCCCCTTCACCACCAATCTCCACCGACTCCTCTAGTCCCCCGTCCGCTCTGGGAGAAGGCGAGTCACTTTCCTACGAGCGCTCCCGCTCCCGGGACTCTGGGCTACGCAGCCCAGACCTGTGTCCGCAGCGACGGACCTCGCAGGGCTCCCTCAAGGAGAAATCCATACGTAAGTGTGACAAGCTGCGCACCGCGCCTGCTTCGAACCGTTAGCTCGAGCATTCGGATGTCAAAGCTGGCGCTCGTATGACTGTTTGATCGATAATAGCGTTCGTTTTCAAACAAGCTCCTTGTTCTCAGGGTATCCGTCTAAAGCCGTGCTTCGTTTTCCAGGGCGTAAGATCCGGGTGTATTCCCCCGAGAGCTTAAACGACGAGCTGTTGAGCGGCCCCAGCCTGGAGTGCGAATACCTCTTCCCCAGACCCTCTGTGGAGGAGGAATTGGGGTTTCTCATACCTCCCTGCACTATCCCTCCAACAGGGGGGGGCAGAGAGCCGCAGCACAGCTCCCCCTCAGCTCTGCCCTTGTCCAGCAGAGGCCGGGCGACTCCGGCCGAGGGCCCCTCGGCGGGAGGCGCGCCTTACCGTCCCGCCGACCAGGAGCGCCGCAGGTTCTCGGCATCCGAGCTCATCTCAAGGCTCCAGCTGTCCCAGAGGAAGAGCTCCTTCGCCCTCAAGCTGGGCAAGTCCCTGTCGGCGCGCGCGGCCCCTCGCGACCGGCCGCCCGTCCACGGTGTCGCCCCCAGTGAGTCCGACGCGGCGCGCGCGGCTTGACGCTCGCCGGCACGTCTGCGTCTCGCAGCTTTTAGTACCAGGCGGTGCTGCGCCAAGCTTTGCGAAAGCGAACGCGAAAACGGGCGCCTCTCCCTCTCTCTCTGTCTCTGACTTCGGCAGACAAGCCTCACGGTAGAGACCACAGCTCGGGAGGTTCCGGTGACGGCGCCCCCCACGGCCCCACGGGAGCCGCACCGCCGGTGCCCCCTGGTGAGAAGACGGCGCATAGAGGGAGCTCCAGGCCGAGGTGATACACGAAAGGACCGTCACACGCGGGGTTGAAGTTGCATTCTTGATTTGTGCCTTTCTTGCTTTAACAAAATACTCCGCGTGTAATTCGGTGCTCAAGTATTACAACTAGGACATGAGTACCGGAATGACACAGGGTTTCGGTTTCCGAACAAACTGGCGTTTTCTGCCGCAGCGGCGAGCGTGAAACACAAATTTTGAGATGTCGATTTTGGAAAGGGTCACAGGCCCTCGTGTCATTGCTGTTTCCTAGCGGGAGGAAGGACTCTGTCGACGAGGACACGGGTTCGCCTGCTGGTTCCGGCTCCAAACGCCTCTCGCGGTTCCTGCCCAGCCGTAAGACCGCCGACAGCTACGTTCCCTCGCTCGTCTTCCTTCGAGCACCATTATCCGCACGTTCATGTTATTCCGATTCAATGCCGAGAGCAGAATAGGCTTTTGCTGAGATTAGCCTTAAATGCGACAGTATTTTACCTGTTCTGTACATCCCTGACACAGAAGAGTTTTTTCGTTCGAATAAATCGAAGGAAAACAAATGTAATTGTAACGCCAGCAAATTTCTATAATTTTCAAAAAAGTAAAAGGTGCCTTTGAAAACAATTATTCCTTTGGCAGTGATATAGATTTCAAAAGCGCAGTATAATAATAATAGTAATAATAATTAATAAACAGTTGTATTTATTTCTGTAACCACAATCTTTTTCTCAGCAACTTGCAATGTTTTTACAGCTGTTCGCCTCTTCGTGCAGCGGGGTATTCTTACTGTATCAATTCCGGGCAAGTACCTTGCTCAAGGGCGTCGTCACTTTGACCGTTGTGCTATCTGCCGCCCTGATAATAAAATGAAATTATTAGAAAAAATACATTTTTCTTCCTCTGTTTGAGAATTTACACATGCTAAACATCTTAGTACCCTACAAGCTCTTTTTTCTATTTATAGTCCGAATGAAAATGAAGAACATTATGCCTTACGTGCAGCTAATGGCATCTTGATCTTTTTTTTTTTTTTTTCCACACGATTTGCTGTTTCTTCCTGCTTACGTAAATGCATATCACGTTTACATTTACGCGTTCGGCAGGTGCTTTTCTCCAAAGGGATAAACAGCTCGGCAAACAGCAAACGGAAGCGCATCCTACAGACCGAGCGCTCAGGCACATGTACACGATTCTTGAAACGCAGCTTATTTGTTCAATCTACCGGTGACGTGTGAGCGAAGTAAAAGAGGCATAAGAGCTGTGACGCACCATCGTTCTCTTTCACTTTTATTTGAATCAAAGTCGTAACGCTTCCTGTTTACCTTCTGCCTCAGCAAACCCGCTCTCCCACCTGTTCTGACACCCTGCCCCCTCTTCCTCTCAGTGTTGCTCTACCAGGAGTACAGCGATGTGGCCATCAACAGAGAAATCCAGCGACAGCAAGGGCCCGAACCGGGAGGAGAAGAGGAGGGCCTCGGGGAAGCCACTCCACCCGAAAACTTGTCTCCGACCAGCTCGTTCCGCTCATCGCGGGGTTCGGCCTTCTCCTTGTGGCAGGACATCCCAGACGTCCGGTCCAGCGGCATGCTGGACTCCTTCAGCAACGAGGAGCGAAAGTTGCAGGAGGTGAGCGCGGAAAGGGCTGGCGGGTTTGGCCGGGTCCCGCTCTCCGGTGGGTCTGGGGTTCGAGTCCCGCTTGGGGTGCCTTGCGACGGACCGGCGTCCCGTCCTGGGCGTGTCCCCTCCCCCTCCGGCCTCACGCACTGCGTTGCCGGGTTAGGCTCTGGTTTCCCGCAACCCCTTCGGGACAATCAGCTTCAGCCAGTTTGTGCGTGTGTGTTCTGAGTATCTGCCCAGTAAACACTTCTGTTCAATATTTGCATTATTTATTTATATACCATATATTAGGTGGGGGTCTACTGCTCGGTGCATTACTTCAGTTTCCTGAAATGGAGAAAGAAGGACTGACAAATATGGATCTCCTGTCCACGGCAGGCTAAATTTGAGCTGGTGACGTCGGAAGCGTCCTACATGCGCAGCTTGGCCATTGCCGTGGACCATTTTATGCTGTCTCGCGAGCTAGGCGAGTGCCTCGGGGCCCAGGAGAGGCAGTGGCTCTTCTCCAAGCTGCCTGACGTGAAGGACGTCGGTGAGAGGTACGGCAAGGCGGTCGCGCCGGAGTCGTTCTAGGACGGTGCATTTCCATGACGTGCCTCTGAAAACGATGTTGCAAATAGCGAATAACGTGAAACAAAACCCAAGATTTTTTCCGTCCCGCCTACGTTCGTGTCCCCTCCAGCTCGGCGCTCCCGGACCGGGTCGAAGGAGATCGCACGAGAAGCCGGGGAGGACGGTGTCCTTTTGCTGCGGACGTGCGTTTCTGATGCCCGCTGTGCACTTTTCAGGTTTCTGCAGGACCTAGAGCAGCGCCTAGAGGAGGACATCCTGCGCTTCGACGTGTGCGACATCGTGCTTGCCCACTGCCCGGCCCTCCGCAGGGTCTACCTGCCCTATGTCACCAACCAGGCCTACCAGGAGCAGACATACCAGCGCCTCCTGTGAGAACACTGAGTTAACACGTAGGGCTGTTTCCGTACGGGCTCCGTCGTCGCTATTCGGACGGTGGCGTCGCTGCCGTTTTTCCGAACGTTTTTCGGCTCTCGAATTCCGTGGGCGTCGCCGTCCGAACGACTCGGCTCGCGAGCCTCACCGCTCCATCTTCCCCCTTTGCCCCAGACAGGAGAATCCGCGCTTCTCCAGCATCCTGGCTCGTCTGGAGGAGCATCCCATTTGTCAGCGGCTCCCTCTCACCTCCTTCCTCATCCTTCCCTTCCAGAGGATCACGCGGCTCAAGATGCTGGTGGAGGTACAGAGCGGCTTGTATCTACGAGGAGGAGCGTGCACAGCAAGGCCGTGCCGCTTAAGAACAACAAACGCACCATCCTTAGACACGTGCGTTAATATAATGGAAGCGAAATTATGAACAGTGTGCTGAGTGCAGGTGAAACAATTTGGGACAAGTTGGGGTGGCTAGAAGAGAAGCGGTTAGAGCTAGAGGCATCAGTCTCGGAGGGAAATATCCAGGCGTTGTCAAGAACCGCTTGCCCCGAGCGAGCGGGGTCGCGGCGAGCTGGAGCCTTACCCGGGACGCACCCAGGACGGGACGCCAGTCCATTGCAAGGCACCCCAGAAAAATGTGAAAAAGTACATTACGTCAGCAGAAGGAGAGATGAGACGCCGTTACCACGAGTAGCTGCGTGTAGGCTTTTTAAAGGATTATTAGACAGCCACACGTTTCTCAAACACGTGGGAAATCGGGGAGAAGCGAGTCTGAAAGACGTGAGTTTTGGGACCCTTACATGTAGAGAGAGATTCAGCGGTTTTGAGTGGGAGGGGAATGTCATTCCACCACAAGAGAGCCAGAACTGCAGACTTGTGCGCTTTTGATTTTGGACCTTGAATAATTGTAATGCATGAAAACAACCATTTCATTGATGAAGGGCGGAGACCTGCATTGTAGCTCCAAGTTACCGTGACTTAGACCGCCGTTTCGCTTCCTTTTGCTCTTCGTGAACCTCGTCAATATTCTGCCCTTTGGAAATGACCGACTTGAATACCACACTCACCCACTATCGATAATCACTCGTCCAAGTCGGCGTTGCGGTGGTCCGGAGTCTTTCCCGGAAGCACAGGGCACCAGGATAGTCAGGATAGAGGACTGCAGGGTTGCGAGACACATGTTCACAAATTTTCGGAGGCATCCAAAATCTTTTGCGAACTGCAACGCTACACATTCGTGCTTTTCTGCTCACGTTTTTTTTTTTTTTTTTTCGTTTTCCACTTTATTATTTTTCCCTAGAATATTTTGAAAAGAACCACCCCTGGCTCTCGAGATGAAGACACTGCTACCAAGGCTTTTAATGAGCTGAAAAAGGTGACATCACCACACGATTACATTGTATCAAATAGCTGTATGTGTCTGTAAAGATATAGGTTGTACCTCTGCAGCTTTATGATTTGGTGAAATAAAATAAAACCATTGTTCATTTTATAATTATTTGTTAAAGTTTGTTCTAACAGAGCTCTGGCTAATGTTCTACAACGCCGAGGTCAAAAACCCATCACGGAGTTCTCAGTTTTCTTAGAATTGGTCCGCAGCAGCAAAAAAAAACGAGTAAGAATAAGAACATTGTTGTATTGAAAAGACCGAAGTACGCATTGCGTCCTTTGTGTGTTTTGGCAGATCATAAAAGAGTGTAACTCCAGTGTTCAGTCAATGAAGAGAACGGAAGAACTCATCCATCTGAATAAGAAAATCCACTTTGAGGGCAAGGTGAGGGTAAACGTAGTCTGTCAAGCGAAGAAAACCGACAATTTATCACCAACTCCGACACAAAATGTTAAGCTTATGATCCCAACATGGATGCTTTGGTCAAATTTTGATCTCTACCTAACTCCCAGTGTCCTAGAAGATGTCTCAGACCAGGACATACGAAGCAGGCACATCTCCAAGCTCAGATGAACTTATTAGAGCACCCACCTTTAATCTACAATCTGCACTGTGGTAACCTGTGAAACCTGTGTACTTTGGGTATCAAATATGGTTTCGATTTTCACAGAAGGGTTTCCAGTAAAACTCGTTCAGGTTCTGACACACCTGACCTAAATCTTATGCCCAGAAGAGGGACAGGAAGCTTCGAGTTTTTTCTTGGCGGTGTACAATACCTCACAGTGGCTGAGTGGACGAATCTCCCTCCTTGTTTCATTAGTGTCGCGCTCCGCGTTCCACGTGAAATTCCGCTGAAATCAGTCCATGTACATTTGTGTCACTGCCTGATTTGTTGAACTATTTGGCCCAGAGATAAATTTTTGTAGTAGTTTTAATGTTGCAGCATCCTTTAAAATTAAGTGCTTATGATGCACTTCATTATACACTATCCTATAGCACTAAAGTATACTGTTCTATTCTATGGAATAAAGCGTAGATAAATCCCTTATGTTCGACTTCATCTGTGACTTATGATGTAGAAAATGTTTCCCTCTATCAGGTAAAATGTGACATTTGCATTTTGAATACTCCGGGGAAATAATACTTCAGCTAATAATTCGTTATCAGACATTATCTGATAAAGTGCTTGATGGAGAGCAAGTTTATGATCATTTCAATTAGTTTTTTTTTTTTGCCATTTGTTTATATTGCACCCTGACTATGGGCATGACAACATACTTGAAAATCTTGAATTAATAGATATGTTTCTCTAAAATCTAGATTGATTGATAGATTAACACTTATTAACTGCTACAACTACTTTTGCTGTCATGCTGTTGCGGTTTCTAAAATGTTTTAGAAGTGGTGGCACGGTGAGTAGCGCTTCTCTCTCGAAGCGCCTGGGTGGTGTGACAGGACATGGGTTCAATTCTTGTGTCATCCTTGTCTGTGTGAAGTTGGCACGTTCTCCCTGTGTCTGCGTGGGTTTCCTCCGGGTGCTCTGGTTTCCTCCCACACTCCAACAATATGCTGTTCAGGTTCACCCATATTGTGTGAGTGACAGAGAGTGTGTTCCACTGATGTATGGATGAGTGACCCACTGAAGTAGTGTATCTAGTAGACTGAATGAGAAAGGAAATGAAGGTTTTAACTTTAAAGGTAACATTTTTAAGCCAGTTGAAGCTGTATGAAGTAACTATGATATGGAAATGAAATGTGGAATATGACCTGTAGCTCACTAGCTACCTCACTGCAGTAAAAATCCAAGACAAGACTAGCAAAGAGCATTATAGCTAGAAAAAGTGACCTTTGGTGGTGCATCCCTGTATTAATATGTACAGTAAATATGGAAATATTCCTGTGTTTCTTTTGTTCAGATTTTCCCCCTAATCTCACAGTCCCGATGGCTTGTGAAACACGGCGAACTGTGTGAAGTGGACACACAGACTATGAGTATTTCCGGGTCAAAGCTCAAGTTGCCGACACGGCCGGTCTACCTACACCTCTTCAACGATTGCCTTTTGCTGTCAAAGAAGAAAGAGTGAGTAACAGGGAGAGGGATCGGCATGTGCACAGGGAAGGACGAAAAACTTGGTGGAAGGTAGCGAATGCATCACCGTAGTAATGTTTGATGCTGACATGGCGGTGTACTCTTCCTTATGCCCTATGCGGCTGGGATAGTGTCTGGATGAGCACAGCTCTAATTAGGACGAGCAGTTATTGACAATGAATAAATAAATCACAGCACCACTCTTTTTTGCTTCTTAGGTCGGTAAAGTCTTAATTTCTTCCATAACGTACTTGACGTGATTCGTAGACCTTTGGACTCACGATCAATGAGGTAACCCCCTCTCTCCTCTCTAGCACCTGGAAGTTTGTAGTGTTTGTACATGCCAAGATTGGAGAGCTGAAGGTGAAAGACATTAGCCAGAAGCTGCAGGGCATCTCAGGGTACATCTTCCACTTGCAGCTCTGTGAGGGTCAGCTGCTGAAGCACCAGATCCTGCTGAAGGCTCGCACCGAGTAAGTTGGCTAAGCCTGCGGAAATGTTCCTATCCAGCACCGTTTACTCCACCTAGACCGCTAAAATGAAAATGTCTTGGAACCCTGGTGGTAGCAATTGTATTATAGGAACTCTAGCTACCACATGAGAAGAAGGTATTCAAACACACACACACACACATTGGCTGAAGCCACTCATCCCAAGCGGGGTCGCAGCGAACCAGAGCCTAATCCAGCAACATAGGGTGCAAGGCTGGAAAGAGAGGTGACACACCCAGGACGGGATGCCAGTCCATTGGAGGGAACCTCAAGTGGGACTCAAACCGCAGACCTAATGGAGAGCAGGACCTGGCCACCCCCCCATTCAAAAATATATAATCCATATAATGTTTCCCCAATATTTTCTGTTAATTAGAGAAACAAAAGAACCTGTGGATGAAACACTATTAGAATCCTGATTTTTTTAAAATTATTTCAAGCAATAGATTGTTTTCTACTACTGGTAAATACTTTACCAATTTCTTTCACCAAGGCATACAGTTTCTTAATCATATTTAATGAATTTCAAGTTGCTTTGTCAGTCTTCTGTTAATCACATATCGATTGAATCCAAGTCATTCAATTGAATGTTTTGCTCAAAGCTACAGTGTAACAGCTGTTTCCTTCTTGGAAAATGAACTGGCAAAATTCTTTAGCTGCTACTCGTATGTTTGCTCTTTCTAACGCCACCTTTCTGAGCCAGGATTTTCAAGACCATTTGAAACGGACCACTGGATGAGTGTGGTGTCTCTACAGGAGTGAGAAACAGCGGTGGATCACAGCCATGGTGCCCTCAGATCCTGAGATGAGTGGAGACCAGATCATTGAGAACGGAGGTAAGCGTATGCAAGACAGCGAGCTTTCATGTTTTCCATCCGCGATTTCAAGGGTTGATTGTCTTAGACGGTCAGCAGCTACCCCTATACTCACGCACACACGCACGCAGAGTCTGAAACCGTTCGTCCCAAGCGGGGTCGCAGCGAACCAGAGCCTAACCCGGAAGCACAAGGCGAAAGGCCAGATGGGGAGGGGACACACCCAGGACGGGACGCCAGTCCGTCGTAAGGCACCCCAAGAAGGACTCGTACCCCAGGCCCACCAGAGAGCAGGACCCGGCCAAACCCGTTGCACCACCGCACCGCCCACTACCCATATACTGCTCCATATATTCATTAGAGATTCAAAGCTGATTCAAAACTCATGAATGAATGAATGAATGAAGTAAGGAAGGAAGGAAAGTTTATTGTGGAAAAGCTGAGTGAAATGTTTGATATTATGCTGCTTACAGTGAAATCTACGTGCAACACGTGTAATCTAGACTTGAGAGGCTTGTTTAGCAGGTGCGCCTTTTTAAAGATTTTAAAGAACCACAGGAACCTTGCTGGCTTCCTGTCTATCTTGCAGATCTCTCTCAAGTTCAGTGTATGAAGAGCTACCAGGCTGTCGAGCATGATGAACTTACGCTTGAGAAGGCTGACGTTCTGCAAGTGAAGAATATCACCAGTGATGGTAACACTATGATGCTACACTTGGTGACTTCCGATTTTTTTGAGATGAGACGATTGGTTTTAAAATTCTTGTATTTTTATACCACAGGGTGGGTTGAGGGGATCCGGTTGTCTGATGGTGAGCGGGGCTGGTTCCCCAAGACCTACGTGGAGGAGATCACAAGTCGCAGTGCCCGGATGCGTAACCTCAGAGAGAAAAACCGTATCAAGTGTGCCACTCAGAAGCTGGAGGAAGAGTTTCTTTGAGGACTGCTTACGCTCTCAAATGCTGTTGCCCTGTGATGGCAGAGCAGTGCAATCGCAAAGCATTTGGTTGGTGCCTTCAAACTGAGATAGCCTGCATCTTTGACTTTTTGCATGCCTGCTTCACAGATTGCCTTCATTTTCACATCTGCATTGACCAACGTGGAGAGTCAATATCACAGGCCCAAAGATTACCGCTGCATGGACCCTGTTGGTTGCTTCTTCACTCAGTCTTATGAGATTCAGCAATAACTTTGTATATCTGATACTCGTTCATCATACTTATGATCTTCACAGACTGAGAGGCTGAAGCACAGAAAAAGTGTTAACTGTTAATCTTATTAATTTAAGCGTTTTCCCACAGAGGCGCGGTCCGTTTTAGATCTGGGTTTTAATTTTGGGTTGTAATTAATTAATTAAAATATGCAAGATTAACTGATGCCAGGAGCAATCAAAATCAATGTAATAATTTATCTGAATGCTAGTTCTAAGACTGAAAACACATAAATATACTCCATATGGCAGCATGCTGTTTAAAAGTCATGTCTCTTGGTCAGTGCAAGAAGTGTTTTCACTTAGTAAATGTTATTGAATCTTTTTCTATGGGAAATAAATCCAGAATATTGAACCTTTTGCTTATGTCATGTCTTTAAAAAATACATTTTTTTTTACCTGAAAAACTTAAAATACACACTTTAAAATGTACTGCTTAAATTTAAACTGCCGAATAAGTGTGGACAGACATTAAAAAAAAACATTTCTAATTATATTAATATAATAATATAATAGTTAAATACATAAAACTTGTTAAATTAGATGTGACTTAGCCAGCAGTGAAGAGTGGGCACAGAAACAAAGAAACACTGATTAAGAGCAAGACCAGCACAAGCACAACAAAATGTCAGTTTCATTTTCTGTTCTATTTTTAAACTAGGTACCTCTTTCAGATTTTTCTCCTTTTTATGTAGAGGTAATTGTGTAATGGAAAGAAGAACCCTCCTACCTCATATACACCCATGTGGAAGGGCCTTTTTTCGTATGACAGAATGTTGTTCTGTCAAACTGTAAAGGTGAAAAACTGCAATGCTTTTAAGATTAACCTCAGCACTTTTACACAAACAAAGGCTACAGGTATGAGAAATGCCAAGCTCAAAATCCTCCTAGATTTACAGAAATTTTAATGCAGGTTAGAATCCCTTTCTAGTATTTCCCAATAATTCAGATTTTTATTGCAAATACAGGGTGTGAAAGAAACATTTGTAGTGTGATTTATATACTATTTTAACTGTTTGTAAGTAGTAACAAGTTACATTTATTTTGTTCCCTGTACTCAAGTCAATTTTTTACATTTAGTCGAGTGCATTTGTGAAGAACATATTTGTACTCCATTACATTTGTGTTATCCTTGATTATTTTTTTTAATTTTTTGCATTTGATGTCTTTACTTTCCTTAAAATGAATGAAGTCAGTATTGCGCAAGCCATGAGGTCGTCTGTTCATTTCACAAACTATTGTTGGCTGTCAGTCACAGCCACTTAAAACCATTAAAAATGTCTCTTTCCGGTCAGCTGGCTTCTTTGGTTGATCTCATTGGCCAAGTTTGCTTGCAGTGAGCGTAGTGCTAACCAATCAGAGCTAGAGAAAGGTTTCAACCCGCCTTGATTAACAGCCTAGTTCATTTGCTTCCAAGGACGTGAAGTCACGGACTTGTGAGTTTAAATGTGTTTGATACATTAAGAATAAGTTTTTTTTTTTTTTTTTTTCTTCTAGTGTTAACTGAATTGTACAATGAGGTGCAACCTACAGGTTGTCTTTTCAAATCTCTGCTCTCCCATTGCTGTATTGCCTTTGAGAAAAGCATTTATCCTGAACTGCAGTGCATAAATAAATACTCTGCTGCTTAAATTGCCAAAGAGTTGCAAATCCCTTTAGATGAAGGTGCCAACTAAATTGGAAATGAATTATAAAACTTCATCTGGAGCTGCAGGAGGTGTAGTGGTTAGAGTCTGCAGTCAAAGAGAGAGCAGTCAACCTTGCGGTCAAAGGGGCATGAAGTGGAATCCCTGGTTCTGGTCCTGCTGCAATACAACTGACAAAGTTACTTACCCTGAATTGCTCCATTAAAGTTACTCTGCTATATAAATGGGTAAAGTGTAATTACTGGAAGTATCTGACTATACAACCCTAAAATCGTAAGTAACCTTGGACAAAGGGGTCATCTAAATCATGGCTAATAATAATGATACTTGGCAGACTGTGGTCTTGTTTTTGTTTTGTAGTGATTAGTCTAATTGACTTTATATAATTATATTTGCAGAAAAGATTTCGTTTATTGAAAAGTTCAGCTAAAACTATATGTTGTAGCTTGAAACACGGCTAGTGGTTTGTAACATTAAAAAGCTTAATTTCAATCAAATAATTCTCAAATAATTTCAGTAACTTGAGTGTTTTTGACCTGAAACTTTTTTATTTTTGCAGGAATATATTTTTAGACAAGTATTTTTACCTGAGTATTTTTTTTGTTACAAGTAGCAGTACTCGTACGAGCTACTGGTTTGATTACTCTACTCACCTCTGATTATACTAGCCTTTGAATTAAACTGTGAAGCACAACATTTTTTAAATTAAATTAACTGAGCTGCATTAAGTTATGAACTGTAAATTAATTAATGGATTGATAACAAGACAACATGTCAGTGTCAGCTTTTGAATTAAAGGGCTTAAAAGGTGATGTAAGACTGCCTCTGTATTTATTTTTTAAATTGATATTACTATCTGCTTTTCCAGTTGTATTTGTTTCAAAATTTATATTACGATTTATATTAAATATTTAACATTAAAGTAATCCTGACATTGGCTGGCTACCTTGACTCAGTATGGTCATCTGAAGGTGATCCTACAAAAAACATAGAATAACAACAAGTGTAGGAAGCAGGTTACAACAATTATCTGACAGAATCTGCCCATGCTTCTTCAAGGAAACAGGATGTTGCGTGGTTGCAGGTTTTCAGATTTGCAAAAAAAAAGAAAAAAGAATCAAGTGTAAATTCCACCTGCCAGCAAGCCTCTGAAACCTTGTCCTCCATACAGGTTTTCTCAGACCTACTTGACGTTTTCTTCCCCCTGCCACTTACAGGAATTAACTGATTCACATTATTTGCTTTCCCCAGATTTTGCTGAAAGCATACCTGAACAACAGCTCAGACTTGGGGTTGGGCTTCTACTTGCTCGGTAGTACAAACTGTGTGAAACTGTGAAATACTGACTAGTAAGTTTATGTGAGACTGCATGAATGGGGTCGATTTACTGCATGAATCAGAAGTTCAATTACTTTGATTACATATGTGTCAGACAATCAACGTTGACTGAACTCTCCCCAGTGAGGGTCCTTGCTGATGTTCACATGCTAAAAGATGACGATGATGATGATATTATTATTATTATTGTTATTATTATTATTATTATTATTATTATTATCTTTACAAAATAAAATTCCAGTTACTGTCAATAGCATATAACCACTGTGCCAAATTTATTAACAAAACCCTTGTTTGTGCTGCTTTTGGTGTCTGTTCTGTGACCGCTGCCTTGAAGAAGCAACTCGTCCAAAGAAATGATGCTGCGTTCTCTGAAATGCACTGATAAAGATGTGTCACATGCTGGGAATTTGCACAAAGAGGTAAACTTGCAAACCTGCAAACCCTGCAAAAGAAGATTGCACGTAGCTCAACAGTAACGGACAAAAAGCTGGAAGGAAGTGACGCACATCTGTGGGAACCATGGAACCACATCCATATTTTTAAATATTCGTGGACCTTAAAACAAACAAAAAAAAAAATTAATTGTTTTAAGTACTTCTTTAAGAAAAAAAGCACAACTGGACACAATGAATGGTCAGTGGAAGCTGGGAAGTCCGAGTGGGAGACAAAATGAACTTTGAGAAGCGAAGCCTTCTTACCATCATTGGTGGCGATGGCCTGCATGATAACCCTCAGCTTCAACCAGTTTTGCTACTCTATCTACATGACAGCAGATGAAACACAAATATTTTTTCATGAATTAATTATACTGTAGAGGAGGGGATTTTACATCCAGATGATGCTGTTGTCCCCATGTTTTCTATCTTACTTTTTCCTTTGCCTGAAATAGAATGTAGCAACCTCAACTTCTTTCTGTTTATGAGTGAAAGTCTATGTCTCTGGTGATGTGTCATCACAGGCAGTTTTTACGTTTTACTATATGTGTTATATTTTGAGATGTGTATGTTTGCCATGTAAAGATATATCCTGATTGTCCAGTTTTCAGATCTGTTCTTCTGCAGTAAGTTTATGTAAATAAGTTAACTGAACATGTGTCATGCAACATATGGGTTATGAACAGAGAACACTCAATCAGAATAAAATGGGCACATTAAGGGTTTTTCCCCAAACAAATAGACGTTAATTTCTGAAATGTTGCTCTGAAAGTGGAGATAGTGGTTCAGTACGTCATGGATCTTTTTTAATACATTAATTTTTCGACCAGATCCTGAGATAAAAGCATTTGTTGAAATTTCTGAACGTGAAGTGTCACTGAAAACAATGAGTACTTTGATACTGAGCATTAGGTGTCAGTGTCCCTAGTAGCCTGAAAAGCTAGCACCACAATTTTTAGCATTGAATGTCTTTGCAGTTTTTAGAAAGTGAAATTTCTCTCACTTTACACATAGAACACTAAAAGCCACATTTATATCACATTACAGCTTGTGGTTTTGTTTTTCATTTCTAGGTTAACCACAAATGACCAGGGATATGGGAAAAGCCTCTAGCTTGTGGTTGTTTAACCCTCAGACTTCAAACTGTTCTCCTGTTAAACCAGCTCTTCATCAAACATTCAATGTTATAGCACATTGCCATGTTCTAATTCAATATACCAATTTTCTGTCCAGTTCAACATTTATCTCTACCTTTTGCAAGTCTTTAGCCTCATGTTATACGTATGTCCGTAACTTCACATTTTGTCACTTTTGACTGGAATGTGTGGTTTTTATGGAAAGTGTTATGGACCGAATAGAGAACCTTGAGGTACTCCACCCATTTATTTAAATTCTGTAAAGTCACTTTGAAAAGTCCTGGTATTTTCTACTCAATTCTATGTTCAATTCTGTGTGTAAATACATTCCAATCTTTGCCTTGAAGATAACTTCTTTTATGCAGAACATTTATACAGACTCTTATTCCTTTGGAAATGTGAAGTAAACTACAACATTTCAAAAACTTTTTTATTGTTAGCTGCTTTTGCAGCAATTGTAGAAATTCGTAGTGTGTTTTCCCAAAATTTGTACTTTTTTGCTATTCCGTAGAATGTTGTTTCTCAAGTAGCTTTTATCCGATTATATCATCTATAGTTGGACTAATGCTAATTGGTCTGTAGTCTGAGGAAAATTCTCATTTTTGACATTTATGTAATAAATGGTACATTCCCATCCTTGAGTATTTTTATAACAGTAACTTCCTTTGAACAATTTAAATTATTCCCTCCAGGTATAACTGCTAAAACAATTTTGCTTTATCCAACTTTCCTTTCAGAGGTTACATTTCAGAATAGTTTTTTCCCACTGATGAATAATAAAAAACATCAGGCTCTGCTTTTGTTCTTTATTTGGTCCACCTACAGTATTGTTGTTGAGAACAGTCAGAGAACCATCCTAGTAAGTTTGTCTCCCAAGACATAAGACTTCAACATCCCAGTTTATGTTTGGTATATTGAAATCACAAATTACCACTGTCTGTCCACAAAGATGGAAGCTTGTTCATGAAGCACACAGCAAACCTCAACATCTCACTTGTGTGATCTGTAGCACACGCATGTCCTTAGAGACACAAATATATTTATACAGTTCTTATTCCTAGCCTCAGATATCCTTACAACATCATATTTCACAAACTAACTACTAAGACTTCATATTTAGGTTTTGGGACAAGAGCCCCAGCGCTGTGTTTTCTGTTTCCACATTTCTTCCATCTACATATTTAAATAAGATCTATTCTTTAAATCTCTTCTTTGCACAGCTAAAGCATTGCTCAGCCTCCTTGTTGGGTATGAGGTTCTCATGGCTTCCTGTGCTGATGGCATGAAAGACACGGCTCCACCACATCATTATAGCTGAAGGATTATGTAGATTTCAGTTTTCTACAGGTCAGTCTCTTGCAAGGTAGCCTGCCAATGACTTTACTCCATTTCCTTGAGGGGTGGAGACACTTGGCAAAAAGTGATATTTGATGGAACCTACGCTGAAAGCTCTCAGAATATACAAAAAAGCTGGGGCGTGAAATGGTTCTGCAGTCCACGCCGCATGTTCCTTGACTGAGGAGGAAAAAAAACCACTTCTCTTACTCACAGAAGATCAGTCATATTGAGTGAACTAAAGCGCCACTTGGAGAGACAAACTGGTCAATGATGCTGCCCCAGGGTGTTTGTCTCTCGCTACTCCTCCTCACTCAGGCCATTTTGGTAATTTCGGGGGTCTGTCCAGCAGGTACGGTATAGAAGCTGCTTCGGCTTCTGCTTTTGCACTCTCAAAGGCACGTGATACCAGACTTTTCTCAGTAACGAGTGGATTGCTCTGAAATCTCAGGTACGAGAAAGAGCTACAATTCGAACGGGTCTCATGGCTGTGAACCGTGCCCGGACGGCCAGTACCGAAGTGAGCCGAACGACAGCAGTTTTTGCCGGCATCGCTGCACAATTTGTGCTTCAGGTAAGGATACGTTCTTTTTTCAAACTTCTTTGCATCTCTAGATTACAGGACAGGACTAATGTCAAATGCCACGGTAGTCAGGGTTAAAAATCTAAGTATAAGAGTGGAACTAGGAGCACTAGTGCCGTTGCACTCCCGTGGAGTCATGTACTGGGTTATAAAACCACAAGTACCACACCGGCAGCTCTGCACATCTTACTGTGAAGCCCATCTCTGAGGATGTTCTTTTGTCTCTCGGCTGTTCTCTAGAGAAAGGAAGTATGGTTGAGCAGAACTGCACCAAGACTACAAATACCAAGTGCCGCTGTCGCCATGGATTCACTCCTGTGAAAGCAAATAATGCAGTCTGCAAATGTGACAAGGGGTCTGGGCTGAGGAAGACAGGTAAAACTGGGGAATAGGAGACATAGCAGATGGCAGAAAAGGGAAGGGTATACTAATAAGGCAGAATTTTTTTATGAGGTTGCTAATTATGTCAGTCACGGAACTGAAGTAAAAAATGTGTGAAATACTACGGCACTTTTGCACCATCCTCAAGCAAGCAAGAAAAAAGATTCTACAAATGTGTAACGTGATTAAACAATACCATCTGGGATACATGCTATATGTTTATTTGTTTGTGTATTTATTTGCAGAGTACATGTTTGATTTTTTTTCCAACTGACTGCCAGTTTAAATCTAAATTTGATAAAAACTGTTTTTTGAACTGTTGTAATAATTTGCATTTCAGCAATACTGTATGTTTTTTCAGATGCAGGATTAGAATGTCAGCCATGTGACGATGGATATTTCACTAGTGAAGCTAACACATATTGTCAAAAATGGAAAGAGTACGTAAAGCTCCAGCATTTCTCAAAAAGTCTATTTATTTTTTGGTGAAATGTAGGCATATTGATGGAACATTTCAAAAACACTGAAAAGAAAAATAAACGTAAAAAGCTGAAGTTCTGGACTCTCTTCAACAGCTGTGGGGAGAGCGGAATAAGAGTCCCAGGTTCCCAATTTTCAAATGTGATTTGCAATAATGACCCGGAGGTCCCAGAAAACCCGATGACCTCAGTGACACCGACGTCCTTCTTGGTCTCTACTCCGCAATCGAATCGCGACGTGGTGTCAACCACCATGACCAGCACATCCACTTCCACTCCAAGCTCCTCCTGGCCAACTCCTGAGAACAGTGACAGTTCTGGTGAGAATCCATGTCTTCCTCTGGTTCTGAGTTTGTGGCATCTAACTTTTATACAAACACAGGGCAATGCAGTTGACACCTGTCTAAATGAAGAACAAAAATAAAAGGAAAAAAAAAAATCAAAATCCTTTTCGTTTCCCAGCATGAAATCAAATTTTCTAACCTCAATGTCACTGTTACAGTACTTATTTTTTACATACTGAGTCTCATCCTCCTGGTCCCTCTCTCGGCGGTCTCCTGTAAAGTACTCGTCATTCCTTGCCTCCAGAACCACTGGAAGAAAATGAGTAAAACAGGTGAGAACCAAGAGTAGATCTTTTGCGAGCAAGCTGAAAGATGTATGCCATCTCAACGCTTTTCTGGAGACACTATGTGTCCTGGTGTTGCTGTGGCTCTAAAAAGAACCCATGGTGCACCATGGGTTCTCATGAACAATGCCTGATTGTGCTGCTTCTGTGATCATAGATGCGCCTTGCCGAAGTCCCGTGGAAGAATGTGGAGACACCAGCCGATCCTCTCTGGTCAAATCCAACCAAGGATTGCCGTGATATGGTTGATGGTTGGTCAAGGTGTGCTTCTTGATTCAGTTTGGGAGCTTACACATGTCCTTCATTGCGCTGATGCCACTTTCAGTCACCAAAGGGAATGAAGTCAGATGCTATCATGAAAACAATGTCTATTTTTATAGATAACTTGATGAAAGTAGGCTTCAGAGCTGAAATATTGTTTTAACTTATATACAGATTTGTCTACAGTCAATGTTTGACTATTATGTATTGTGTTACTGGTGAGCTGTAACATTTTTGTTCCCAGCAGATAATGCTGTATCTATGTATTTTAAACGGTTAGTGGGTTGCACTTTATTTGGAATCTTATTTTCTGTACAGCTCTTAGTAACATCACAGGAAATTTCAGAACGATACAGACCAATGCATTACCTTTGTAAAATACGTGGTTCCAGGCCGATTTGTACAGACAAATTTGATTATGACTGCATGATGTTAAAAGAAATGTGCTTTAAAGCAAGGTGTTTGTTTGGTGGGGATATATTTATACGTATGCTTTGTTCGGAGAGTTGATAGTGATGATTACTGCTAGCCTGAGATGACTACTGCTGCTTTCCTAGGGAAAATGGGAACAAGAGGTCCCTCCTCCCCGCTGACAGCCATTTGTTCCTAGGAATACCATGTAGACTATAAACTGATGCAGTTGCTTTCTTTAAGGCTTTGGTTTTCCAATGTCCCAGCCAGAGCATTGTTGCGCTCTGCGTTCTCTGTACTTTGGACACGATTTCTCACTATTTCTTGAAGTGTCAAATGCACAAGTAATAACAGGGATGCCAACATGCACTATCCCACAAGGCCTGCAACTGCTTAGTGCAACTATGAAAATACGTGTATTTTTTAAATGTTATTTTATCTGTAATTATGTTTTACGTTCGGGTTCAACTTTTTCTTTGAAGTGAACGGTTGCAATAAAATTTATTGCAATAAAAACACATTTATATTGTTTGAGATGCTGCTGTTGAGTAGTGGTTTCACTACCTGCGAATCAGTTTCCTGTAAGGTGTGGAAATGTAGACATCCAGACATTACAGAAAACAGGAGTGGATGCTTGTCTATTTTTCATGATCACGGGGAGTTTCCCCTCGTGCTGGAACAAACCCCGGTTTAAACAAAATTATTCCGTCCCTGCTTTCATGCGAAACCGGCTACCACGCGAGAAACGGATCTTTAAGACGGAGTGGGTGAAAGCAGTCAGCCGTTGACCTCTTCATCGGTGTTCTGGTACTTATCCCGAGAAATTTCCCCTTGCTCCAAAAAACGTGCTGTTGGAAACAGGCAAGAGAAACCTTAACCGTCATGACTCATTGGTGCCAGGTCTCTCCACGATTCATACGATTGCTAAATATCACACAGCACGGGCAAATGCCATGCAAGTGCCGTGCACCGGTGGAAAAGTCAACCTCGCTGTGTGATGTCATCACTTCTCGACAGTAAAACGTTGAAGGAAGAGAAGGGCGTAGATAAGGTCACAGATGTACATGCATTACGGTTTAGAGAAACGGCTCCTCCTCTTCTAGGTAATCTTTTTCAGTACTATCAGAAGTATCTTCACCTTATATTGTGGTTAGATTTTTTTTTTTTTAAGAGTTTGGAAAAAAATCTGATTCAGTGTGGAAGACGTAGTTTGCACAGTCCGTCGTAGTCTGCGCTCATGAGCGAACATGCAAATGCAGAGATGATGGTCGTGCAGCTCTAAGGCTGATTGACTAATGGGCTGCCTACTTTTCACTGTATAAGTATTTATTGGAAACTGAGCACAGACATTAGAGCAGGTGTTGGTAACCTAGTTCTCACTTGCCAGTTTTTTGCTTTCTATTCCAGCTAAATTATGTGAATAAGTACGAAACAGTAATAACAAGTAAATAGGCAGCTTGTGTGACCCTATCAGGCAGCTTGTCTCACCCTATCCTTAATTTAGATCCCTCACTTTTAATTACTACTAAAACTCCATAGATTTTAGGAACCTATTACTGGAAATATAACCCGTCATTTGCTAATCTGGCAAATTGAAACAAAACAAAGCGATCAAGCGATCAAACAAAAGCCATTCTGCCGTGCCACACGTGAAGCCGAAAGAAGGAATGCAAGGAACCAAACACCACAAGACTTGAAGGGGCAAACAACTAAATAAGTATGGGTACAATTAAAAAAGACAGAAATGTAAAAAACAAAAGAAAATAAAGCATAAAAAATGAGGAACGGTATTAAATTTTACTGGAGAAAATATTAAAGTTGTACACCAGATTTTCGCTTGACTAGCAAAATCACCAAACTGAACTCATTACATTTTGTTCATAACATGGGGATTTATGTGATGATTGATCTAATTTGTTAACAGAGAGTTCTCCCGAAAATGTCAGTGTCAATGTCTGTGTTTCTCCTGGATTGAGAACATCTGCTGGGAACCAAATACAACAGGACATGTATTTTGCTTCTTTGAAGATAGAAGATGATGGACCAACACCACCCCCCCTTACAGTGACATTTGAACTAGTCCCACAGTCCAAAGACCTGCTGTTCAGGTTCACCCATAGTGTGTGAGTGAGTGTGTGTGTTTCACTCATGTATGGATGAGTGACCCAGTGTAAGTAGTGTATCTAGCAGTGTAAGTCACCGCAGTGAACAAGGTGTGTGGGCTCATAACACTACATAGAGCTCACTGGAAGTCGCTTTGGAGAAAAGAGTATGCCAAACAAATAAATGTAAATGTAAAACTATAGTAGAGGAATTGATTACATGGTTTTCACTCAGCCAAAGGGCCGTGCTGCTGCTCCTGAGAGAAAACATGTCTACATATAACTCTATATCGCTACCTTCTGTTATAAAAAGAGAATGACTCATACTCTTGGACCAGCTTGCCAAAGTATAAAGGACATTTTAAACTGTTATTTCTTTCTCACGGCAGCAGGCCTGTGTAGCCCTGTGTTTCCCACTGGAATCGTTGTGCTTTCAGTTCTCTGAATCTGTATGGATTGTGTGCAGGAAAGTATGTATGAAGTATTCTACCCTCTCCCCTTCTCTCCCGACTCACTCAGAACTGCTGAATCTCTAGACATCTATGAAGGGTCTTTAAACTCACCTCTTCCCAACTCCCTTCTCCCATGATCTCTTAAGTGCATCTTAATCTATAAATGTTTATGCTCGATAACTTTGTGATCATAACTGTTGAATACACTTAAAGATACACTTAATGCAGTTACTCATGTGCTGTAAATGTTACAATTTTGTGATTAGGAATCCTCGATTAATGGATAAACCTTTATGCAGCAACTTGTGTGACGGATATTGGTTCATATAGTGGAAGGTAACAAATTAGCTGTGCGTTAGAATCACGCGTCTGCATCTATGTCTCTCTTCCTGCTAATGTAATGCACACATTGTATTTTCTGAGACGTTCGGTTCGTCACTTTGGACAAAAGTGTCTGCTAAATGAATGAATGTAAATGTAAACGTAAGAAGCTATTGGAGTTTTCTCTGCTCCTCCCTTACTTTTTCTCATAAAAAGATGTTCTCATTCAAAGTTTGTTAATTAATAGCTTATTACCTTATGTAGTTTCCCCTAAGGATCAATAACGTTTTTAGTCTTCTTTTCTGTCTCAGAGAACAGTAGTTTTCAGTTAACATTTACACAACACTGCCATCCAGTGACCTCTCCTGACTCTGCATTTTAAAGTTTTTAAATTTAAAGGCAAATTTATTTTTCTTGTCAGGACGCAATAATAATAATGTGTCAGGCTTGTACTATGGGTGGTATTGCAAGGATGTGAGCAACTGGGGCTGCTAATGTGTGTTGTCCGCTCCATATGTAAGCGGTGATAAACAGAATCTTTTCAATTTAATTCAATTTATTTTTATAGAGCGCTCTTCTCACACAGTGACACAGAACACTGAACAAGGGCATAAAACAAAGAAACAAGATAGTTGGCTATATACTAGATTAATACATTATCCATGGAGCTATTGAAGCTTAAGTAAGCCTACTGGCCACAGCAGTAAGGAACAAAAACTCCCAGCTGAAAGTCAAGGGAGAAAAGAAACCTCTGAGGGTCCAAGTGCCAGTGGCCGCCCACCCCTCCTGGGGATTCTCGATTAAAAATATTTTTAAGTCAATTTACAACTAATCATAACATTGGAGATGAGTGTTAACTTGATGTCCCAGCTCACATAGGTACGTCTCGTCCATCGTGGTGTTTGGTCATCAGCTTCAGTCAGCATGGGGTGCTGGTGTGACGGCCGGCCAGCTTCCCCAGGTCTTATTTTAGGGAATCTCTACCATGTGGCCATCACACTTCAGCAAGGTTGTGATTTGTCATCACTCCTGTTTGTGGAATTCAAAGACAGGACATCAAAGCCTAGATGTCCAACTGGAGTCTAAGGGTGGCATCTCCACTGTTTGCAGGTGATGTCCTTTTGGTCTTTTCTTGACGCGATTTTTGACACACACACACAGGTGGTTCACTGCTGGGTGTCCAGTCTCTGGTTTGAAAGGTATCGCCTCCAAGTGTGAAGTCATGGTCCTCAACCAGAAAAGAGTGGATATCCTGGTAGAGGGTGGGCAACTGCTCCAGCAGACAGGAGTCTTGTTATAGTGGAGTAAAAGATAAGGACACCAGTCCGCTCAGTGTCAGAAGTCTTGTGAATTCAGTATCGATCTGTGTTTGTGTGTTTTGAACTGACTCTTAGTTTACTGCTCAGTCGACATCCCCATCCTCACCTGTGGTCTTGACCTTTGGATAATGACCGAATGAACAAGGTCAAGGATAGAATTGGCCAAAATGAGGTTTCCAACTCTAAGCAACATCACTGGACTCACTCTCCATGAAAGGGTGAGGGGCTCAGAGATCCAGAATGGCAGAGTAAAGCCACTGGTCCTCCACATCTAGAAGAGCAAGTTGAGGTTGTTTTGTACATAAGTAAGATTGCACCCAGGTTGGTTCCTCATGGATCTGTGCTAAGCACATCCCACTGGATGGCAGCCCTAGGACATGTTGCAAAGAATGACATATCTTTGCTGGCCTGAAAATGCCTGGAAATTGTTGCTGGGGGCTTGAGCCACGTGCTCAACCTGCTACTAGCTTGACCTGCTCCAGGAACCATGAGAATAAACCGAATGGCAATTTGGAAACTGACCAAAATTGTGGACTTTGGTTTTGTTTATGTTCTCTTGATCCCTTATTATTCTTGTGAGCAAATCAGTTTTACCTGCATCAAAATTTACAGGAAAACGCTGACAACAAGATGGGCAGCTATGAAATACAGTATATTTGCAACAGTTTATTTCCAAAGGAAAAAAATCCTCAAAAACCACCAGTGAAAGGTGATAAACGCTGCTGATTTAAGATGATCTGTCCAAGGCATTATATTTACTTATTTAGCTGACACTTTTCTACAATGCAACTTACAATGTTAATCTCCATACATTTACTTACCGATTTACAAAGCTATCTAATTTTACTGGAGCAATTAGGGTAAGTACCTTGCTCAAGGGTACTACAGCCAGGGGTGTGATTTTACCCTGTGACCTTTGGGTCAAAATGCAGCAGCTCTAACCTCTACACTACCAGTTGTCCCTGTAGCTACCACTACCATTCACAGCAACTCTTGATTATTTCAGAAGAACTTTATATCTCTGCTGTAAAGGAATTATTACCGCAAAGACAGGGTTACATGACAGATTTTCGCAAGAAAGTTCCACTGCACTGGTGATGTTCAGGGTATAGTGTGGAAATGATGATGTACCAGATGATGTCCCTTAATCATTTCTTTATTTTCTCCAGAATAATAATAGGTTTGCTCATTTATCTGATGCTTTTCTCCAAAGCAACTTACAGCATTAAGTTACTTACAACTACTTATCCATTTATACAGCTGGAGAGTTTTACTTGAGCAATTTTTTTGGATAAGTATCTTACTCAACAGTAGGAGATCAAAGTGACATTCAGACATGCAGCCTTTGGATCCAGACAGCAGCTCTACATTTACGTTTATTCATATTCTTCTACTGCAATGTCTTGCAGTAACTATAACTGTTACACTGTCAGACCGCCCCAAAACATACAGCACCTGGTATTTCTAGGTGATCTGTCATCCATACACCAAGCAGAGCTGATCTGTCTTAGCTTCTGAGACTGGAGAAGATCAGGTGTATTTGGATTACTACAAAGAGTTGAGGCAGGAGCATGAAGACAAGACAAAAACTGGTAGTGTGTTTTTGTGGCTTGTTCACAGAAACTCCAAGTCGCACTAAGTGTGCAATGACCTCTACGTGTGTTGGCTTCTGCTAGAGTGGAATCAACTAATGCTGAAAGAATGAGCCTTGAGGCATCAAACCGTGAAAGACTGAGATATACATGGTGCACTACTTAAACGTGTTGCCTTTACTTCAGAGTAGACTGCTGCTCAACCTCTCCCCGCCCTAGTGTCCGTGTTACGGCCTATAACACCTGAACCCACGTCTCCTTTGTCCCACGAACCAGAACAGCTCTCACGATCACCTTAAAAAAGAAAGGTACACGGATTCATAACAGGATTCATTTGTTCTGTGGAGTCATCCTGTTAGATGAATTCCCATTGCGATGGGATCGAATTAAAATTATTTCTTCACGAAAAAATAATTGGTTCCTGGTTGAAAAATGTGTCACCTAAATTAAAAAACCAAAATGAATGTTTTATGTTTATGTTTTTTATCTGCATGACAATTACACTGACACCAACAGCAACATATTTTATCATATTTGCAACAAAAAATTTATACTGAATTTATGATCCCGTTATATGTAAAGAGTATGTTTTTAAACATGCTGTCACAGCAATTTTTCATTGTGCAGGACCACACTGTGTGAGAGATAAGAGTATCATGGCTTGGCTTCGCGAACTAAGATTTAGGAAGGGGGCTGTCCACGTCTTCTGCAAGCTCACTGGCTGCTGAAAAGGAAATGCGGGACAGGCAGACCCTGCCGCGGTGGCTGCAAGGGAAAGCCTGATCTGGGTTTGGTGCTACAGCGTCACATTTCTTCCTCCATCTCCTTTTGTTCTCAAGACCAGCCGTGCATGTGTCCTCGAAGGAGGAGACAGCGTGGTGAATGGGATACAGCGCAGCTGACAATTCAATAACCTCTGCCTGTTCGAGTGCTTAACTTTTGGTGATGAAGTCATTCCAGTGGATGTTGAGGATGGTGCGGAGGCAACGCTGGTGGCAGCACTCAAGGAGTTGCAGGTGGTGACGGTAGGTGACCTATGACTCGGAGCCGCAGAGTAAGGTGGTCAGTACAACGATTCCGTACACACTGATCTTTGTGTCTTTCTTCACGTTTGTTGTTCCAGACTCTTTTGTACAGTCTGCTGACTGCACTGTTTGCCTTTGCCAGTCTGTTGTCAATCTCTTTGCCAACTTTGGCGTCCAAGAAGATGACGCGCCCAAGATAGCTGAGCTGGTGGATTGTCTTCAGCTCGGACTGGCCGATGGTAATGTGGGGAGAGCGGTAGTCTTCCTGAGGTGTGGACTGGTGGAGAACTTCTGTCTTCCTCAAACTGACTTCTAGCCTAAAGAGTTCGGCACCCTCTGCAAAGCAGGATGTCATATGCTGCAGAGCTGTCATTGTGTGAGAAACAATGGCAGCATGGTCGGCAAAGAGTAGCTCTTGGATAAGATGCTCCATTGTCTTGGTGTGGGCCTTTAATCGCCTCCAGTTGAACAGGCTGCCGTCGATGCGATATCAGATATAAAGACCATCCTTGTCATCAAGGTCTACTGTGGCACTTTGGAGCATCATGCTGAAGAAGATCGGCGCGATCGGTGAAGAGAGTCGGCGCGAGGATGCAGTCTTGGCCGAAAGGAGGTTTCCAACTCTAAGCAACATCACTGGACTCACTCTCCATGAGAGAGTATCACTGTTGTCACTGTTGTCTATTGGGAAGAGCTCTGAGAGATCATTGCTGTGTCTGTCTTGGCCACGCTGGTCTTCATGTATCTGGATGATCATGTTAAAGAATTTTGGAGGACATCCTAGTCGTTCCATGACTTGCCACAGGCATTTTCTGCTCACAGTGTCGAACGCTTCGCTACGGTCAACAAACAACACATACAGTCCCTTGTTTTGTTACCTACATTTCTCTTGGAGCTGTCTGAGAACAAATACCATATCGGTGGTGCTCCTGTTGGCTCTAAAGCCACACTGACTCTCTGGGAGAAGTTCTGCTGCAATGGTGGATACGAGTCTGTTCAGGAGTACTCTTGTAAGGATTTTTCCTGTGATGGAAAGCAGAGTTATCCCCCAATAACTGGAGTAGTCTGACTTTTACCCCTTGTTCTTGTACAGGGTGACGATGACTGCATCACGGAGGTCCTGAGGTAGTTCACCTTGTTCCCAGCACCATACAAAGAGCTCGTGGAGTTTGGTGTGTAGTGCTGGGCCCCTATGCATTCCAAATATCAGGTGAGATTCCATCGACTCTTGCTGCCTTGCCACTTTTCAGCCTTGACAGTCTTTTCTAGGGTGGAGATCTCATCCAGTTCTGTTTTCTTCTGGCTGTTGTGGGATGTGATGTATTGCTGAGTCTTGGACCATGCGGTTGGTATTAAAGAAAGTTTGGAAATGTTCTGACCACTGGTTCAGGATGGATGCTTTTTCTGTGAAGAACATTTGGCCATCTGAACTGTGCAAGGGACTCCGGACCTGGTGTGAAGGGCTATACACAGCCTTCAGGGCTTCATAAAACCCTCTGTAGTCACCGATGCCTGCGCAAAGCTGAGTTCTCTCTGTGAGGGTGGTCCACCACTTGTTCTGAATCTCTTGAAGCTTGTGCTGGAGGTTGCTGCATGCAAGGCAGAAGGCTGCTTTCTTATTAGGACAGGACGGCTGAGCAAAGTGGGCTTAGTGCCTTCGTCTGTTCTTTGCCAGCAGTTTTTGGATCTCCTGGCTGTTATCATCGAACCAGTCTTTGTTCTTCTTTGTGGAAAACCCTAGGACTTCTTCAGAGGTCTGTAGAATGGTGGTTCTTAGGTGTTCCCAAAGCACTGCTGAAGAGGGGTCTGCAGGGCAACCAGAACCCTCAAGTCTCGATCAAAGATTTTCCTGGAAGTCAATCATAATATCTTGTGAAAAAGACTAATCTCTGGACCAGTATTTGCTGTAACTACCCTTTTTGAGGTTTTATCCAGCAGATGACACTGTTCAGTTGTTGGATCAATTTTCATTCATGCGTAGTATGTTGCAGTTCTGTGTGACTTTGGTGCTGGTGGTTGTTCAGCTCACCATAACTGCTAAGCAGAAGTAGTATATACAGTATCATAACATCATGTACAATGCCATCTCATCAGATGGTTCAGATGTTAGCCAGTAGGTAAATTAAAATGATTCTTTAAAAGTTTCAAGACTCTGGCACGTGTCATAAACCACGCAATAACGGCACCGTGCTCCTCTTCTGAACCTCTCTGCACACCACTTCCACATCTTGTGGAATCTTGCTCGCGTGCCCAGGCTCCTGTACATGTTGTAGAACAGCTCCGTCAGTTTAAGTCGAAATGTGCTATCATTGTTCTCACATTTCTGTTGATTGTTTTTACTTTGGTTTGATACTTCTCTGTTTCATCGCTGTAAACAAAAATTCACACTCATGCTCACCACCATTCTGTAGGTCCATATTTATGATGAGCCACTAGGAGACAACTATTGTTGTCAGGGTGAACAGAGGGAGGAACAGAGGACACGGAGGAGGCTGGACCCAAGTGCAAGACCGTTTATTCAAAACCAAAGAACTAGGCTGGTTCTCGTGGTCGGGGACAGGCAAATGCTTGGTCAATTGGCAGACAGGGCTGGAGCGAGAATCCAGGGTAGGGGTGGAGGGACAAAGCAAGCAGTTGCGACCAGGGAGATGTGAAGCTGGGCTACGGAACAAAGAGGAGCAGGACATGGGACGAGGTATGTTCAAGAGCGCAGAGGGGAGGGTTGTCTCAAGTCAGATTCTGCAACGGGAATTAGAGCCAGGTGCTTCTGGTTGAGGTGTGTGTGTAGTTGTGGCAGCTGTACTGTACCTGTAGGATGTAACTTTTTTAGTAGATTCGTTGAACCATTTTACTTCCGTTTTATGGTAGTACTGCTGACTGTTGGCTTTCGCAAAAGCAATTTTGAAACATTCTGAAGGAGATTTCAAGAAGACTGAGGTACAAGGACTTGAGGTAAGAGAACTGTCCATCAGTGTTACCGTTTTGCCACTTAATGGCCTATGTGAAAGTAATCCAATAAAAACAAGACTCTTGTTTTATAACCTATGCCCTTTGAAAAGACGTTTCAAAACACACCATACTTTGAGTATGGTTACACTGGAGTAAAAGTAAAATAGGGGGGTGGGGTGGTGCAGTGGGTTTGGCCAGGACCTACTCTGTGGTGAGTCTGGGGTTTGAGTCTTGCTTTGGGGTGCCTTGCGGTGAACTGGCGTCCCTTCTGGGGTGTGTCACCTCCCCCTCCAGTAATGTGCTCTATGTTGCCAGGTTAGGTTCCAGTTAGCTGCGACCCTGCTCAAGACAAGTGGTTATAGGCATTGTCTGTGTGTAAAAATAGAAAATGCTAAAATTAGCCACCAGCAACACCAAGTGAAATGGAAAGTAAATGATAACCACCGAGCTGCTCTTTCTGTTCTGTTTTTCTTCTGAACATATTAATTCAGTGTCTATGATTAATGATTTACAATACTGTGAAAAGTTTTAGGCACCTAGGAAAAAAGCTCTAAAGTGAGAGTGCTTCCAGAAATAATGCTCTTGAATATTAAATTTCCTACAAAGCTTAGTAACCATCCATGGACAACAACCTGCTCTATGGTGGGTCTGAGGTTCAAGTCCTCCTTGGGGTCTCTTGCGATGGATTGACGCCCCGTCCTGGGTGTGTCCCCTCCCCCTCCACCTTTGTGCCCTGCGTTGCCCGGTTAGGTTCCGGTTCGCCGCAACCCCTCTTGGGGTAAGTGGTTTCAGACAGTGCTTGTGTGTACCTTCTTTAATGAGAACCATTGGAGAAACAGGGAACAGGGAGAAATATTTTATTTTTGTCAAATGTTTCTTAAATAGTGGTTGTGAACCCAAGTTCAGTAAATTCATATCTTGTCATGTTCCCAGCAGAGATGTATCAAAGTGCCTGGAAAGGCTTTGCATTTAGTTCACTGAGAACATATTACAAAGGCACAGTGGAGTGAAATTAATCAACATCAACAACCACTTGTCCTAAGCAGGGTAACAGAGCCAATCCTGGAAACACAGGATGCCAGGCTGAAGGGGAAGGGGATACACCCTGGATGAGACGCCAGTTCATCATAAAGCACACAAAACAGACCGTGGACCCCAGCTGTACCACACAGGAGGCACCTGCCGAACGCACTGCGCCACAACACCCAAGCAAGAGCGTTCCTGAATGAAAATATATGAGCTCTTTCTTTTAATATCTGTTTTCCAGGAGTGAGTATGACTCCCACCCTAATATGACGAGAGAAAATGTAAATATTGCAGGCTTCTAATTTGGAGCTTTCAGCAAGTGCAAAGCATGATCAGGTCTGCAACGTATATTTTCTCTTGGGTTTTTTTTTGTAACAGTGGAAAGGGTTCAGTCTGTACATTCAGACAAAGTGCTCTTTTGAATCTCTCCACTTGGGGAAATAAAAACACTTGCGGTTCGAAACTCTTACGCAGCAAAGTAAGTTATGACTTTGCTTGAGCGGCTGGCTGACCTTCTGAGCGTTTGCTCAGTCTGAAGGCACACTTGTACTCAAAGACAGCTTCCACAGGCTATACATTTAGTGGTTCTGTGGTATCCGAAGGTTATTTAAGCGTCAATAATTAGAGGTTTTCTTTCATGGGAAAATATGACTGAATGTGAAAATAACTCTGGATCATTTCAGATTCTCCTGCAAGCTAGAGTTGCATATCTTCTTGGTTCTGGAATATGAAGTGTAAACAGTCATCAGGCACTCTTACGCAAATGTTTCAGGCCTGCCATCTTTAAAAGATTTTTGGAGTGTCTTTAGCACTTTGCACACCCTTCTTCAACATCTAAGAGAACAAACCGCATTCTGTCTGTCAGTTCTGACCTTGTCTTCATATTTCTGTAACAGGAGATATCATCTTTGGTGATTCTTAGCCACAGGAGTCTCTTGGAAGATATTTTCCATACAGTCCTGCCTTGGGATCAGTTTTTTATACATATTCTTGCTTTCCCAAAGCCATGAGTCTCTAAGATATATATTCATAATTTTGCAAGTGATAGTCTAAGTAGGTTTAAAGTTGGGGCAGCATGGTGGCACTGAGAGTAGTGCTACTGTCTCGCAGCACCTGGGTTGTGCGAGAGGACATGGGTTTGATCCCGACTTGCTCTGTGGGGAGTTTGCATGTTCTCTCCGTGTCTGTGTGAGTTTGCTCTGAGTGCTCTGGTTTCCTCCCGCAGTCCAAAGACATGCTGTTCAGGTTCCCCCATAGTGTGTGAGTGACACAGAGAGAGTGTGTGTGTTCCACTGATATATGGATGAGTGACCCAGTGTAAGTAGTGTATCTAGCAGTGTAAGTCACCACGGTGAATAAGGTGTGTGGGCTGATAACACTACATAGTATCCATTGGAAGTTGCTTTGGAGAAAGATGCCTGCTAAGTAAATAAATGTTATGTAAATCCTAGAATAACTGCCAAGCCCTTACCATTAGGTCATCACCCAGTCCTCTCACCACAAACCTTAATCTAAAATTTGACTCCTTCCTTTTCGTTCTTCCTTTTTCATATTACACATTTAAAATTCTCTTCATAGTTATGAGTGAATTCATACTTCATAATTAATCTTCTTTTTCACATGTTGTTTCGGTTATTTTGTCCACTCCCGCACTAACAGTGACAACCTCAACCGGTCACAATCACTCCTAAATGTCAACCTGATATTAGCTGAAATAGCACATTCAGTAGTATAATAAGTTACATTAACTGATGTATTTTTACAAATCAACTTACCATGTTTTGCTAAATTTTACACCTGGATAATTTTTATTGAACCTGTTGCTCAAAGGTACTACAACAGAAGGTGAGATTCAGACCTGGGTCGTTTACTCCATATTTGGAGTAAAATTAACATCAGCTTGCGTCAATCAATGGAAATGCATTTAGATGTTTTATTATTTTCTCGGATGGGGCACGTTGGTGCAGTGGGTTTGACTGGGTCCTCCTATCCAGTGGGTTTGGGGTTTGAGTCCTGTTGGGGGTGTCTTGCCACGGACTGGTGTCCCGTCCTGGGTGTGTACCCTCCCCTTCCAGCCTTGCACCTTGTGTTGCTGAGTTAGGCTCTGGTTCACTGCGACCCTGCTTAAGACAAATGGTTTCAGATGGTGTGTGTGTGTGTGTGTGTGTGTGTGTGTGTGTGTGTGTGTGTGTGTGTGTGTGTGAGAGAGAGATTGCTTTCTCATTATGAGTGCGGTGGTTGGGACGAGATATAAAAAAATCAAAAACTCAAGCTTTGATGCCCTTTAAGGTTGAGCTGTTTTTACCTGTTCAGTGGTTTGTGTGCTTCTCCATAATCACCCTTCCTTTCTGTTTTTACATCTCGGCAGGAAGCTCACATTTAGTTCTGACCTTCTGACATTTGCTTATCAATAGGTGGTAACACTTCAGAACATTTTACGCACACACGTATAGATATATATTTGTAGATATTTTTTGGATATTTATCTAAATGTGACAATAGTCATGAATGAAGCAGCTTGTCAAAAACAGTTCTTTAAATCTATTAGTTTCCTTATGACTGTATTGACTATTCACATACGGAAATTTTGTGTCACAGCTGAACCCTTATAAAGGCACGAGTCGCCACCAACCCACTCAGTTTTAGCACAAGAGCGTCTGAAGAAGTCTGTTGGTGCGACAGTAAGGGAGGAAGCATGGATGGATTAGAGATGCCGGCCAGTCTACCTCGTCTTATCCAAGTATGTGTGCTGCTCGCCTGGATGCTGCATGTCCGCGCCTGTGACCAAACAAAACAGTTCAAAAGCTCGAAAGGCAATTGCTGTGACCTTTGCGAACCAGGTAGGAGAAACTCAAAAGTTGCATGCTGACTGTGGTGAGGTGGAAGCTTCTCTGAGCCCCTGGCGCTATTCTTGATGGGATTGTCGTTCCAATCCATTCCATTGTAATGAAAGACCAGCCACACGAAATCCGTGCGGACGGAGATGTGATGCTTTCCCTTACCTGCCCTCTAGGTTATTCTGTGGAAAGCGAATGCACTGATGAGAAGAGTGTTGTCTGCCAACGGTGCCCACCCGACACTTTTTCTGCGGTACATAGCTACAAATCCTGTCGAAGCTGCACCAAATGCGAGCAGGGTGAGTGCTGGTAGGGTGATTGCTAGGGTGGCACTCACAAGGGGGTCCAGAGGGAGTCACAGCTGTCTGAGAATGACCTGTTTCTTTCTCTTTTTCCTAGTGACAAATACAACATGTAACTCCACTGCAGATGCCACTTGCTCCTGCTTGGAAGGGTATTTGTGTGCCAACGAGCAGTGCTCAAAATGCAAGAAGATGCCTGTGTGTGGCAGAGGGGAGGAGCTGCAGAAGCAAGGTGAGTCCCTCACCAGAGTACTGGAGAAACTTACTTTGTCTCCCTTCATCATTGCCGTTTCCGAAGCGTTGAATAAAAATAAATGCAGCAGGTGTGTCCTCCGCTCTATGTTTCCCAAAGTCTTGCTTCATTATATTGTATTACATCATGTAAGAAAATGTTCTGACTATACATGCCTTCAGTAAGTTTCATAGAGCTCTCAGATGCCTACGTAACCATGGCAGAGAGTTTTTGTTTCTGATCAAACAAAAAAATGGCTGTTTTTCTCTTGTTTCTTATCCATTAGTAAAAGTGAACAGCAGTCCAGAAATCTAGAGACATATTAGAATGCTAAACTGCCACAATGAAGCAATATTTTCATATTCCAGGATCGTTTGACTATCATTACACATGTGTTCAATGCCCCAACAATACCTACTCGGACACCGTAGGAGGAATCTGCAAGCAGCTAGCACAGTAAGATGAAACCTCCTCAATCTTTGTTCTGTAATTGACATTTTCATGCTCATATTTCTCAGCAGAATAATGTTTTTAACAATGTCTTCTGAGACACTGAGCCCCATTACCTGTCATAACGTTGATTATCTAACACTGCAAGTTGCTATGGACCATAGCTAATAACACAGATTTCCTTTATCTGCCAATTTGTGAAAGTTACAGTAAAACTGAATAACAATTTGTCTCTTTAATAGAAATAAAAAGACAATTACTTGACTTTTCACCTTATCGGTATTTTAAAACACATTTAAAGAGCAAGCCTCTAATGAATGTGGTTATTTTAAAATGATTTCAGTCTGGATGTTCTTGTCTCTTTAAACCAGCTATTTTCATTTTTTCTGTGCACCATGGAGGAGAACCCATCGACTCTGGGAAATTATGGCTATACTTTAAATCGTGGTTGATGTTCATGAATTATGGTAGATATTCAAAGACCATTGAAATGGCTCTCCAGTAAAGTTTGATTTAAAGATGTGTCATATATATTTAGTTTTAATGACACAGCGAAGAGAATGATTGAAAAGGACTTGAGCTGAAGGGTGCAGGTTTAAATGGGTGACCATTCAACTGATGTTAGAAAACCCCCAGTGATTTCCAACTTTACTGTACCTGCATTGTCTATACTGTACAGGTGTAATCAGCTTGGACTGCAAGTAATTTCACCTGGCAACAGCACCCACAATACCAAATGCGGTAATACTCGCTCTCCTATTCACGTACCTAAATTTTATGTCCACACCTGAACCACAGATAATGAATGGTTGTGTTTAGATGTTTCACTTAACCTTAAAGTACAGTTCTAGCTGTATTTATGACCTGTGCAAATTTTCCTCTCTTTCTTTCTTGCCCTTTACGTTTTGGCCAATGATTACTTGGGTGCGTTTTTACGCAGGGTGTTCAAGACATGAAACGAACCGCTATGAGATTCCAGCAGTTCACCTCACCGTGATCATCTTGCTCCTCTTCATTCTGCATTTGTGCAGCTGCCTGATGGGACAATACTGCAGACATAACAAGCAGATTGGATCCAGTGAGTGCCATTCTACTTTTTATGTACCTTTAGACACCGTGGGCCTCTTCTTACATGCAAAAAATAACAGCGCAGCAAAGACAAAAGAAGTCAATGAAAGTAATGCAAATGATTTAACAGTCACCAAACAAGATGACACACCACGCCACAGCTCCATTAATCAAAATAGATTTGAACAAATCTTTAAAAAATACAAACCTCCCAACAGGAAATACATTCATTATTAGTGATTACTGATAATTAACTTTCAGATGTGTGTAACGAGGACATCCTCAGGGTGGAGGCTGGCAGATGGTTTGTAGAGAAATGTCCTGATTCAATGACAATGGAAAGTGACCTCAGCGCGGGTGTGAGACTTGCTTACCTCAAGCAAGTGGAACTGAGAAGATGCGTAGCACGTCCGATCATAACAGTGCTTATACTAATGCGCTGTGGAAACGTGGTGTCTGGCCACAAAGCAGCCTTTGCATTTGTTTGCAACACATCACTTAGGCTACCAGAGCTCTCAGCTCTCAATGCATTATGTAGTCAGGGCTTCAGCGCAGTTCTACTGCACTAAATCCTGGGTGGAAAAAATTTACCATCGTAAAGAATCCAGTCTACTTACTACTATTCCTTGCTGCTTGCAATGCAGCCAAGACCCTAAATTTGTAGGCGCCCCTCCGAGATTTGGCTGGTGCCCTCTGTTTTGTGGGCCTGGGGTTCGAGCCCTGCTTGAGATGCCTTGCGAAGGACTGGCGTTCCGTCCTGGGTGTTTCCCCTCCCCCTTCGGCCTTGCGCCCTGTGTTGCCCAGTAGGCTCCAGATGGCTGCGACCCGCTCGGGAAAAATGGTTGTTGACATTGGTTGGTTGGTTTGTCCCTCCGAGATTTGCTCATAAGTGATGTTGTTGACTAACCCCAAAAGACAGGTTAGTCATGCCCACCTGATCATATGAACCGTACCTATGATGGTCTTATTAAAAGCTACATTCTACCTGTGGCCCATTTCTCCTAGTTTACCACTGAGGTGTCCATTCCATTTTCAGATGGAGCACATCCGTTCTATTATTACAGCAGAAATTGTGAGGCAGGAAATAAACCACTGCAGTGGACAAGAAGAAGAAGTCTCAAGCTCTTAAGTGTCAGCTTATTATTCCAAATGTTTTACAGTGATGCCAGCTGCGGGTCGGGCAGACAGAAGGTGCCGCTGCCCACTGTCGGAGGAAGAGAAAGGTGACTTCCCTGGTCAGCTGATCGACAACAAGAGCAACTCTAACTACGAGCCTTCCTCCTTTGAACAGAGCCAAAAATCGATGTTGTGACCCCTAACTCTTTCCCCAAGGAAATAATAAAAAAAAATCATCAGACAACACAGCTGACAAGGCTCTGACAGATTCAAGCACTGGTGTAGGTGTTTCCCTACAATGGAAAGCTATCCTGCTCGAAAGTTGAACAATACCGTTGTGTTTTTTTTGTCAGTTTCTGACTGTCCTATGGCGGTCAAAAGGCTTTCAAGAAACTCCAGCCACAGCCTTCTGTATGTATGCGTCACCAAAGTTTCAGTTTGATTCACATTGGAAGTTCCACACAGTCCTTCACTAGTACCTTCACTTCTTTACTTTGCATTGCCGAGACATATGTACTCTTGTACTATTTTAATTTATTTTTCAATTTTTAGACAAGTTGTTTTGAATTAAGGGTGACCTTTTAAAAAGGCCAAAATTGACTTGTAACTCATGTATTTGTATGGAGTGAGAAGCTGTGTTTTTCCCCTACTAACGGTATCCTAGTTTCACAGAGTAACTGCATTTTGTTTCAGAAAACATATTATGGCATAATTATATTTTGTACCTGCTTTGCTGGTTCTTGTGGCCCATACATTTCTGTGGTCACGCTGAGTTAGATCTTAGAATTAGCTCACATTGAGTTAGAATGTCGAATTTCACTTTTTCGGTCCAACCTTCACATGTCCTGTGACAGAGAAAGATCGATAATGAAGAACATGAGCAGGTGTCGACTTTAAAAACAGGCTGGAAAAATAAACATTTATATCAACTGCTTTTACATTTCTCATGGCTTTTGTAGATATCAAAAATTACTAAGGTTTTTCTTTTTCTTTTTTCTCATCCACCTTTTATTTAAAAATCATGAAAAGCACAAATAAAACAAAATCTAAAACTAAAAAGTTTGATTTTATTTCTGTAGAATTAATAAATGTCTTGCTTAAATTCCAGATTTTTTCACAAGAAATACATTTTGTCTCCTAACACTACTTCATTCAAACCCAGATAAAGATACCTGAAAATACCTAACCAAGTTAAAAGCTGTCTCTTAAAGTATATTACTGAATGTTGATGCAGACTAACAGCCACAATGTTGATTTTTAAAAAAGGATTCTTGTTCATGACAAGAGTTGGTGTGCACAGCAGTTTTGCCTCTGTATGAAACAGTATAGAGCTATAAGATACTCTGGGGAGTGTATAAGAAATTTTTGACTGTCCCATCAGTAGAGGATATTTTGTGACCAAATTAGTACATTTTATCAGAAAAAGGTTAGTCTTTAGTTCTTTAGCATGTTTCTCCAAAGTGATTTCCTATGTCAGCTTTATATAGATTTGACTGTAGCTCCTTCACAGTGTCAAGTGATAGTGGCAATCGTTGCACTACCTTCTGTCCCCAGCTTTTCCTAGGTAGATTGGAAGGTGGGAAAATGACACAAGTAAACCAACTTCTTGTAATAATGAATACTTTATTTGTCCATTGACATATAAAGTTACACTAGTGCTGCACTAAGGGTGAAAATATTAGCCAGTCTTGACTACAGTGAAATTATGGATATGTGATAATGACATGAATACTTCTTTTTCATGGTGCATATAGGGTCCTAGCTTTAATACACAATTAAGACTGAAAAACATTACCTTTAGTGTATAATGTACAAAATATATATATTAAATATTTAATTTATTCCCTTATTGTATGTGGAGTGTGAAGAAAAGTAACTTTCTGTAATTATTTTTAACATAAATGTTTCCATCTCAAGGGGGGTGTGGTGGCACAGTGGCACAGTGGGTTGGACCAGGGTCCTGCTCTCCAGTGGGTCTGGGGTTCGAGTCCTGCTTGGGGTGCCTTGTGACAGACTGGTGTCCTGTCCTGGGTGTGTCCCCTCCCCTCTGGCCTTACGCCCTGTGTTGCTGGGTAGGCTCTGTGACCCTGTATGGGACAAGCGGTTCTGAAAATGTGTGTGTTTCCATCTCTACATATTATGGACAATCCTTTATAGTTCACATGGTTCACAAACTGCTATTTGTACCTTAGAATAAAGCATTAAGTGAGCATCCTGGGGGGGTGCGGTGGCGCAGTGGGTTGGACCGTGTCCTCCTCTCCAGTGGGTCTGGGGTTTGAGTCCCACTTGGGGTGCCTTGCGATGTACTGGCATCCTGTCCTGGGTGTGTCCCCTCCCCCTCTGGCCTTATGCCCTGTGTTGCCAGGTAGGCTCTGTGACCCCATATGGGACAAGTGGTTCAGAAAGTGTGAGTGAATGAGAGAGTATTCTGTGAGCATTCAAAGGATGTTAAGCAAGTTGTAGGGAGATGGTGGACAGTTAGCACAGCTCCCAGGTAAATACATATTTGTGGTACACCCTCAAGAGCAGTGGAAAAGCTGTGCCTGGTAATAGACATACATAAAAGAACATACATGTACAGTGCTGTGAAAAAGTAATTGCACCCTAAACCTAATAACTGGTTGTGCCACCCTTGGCAGCAACAACTGCAATCAAGTGTTTGTGACAACTGGCAATGAGTCTTTCACATTGCTGTGGAAGAATTTTGGCCCACTCTTCCTTGCAGAATTGTTTTAATTCAGCCACATTGGAGGGTTTTCGAGCATAAACGGCCTTTTTAAGGTCATGCCACAGCATCTCAATCGGATTTAAGTCCGGACTTTGACTAGACCACTCCAAAACCTTAATTTTCTTTTTTTTTGAGCCATTCAGAGATGGACTTGCTGGTGTGTTTCAGATCATTGTCCTGCTGCATAACCCAAGTGCGCTTGAGCTTGAGGTCACGAACTGATGGCTGGACATTCTCCTTCAGGATTTTCTGCTAGAGCGCAGAATTCATGGTTCCATCAATTATGGCAAGTTGTCCAGGTCCTGAAGCTGCAAAGCAGCCCCAGACCATCACACTACCACCACCATGTTTGACTGTTGCTATAATGTTCTTTTTATGAAATGCTGTGTTAGTTTTACGCCAGATGTAACGGGACACACACCTTCCAAAAAGTTCAGCTTTTGTCTCATCAGTCCACAGAATATTTGCCCAAAAGTCTTGGGGATAATCAAGATGTTTTTTGGCAAATGTGAAACGAGCCTTTGTGTTCTTTTTGGTCAGCAGTGGCTTTCGCCTTGGAACTCTCCCATGGATGCCATTTTTGCCCAGTCTCTTTCTTATTGTTGAATCACGAACATTGACCTTAACTGAGGCAAGTGAGGCCTGCAGTTCTTTAGATGTTGTTCTGGGTTCTTTTATGAGCTCCTGGATGAGTCGTCGTTGCGCTCTTGGAGTAATTTTGGTAGGCCGGCCACCCCTGGGACGGTTCACCACTGTTCCAAGTTTTCTCCATTTGTGGATAATGGCTCTCACCATGGTTCGCTGGAGTCCCAAAGCCTTAGAAATGGCTTTGTAACCCTTTCCAGACTGATACATGTCAGTTACTTTGTTTCTCATCTGTTCTTGAATTTCTTTAGATTGCGGCATGATGTATTACTTTTTTAGATCTTTTAGCGTGCTTCACTTTGTCAGACAGGTCCTGTTTAAGTGATTTCTTGATTCAACAGGTCTGGCAGTAATCAGGCCTGGGTGTGGCAAATGAAATTTAACTCAGCTTTCCAAAAAATGTGGTTAATCACAGTTCACACACACACACACACATTTTCAGAACCGCTTGTCCCATACGGGGTCACGGGGAACCGGAGCCAACCCGGTAACACAGGGCGTAAGGCCGGAGGGGGAGGGGACACACCCAGGACGGGACGCCAGTCCGTCGCAAGGCACCCCAAGCGGGACTCGAACCCCAGACCCACCGGAGAGCAGGACTGTGGTCCAACCCACCGCGCCACCGCACCCCCTAATCACAGTTCATTCATGATTTAACAAGGGGGGGAGGGGGCAATTACTTTTTCACACAGGGCCAGGTAGGTTTGGACAGCTTTTTTCCCTTAATAAATAAAATCATCATTTAAAAACTGCATTTTGTATTTACTCGGGTTATCTTTGTGTAATATTAAAATTTGTTTGATGACCTCAATCATTTAACTGCGACAAATATGCAAAAAAATAAAAAATCAGGAAGGGGGCAAATACTTTTTCACAGCACTGTATACGTACATATGTTTATTGCTCCTCTTCTAGTAAGAGCACCTAGATGGAAACAACTGACTAAGATTAAGCAATGGACCTTGTAAAAGCCATGATTTTGAATGGCTGGCTTGCGAAGAAGAAACCACGGACATCAGCCATCCAGGACTAATGGATGTATAGCATGGAAAGTAATGGATGTAATAATATTTAGAGGGACAAAGTTCCAAAGGTCATTCACAAATGGATGTTAAAGAAGAGTCATGATGTATTAACCATGAAAAAATTTTGATATAATGAATACTGTGGATTTTTCTTGACTCATAGACATCAGCAGCAAAATGAGCCACTGCAAACTCACCTTGCTCCTGAGAGGCCATGTGAAAAAGTAAGTGCAGATTTTTTTGAATAGAAATATAAGACATACATTGTATTGTATGTTACAGATTAATGCTCAGGCTTTCCATAAGTGTGGACTTTTGCAAGACATTAAGTGCCTGGATTTTCATGAGCAATGGCCCACAAAACTGATTTCATCCATCAAACTTCAAGTTTACATTGAACAATTTGATTTGTTGGCTGCAATTTCAATTAAAATAATCAAGACACAACTGACAATGGAAGTGGAAGGCCATGAAGACTTCTTTAAAACTGTGTTAATTGACAGAAATGCCCATTTCTTGAATAGACTACCTCCTGCTAAAATGCAGGTGGGATGGAGCATTGGAACAAAGTACACACAGAGCCAGAGACACTGCAAATGTGGAGTGTGAGAAATCTGGACTGAAAAAAAACAGGAAGTTATGACAGCAGAGCAAAAAAACTTCTCAGAGTAGCCTGGAAAGTAACTGATAAAGGACCGTAATGAGAAACTATGGCTGCAGAAATTATTCAAAAAGAGGTTTCTCTCACACCTTGTTTGATCAAAACTTATCTTAATCAAAAGATTTGGGGGAATCATATGCATATTATGAACCAAAAGGGTGAAATCCACACCTCAAATGTCAGGATTTCCCTTAAACCTAAGACAAAACAAAACAAATGACAGCTGTTGGATCAGAAAGCGGCTAAGACAGAAAAGTCATCATTACACACGGAAAGGATAAGACCAATTTAGCAGATAAAGCATCCTGAAATGCTAGTGGAAACATGTTAGCATGGAGACATGAGTGCTGTAGACTCATGAAAGTGATGTGCTGGCAACCTTTATGTTCTGTAAGAATAGGTTTAAAACATTGTTACTTTGTTGCTACACCTCAATACTTACTGTGCGAAGATCACGATTGTAAAATAGTTATTTTTAAGGAAAGATAATGTAATGTTAGTGTTACAAATAAATCGTATTCTATATAGTCCTCTGCTGATATAGTATGCAGTAGGAAATGACAAGACGGATGGAGTACAGAGTCCTGCTAGCAGGTGGTGATATTGTTTCTTCATGGTACAATAGGTACAAATTTACTACTTTAAGTGATCTTAAGGTACCTACTTGCCTTGAGGTATTATTCGATTTGATCATAAAAGTCTGGATGCAGATCATTTTCATCGTTCCCTGTACATTTATCAGCACTCATGATGAGTCATGTCTATCATTAAAGCGGCTGGATATTGCCCATCATGAATGAAACCCATGTTCGGCAACCATGTAAACAGACACCAAGCTCAAATGAGAATTACGTAGTGTGTCCAATCAACACTGAACAACTGTCAGATGCAGGAGCGCCTGGTGCCCCCAAACAGGATAGGGCAGTGTGGAAATCTTAGTATCTTTGCTGAGTTAGCATAGCCTTCTGACTTAGTATAATAGTCTGGGGATTGAATCTCAGTCTAGCATCTCTTCAGCAGACTTAACAATGTCAAACTTTCCAACCAAATAATGAAGAATTGTCCTATATCATTTCTTAGTAAAATTCAAACAGAACTGCCAAGAAAGAAACAATTCAGTTACCCTTTATCATTGTGAAGTCTTTCAAGGGCTTGAGCTGTTACAATGCAGCGAGTGCGTTTCATTGGACTCCCTGAAATGTCCTACAGCTTCCATTCTTGGCTAACATTTAGGTCTACTAAAGCTCTGTAACACAGACACTTATAACTAACAAGCTCCACACAAACAGATCATATGAACGATATGTGAAAAAACAGACCATATGAACATATGATGAGAGACCCAGTGTAAGTAGTGTATCTAGCAGTGTAAGTCACCACGGTGAATAAGGTGTCTGGGCTCATAACACTACATGGAGTTCATTTCAAGTCGCTTTAGAGAAAAGTGTCTGCTAAATAAATAAATGTAAATGTAGACTAACAAAGTCATGTAGATGGAATAACAGCCCCAGTCATTTTGAAGAGTGGTTATCAAGGGGCATGGCATCTGATGATCTCATCTTTAAACTAGTTTAAGTATAAGCTGAACTTAATTTTGTACATGTAGAATACATGCATGTTGCTGGGGGAAAAATACAGAAGGCCCTATTGCAGGTCTGAAAGGAAGTGGGTTCCATGGTCACAGCATGCAAGCTAGATGAAGCCAGAAGGTTTCTGGTGTTCACGTTCTCTTTAATTTTCAATAGGTGCTAAACAAAGGCTTGTTTGGCTCAGGTCGTCAGGTTGAGCTCTCCTTCTGAACTTTGCACTGCTCGCTCTTTTGTCCAGTCAGAATTATAACCACACGTATGTCCACAACCACTTGCACACCTTGTTTCCACTCCCGCAATCCTATGTCCAAATGAAGGGAACTTTTCGGTTTCTAATTTTCGATCATAGTCACCAGTGCTTTCTTTGACGTTCACCAACCTCTTGGTTTTTTTGGTTGTCAGATTCTTTCAACACAGTTTTCGAATCTGCACTCCTTCCTAAAACACTGCTATGGTATCAGTAAGGTTCTGGTATAGTGCTGATCAGATAAAGTACTATCATGCTCATGGCAGTGTCTTATGAGTTACTGGGCTAACAGGAAACCTGATGTTCCTGCTGTGATGTCAGAGATGATACATGCACTGTGCCTCTGCCACTAAAACTAACCACAGGTCATTTCAAAGTAAATAGAAACTCTTCCACTTTCATCCAGATTGAGATAAGAATTCACCATTATTCTTGATTCTGAAACTAGAAATAGAAAACTGTGCTCTTCTCATTAAACTCATCTTTCTTCTGCGCACAGGGACAACGTGAACAGAGATTAAGCTACGCTACCGGATTGGATTGTGCGCACCTTTGAAGAACAAACTTTGAAATTGAGGCAACTTCACAGGTGAGCCTTTTAGTTTAGTTTAACATTTCAGTTCAATTTGTTTTTTTTTTTTTTTTTTTTTTTAATTATTATTTGTTTCTTAGAGGGGGGTGCGGTGGCGCAGTGGGTTGGACCACAGTCCTGCTCTCCGGTGGGTCTGGGGTTCGAGTCCCGCTTGGGGTGCCTTGCGATGGACTGGCGTCCCGTCCTGGGTGTGTCCCCTCCCCCTCCAGCCTTACGCCCTGAGTTGCCGGGTTAGGCTCCGGTTCCCCGTGACCCCGTATGGGACAAGCGGTTCTGAAAATGTGTGTGTGTGTGTGTGTTTCTTAGAGCACTTTTCTCATTGGGAACAAAATCAGTGACACAAAAGGTGGCACAAGCCTGTAAAACAAATTCAATGATAATACTCCTAAAATGAATGAACAAGGTAGGGGAGGGAAAAGCTGTGGTCAAAGTGTCAGTGGCTGGCCACCCCTCCTGGGCATTCTACAGGGGTGACAGGAAAATCCACAAAGTGACTTCAAAGCACTTTCTAATGAACTCATTTGCATACCATTTTAGATTACAGCTCGCTCGCTTGCTCCCTCACTCACTTACTTTCGTTAACCACCTGTCCTCGTCCAGACTTGCAGCAGTCTGGACCCTAATTTCATACTACAGATGCTCCCCCGACTTACAATGGTTCGACTTGCAATTTTTCGACTTTACGATGGGTTTCGCACCTCAAGATAATTGCCCACCATGAAGGCAGCTAGTCTATAATGGCTATGATGTTCCGTAGGTTAGGTGTATGAAATGCGTTTTCGACTTACGATATTTTCAAATTACGATGGGTTTCGCAGAACGTAACCCCATTGTAAGTCGGGGACCGTCTGTAGGTGGTACGGTACATCCATCACAGGACACCAGTAGAGCTATTTCAAGGCTATTCTACTGGACATTGTGGAATAAATTCAACATAACTCAAACAACAGACCCAAGATAGGAGCGAGTATCTTACTTTATTTCACCTCAACTGGAGGGAGAGTCCCTGTCCCCCCGTAGCAGAATCTAGAGTGTCTCCCCGAGCATCCAATACACACATATTGTATAGTTCCAAAAGTGCAAGTTACATACATGATAACATTTCTCATTGGCTTTTTTTCTGCTTGATCAACGTGTGCTCAGCTCATGTTTACTTCTAATTTGTTATTTACTTATCTACTACATTTCCTATAGGCTAAAGTGAGCTATGCAAGTTATATAGCAAGCTCCCTACAACCCTTCAGTTTATTTCTCAACCTGCCAACATTATTTTTTTTGTCTTACAGTATCAGTCAGTGTCGGTTACCCCTTAGAGTTGGGGGTGCATTTTCGGCACATCCTGCTTTTCACACAATGAGCTTTCTGCTACAGTTACAGATCACCTCAGTTGTACATTAAATGCATACCATTATTTCTACTATCTCCACCACAGACAGTCCCAAGCCTGGCTAAGAAAGGAGGAGGGTTGGGCATGGGGCTAGCTACCCCACACCGTAAGAACCTTACCAGTTACAGAAATGCCAACAAAGGAAACTTCAAGGAGAACCCTTGATGGTGATCTATGCCCCAGGAAGGGTGGAAAGCTATGACGACGATCATTTCTACTACAGTTTCAGCTTTACGGTCTAGTAGAAGTGAGGAACACGATGTAAATACGAAGGAAATACAATGTAAAATTCAGGGATGGAGTAGGACTAATGCACGACGTTCTCAGGAGTTTAGGAGGGAAATAGGTGTTAAACAGATGGGTTTTGAGACAAGTCTTGAATGCTGGGAGGGATTTACCTAATTTTTGTTCCTCATGACCGGGACCTACACTCGGCCAGAAGAGGAGAAGTGACAGTCTTAGGTATCGCTCAAACAGCAGTAATAAGATCACGATTTTCGCTCTGTATTTTCAGATGGTAACAGGGCCAGTAGTCATGCAATGAGCAGAGAGTGGGACCAGAGGTGAATATATGTGGCTTTTGTTGTCCTTTGAGACATTTGTTTTCCATCAAAAACCTGTTGTTCATTTGGAGCTTTCCATGGCTCAGCCCACAGCACTCATTGCCTCCAAACTTTCACTCCCATCTGTGTTACTGCATTTCTTTCAAGTTTTTAATGCAAGGTATGTACTGGTTTAGATTTTCCACTGTTGATGACAAAAGCCTAGCTGTTCTCCCACACAAAGAGAGAGTTAAGTTTCTATCACAGGAAACACAAGAGATAACACAATGAAGATTCAGGACCAATAAGATAGATGCTTTATGCAAGTCCAGGTAACTCAAAACCTTACATAAAATCTAACTATATATGTATCTACAAGAAAACAAACAGCAGCTCTTTCTGAGAGACCACAGACAACTACAGCTCTACTCTCAAGCTGGCAGAAGCAGTCGAGAAATGCACAACATCACAGATGCCATGCTAGTGTGACACCACAAGTTTGAACGGAAATGTGTGTGCGTCCATAGCTCATGGTTGGCCGTGGGAGTTAAACCTCCCACTGCGTTTCTCTTTACAGTCTGCGGATGTTCGGTCACCTCTCGTGAGCCATTTCACTGGTGCTGAGGATGGAATCAATTGCACATTAATTCGCTAGTGCAAGACATGAAATAAAAAAACAGACACGGCAGACATTAATGGAAACAGAATAGAAGATAGAAACAAAAACCGATGAATTTATGCTTATGTCCCCTTTTAAAGTACATAAATCACTGTCATGTGGCTTTGTGAAGGAAATTGCTGAGTTTAAGACAAGTTCACTGATATGAGAAAAAATGTGGTGAAAAATGGAAACCATTAGAAGCAGAAATGTTAAAGGTCAGTGTCTCTGTGAATGATGTACGTAGTTCAGGACCCACGACCTTCTACTACTTTAGTAGCCCTGAACAAGATACTTACCCTCACTTTCTTCAGTTTGTATATGGGTCAAATAGTATAGTGTAGTGTAGTGTAGTGTAGTATAGTACAGTATAGTTCAATTAAGATACTTTGGAAAAAACTGTAAAAAGTTCAGGATATTAAAAACAAGTAATACAAGTTTTGGAATATTGTCCTGGCCTCTGAAGCAGCTCTTTCAGTGAATGAATCAGAGAGGATGGGGTTTCCCCCTAGATCCAATATCTGTGCCCACATTCACACTCAGACCACCTAGAAACACACACTAGTAGGAGCAATAGTAGTAGTACTGGGCTGTTTCTTTTCTCACTATGACTGTAATGTGGCTATCATTATTGTTGTCATTCTGAAATTCAGTCATAGACATACTCATCTAAAGTGAGTTATTAATAGATTCTGTAAAAATAAAAGCGGTCAAGTATTATCTACACTGAAAATATTATCCAGAAAAACAGGAACAGCATCTCTGTGCTACTTTACACTGGATTTCCTGTTTTTGTGGAGTGAGGGTTTATGTGTAACTGATTCTGAAACCAAAAGTATCATTTTGTGCAATGTTAAGAATCTGATTTTTTTTTTTAATAAGAACATTTTTGGATTTAGCTGTTTTGAATTTAATTTTTGAAAGTTCACAGTTGAATTACAGTATATAAAATGTTATAAATACATCAGCATGAAAAATATGAGAATATTGCTTGTTGTATTAATGTCAGCTCTAAGGTACAGAGTTCCTAAATATATAGTACTGGAGCACGCTGTGCTCCGGGTTCAGATGGGCTAAAGAAGGACACACAAGCAACGTTCACTACGAAAGTTTATTGAAACACCAGCGTACAAGAAAAATAATGCTCTGAGGCCAAGGACCCCTTTTTCTCAGGGACCTGCACCTCAAGCCAGCCTACTTAGCATCACTCAAGCTTTTTCCTTTTTCTCTTTGCAAACACAGTCACCACATTATATTCCCTGTAAGTCCGCCCAGCGGTTGAACACTTACTTCCAATTTTCCCACAATACAACTATTTACAACAAACACATTTCCCGCTCAAACGGTGACGTGGGTCGTTACAGTATTTTCTGACTTGTAGGTTGATAACAATGTGTATGGCCTTTTGGCTCTGAATTTAAGTTTTCAGATCAAGAAAAAAACAAGTAAAATGGCAAACTAAATAAAATGACTATTACAGTCCATGTTTCAAGCTCTAACTTTTACAACTCAAAAACCAAGGAGCACTCGCAGTGGAACCTTCCAGACTCATATCTCTCTCTCTCCAAAACACCCCTCTCCCAAACTTCATCCTTTTTAAGAGTCTTTTGTCTAACTTTGCTGGCCACATCTGGTGTTTGTTCTCTCTCGTCCTCTCTGGCCTTCACTCGGTTCGATAAGTGTGTGACCAAGCCTCCAACCTGCCGCATTTACATTTAAATGTTGCCTGAGATTTTTATCTCAGTATAAGAGAAAATGCAATTGAACATAATCAACAAGTTTCAGCAGCATCAAAAACAAAATTGAAGCATAAAAATTTAAAAAGGAATTGATAATTCATTAAAGGTTAAAATGCACATTTCAAAAGAGAAATGTGTATCTGCGATGAAAAAAGAGAAAAACTAATAATAAAAGTGAGGGGTAAAAATGGGCAATATTTGGGATAGATCCACATTTGTTACTGAATTAGTCATGAAAAATTTAAATGACTGGCTACACAGCTGTTTATCACTGATTTATTGTAAATTAGATCACTGTGGCCCAGGTTTTACTAGGCTTTATTGCACTTTCAGCCAGTATATGGGGGTGTTTTGTTTCACTCTTGCTACATCCTTTGGGAGGAAACGTGAATGTTTGGCTGCTACTTGACAGAGGCGCTCTTAATTCATGCACTTGTTCATATTGGTTCTGCAAAACTTCCCTCACACAGACTGACACTTTATCCCATCTTTGTTGTACTTCATGATTGTTAATGATGTTACAGCCGGGAAACTCTGAGGGCTGTATGTGTTTATGACCCAAACAGTTGATTTTAACCGTTATACAGAAAGGATGTGGTGCTAGAAATGGTGCCACTTACTGACCCTGTAGTCTTCCTATAACATTTGGAGGCACATGTGGGTAACGAGGGAGAAACCCGTTGGGGCATAACTGGAAATAGCATGTCTGATATGAACCCAAGTGGCAAGCTGTTACTGAGCTTGCGTGGTACTTACAATAGCACATACTGTTTTCGAGCACAAGGTAGCTAAAAAATATATTTGGCTCCAGAGTACCACAGGTCAATGATTAGCTTTGCAGTTCTGTCATCTTACCCGCGGCCATGTTTTTTGGACCCTTGGCAGAAGAGGGTTGTTGAGCGGTATAGTAATCGACACTTAGTGATGAGAGGGATCAGGTATCTCAGGAGATCACTGGACAATCCAGAAAGGCCCTGTTGAGTTCAAAGACTTTCCTGGGAACACCTAGCAGAGGCCCTGGTTCATAATGACTTTAGGTCCCACCTCCAGCTTGTGGGGCTCCAGGAGTGGGGCTGTGTTGACCTCATCTCTGTACATTGTCAAGCGGTACAGTGAACACCTTGAAAAACCCCTGAACTTGGTGAGCTTAACCCTCCTGCCAGGAAGTTCTGAAGCTTTTGAAAGATTAAGTTCCATATTTGAAGCCATGGTTACATCATGAGTGAGACAACTCGTAGAGCTGTCAGAACTAACCCTTGAGGCACTTTTGGAATGTAGATGTGGAACAACTGCAGAATCTTGGAAAGAGCAGTCAGATAGGTATGGGCAATTAAAGGTGGGGTGAGCAATCAAATGAGTCAAAGATATTATAGAGATGTAAAAATGAAAACGGGGCAGGGAGCATTCAGTGTTGAGTTCTGACCTCATATGAGCCATCATGATTTCTGCTGGAAAGGTGCTTGTGATGAGGAATCAATGAAATGGAGAGAAAACAAATAGAAGCCGGTCAGAGGTGAGCGACTGAAAAGGTCCGCAACAGGAGTTAAGTCAGAGTTGTATGTTCATTTCTTAGCGGCAATCCAGACGGTACTGCTGTTAACTGTCACGTCCACGTCCACAACTCAATCGACAGCACCTGACTCCAGTTCAGCACCTACCCTTTAAGAGACACTCCGCAACTCCCAGACCTTTGCGGAATCTCATCAGGGACAACCGCCCTTTCTCGTGACTCTTCGTTCACAAGCATCACTAGCCCTTCGTTCATATCCTCAGGTTTCTGACTCTTCGCTTCGTTTCCCGACCGTGTCCACGGATCCTCGTTCCTGTCCTGTTCGCCGTTTGACCGACCCTTCGCTAAGTCCCCTGACCTCGCGTATAGATCTTCGCTCTGACCCTGACCGCCGATCGACCGACCCTTCGCCTGTCCCCGACACCGAGAACTTGCCTCATTCCTCGTCTCCGGGCGAACGACTCTGCACTTGGGTCCAGCCGTCCCAGGCCCCTATGTTTCGCGTGGCATTAACAAAAGCTCACAAAAACATTAAAATGTTGAAAGTCTATTTTTTTTACATTTAGAGAACATGAGAGTTATTTTTCCAGATGATAAATCAGACTAAATTAATAAATATCACCATGGGATACAAACTAAATGTCAAACCTCTTAATTAAAATAATAAACACCATCAGAAATTTCTATTTTTATTTGAAGAAACATGGTATCTTAAATATCAAACCTGGCAGCAGAATAATGCAATATTTTATCTAGTCCCTCTCTAGAGGGCATAGGAATTAAACATGCCTTTTTCCAGTGAGTGACTAAATAGTTTGGGCGCTACATCTGAGATATATACAGCTACCAAAATTACTGTCCTGTAATGACACACCGGGGCGCGGTGGTGCAGCGGGCTTGGCCGATTCCTGCTCTCTGGTGGGTCTGGGGTTTGAGTCCTGCTTGGGGTGCCTTGTGATGGACTGGCATCCCTTCCTGGGTGTGTCCCCTCCCCCTCCAGCCTTGCACCCTGTGTTGCTGGGTGAGGCTCTGGCTTGCCGCAACCCCACTTGGGACAAGTGGTTTCAGACTGTTTGTGTGTGTGTGTGTCTGTCTGTGTAATGCCACATATTAATCATCTGAATGGTGAGATGATGGCATTGCTATTGTGGTATTGTGGTGTGCAGTTACACAGGGTAAGGTGTGAAAGTGTAATCTGAAAAAAGACATACAAACTAGCCAAAGTCTTAAAATTTGCAACAACATGTACATGTGAACTACGCTTTTGGACTTTCAGAGCAAGACCACTTCCTCTATTTGTTTTACGCACATCACACTGTGGGGCGAACCCACTCAGTCTCTGTAAAAGGCCTCTGAAGGAGGGAGTGATGTCTTCATGCTGCTCCCCCCTATTGACCTTGAGCCTGGAACAGCTTGGAAGAGTCTGGAAGGCCTTGAGTCTGGAATAGGCCAACAAGGGGGAAAAATTGTGCTCTCCATGTCCCCTTAGTTCCTCTCAAACATTCTCTTTCCACCAAAGATTAGAATATAATAAATACAATTTGCTACTGTTTTCAATGGCATCTTGGCATTGCAGAAGTAAATTTGAAATCTTTTTAGCTCTAAAACTAATCTTTTTAGATTGGTTTATATGATTGTGTGCTTAAATACTAAGTCGACAGAGACAATTAGAAATCTCAGTGACAACAAAATTAGAAAATTAGCTATTGCTTTTTGTTGCAAACGATTAGTCGCCTTTTACATTTACTTATTTAACGGATGCTTTTCTCCAAAACGACTTCCAATGAACTTTATGTAGTGTTATCAGCCCATACACCTTATTCACCGCGGTGACTTACACTGCTAGATACACTACTTACACTGGGTCACTCATCCAAACATCAGTGGAACACACACACTCTCACACTATTGGGGAACCTGGACTGCACGAGGAAACCAGAGCACCCAAAGGAAACCCACACCAACATGGGGAGAACATGCAAACTCACACAGACTGGGCGGGGATCAAACTGACATCCTCTCGCACCAGTGAGGCACTGTGAGACAACAGCTCTACTCACTGTGCCACCATGCCCCCCATGGGAGGAAGTTCTTCCCACCAAATGTGCAATATTATTATTATTATTATTATTATTATTATTATTATTATTATTATTAATAATAATAATAATAATAATATTATTACTACGTTAGGGGGTGTGGTGCCACAGCGGGTTTGACCTGTGCCCGATCTCTAGTGGGTCTAGGGTTCGAGTCCTGCTTGAGGTGCCTTGCAACGGACTGGCGTCCCATCCTGGGTGTGTCCCCTACCCCTCTGGCCTTGCGCCCTGTGTTGCCTGGTTAGGCTCCGGTTTGCTGCGACCCGGCTCAGGACAAGCGGTTTCAGACCGTGTGTGTGTGTGTGTGTGTGTGTGTGTGTGTGTGTGTGTGTGTGTGTGTGTGTGTGTGTATACATGTGGAGTCTTAAATCACACCTTAGCTCACACTCTTCTCTGGAAAATGTTGAAAAAGGCTGTCCCACATTAAAACAAAAGTACCCCCATCAGCAGGTTGCTGGCCTCTGCTACCTTGTGTGACACATCATTACTATCTGGGGATTTAAGGATCTCTGTTGACATGGATACGAATGCTTGGGGGGGTGGGCGAGATCCTTATTCTGTTCTTTGCAGAGCTGAATGTAGAAAATCAGTCATTGTACTACTACACTAATCCAAATCTACTGGAACACATAAAAAGACAAATTTTATGTTATTTGAGAATAACTGATTGCAATTCTTTTTTTTTTGAAAATATGAAATAAATGGCCTTAATGTATTGCTGAATATCTCACTTCAATTTTAAACTTTAATTACGCTAAACCCAGTGTTGTTCTTTCATTTTCTGCAGTAATTCTACAAGGCTATAATATTCTATCATTCTCTAATACTTCAGGTTTCAGTTAGCCGTGTGCCAAGGAATTGCCCCCGATGCCTTTGTTGTATGAATTTATTGTGCAGTATACCTACTATCTGAATCGTTGGGCTGACTGTCTGTGGAAAACTGGACTTCACAGGTTATTTTACTGAGGGGGTGTGGGCGATGCATTATGCAGATGCCATCTTCTAGGGGCAAAAAGGACTGTTAGAGCTGACATTTTCGTGACGTGTATGGAATATGTTTCAGGGAGAGAGGAAGGCAGATTGAGCCCATATCTTGCTGCCTATTCAGGAGAGAGATCAGTCAGGCTCAAAGGCTCTCTTTTATAGCTATCCTTCACGCTATGATCTTTTGTGTGCCGAAAAAGCCTTTGACAGAGAATACCCCAATAAAAGTGTTATTAAAAGCTCGACATATGGTTGCTGTTATTAAATGACAGTTGTATAAACAGATGTTCTCATTCATCCTTATTCCTCTTGACCGTTCATGAACCTTTGACTTGGTCACCTGCCCTCTTCTCTCTTCAATGCATTGTTAGCTTTGTCTTGGATTGGTTAAGTCTAACCTTTTACTCAACTTTTACTTACTTTTTACACTACTTTACACTATGTAAGTTTAACAGTTTAAGAGTTTTTTTCCCCATATTGTAAGAGCTACGTTTTGAAGCAGTTTGCTCAAATTGCTCTTAAACTAAATTATTTGGTACATCAAGTCTATTTTTTAATTTCAGTTAAGCATATGGAGTGTTCATTTAATTTTTTCTTGTTTGGCTTTGAAAAGTGTGACTGAGGTGTATGGGGTAACATTAAGAAAAATACATGGATTTAATGTAGTATCAACTTTTTACACCACATCTTTTTTTTTTTTTTACTTTTTTGTATCTATACTACTATTTATACTCTCGTGTTTGTATACTAGGGGGTGCGGTGGCGCAGTGGGTTGGACCGTGGTCCTGCTCTCCGGTGGGTCTGGGGTTCAAGTCCCGCTTGGGGTGCCTTGCGGCGGACTGGCGTCCCGTCCTGGGTGTGTCCCCTTCCTCCTCCGGCCTTACGCCCTGTGTTGCCGGGTAGGCTCCGGTTCCCCGTGACCCCATACGGGACAAGCGGTTCTGAAAATGTGTGTGTGTGTGTTTGTATACTGAGTTCATATGTTTACTCTGTAATTCTGTGTCAGCTGCTTTTCTGTTTGTTTATCTGTAAATACTAGAGGCACCTAAACCCCCAGGAAATTCCTTATGTGCATCAATAAAACTCATTCTGATTTTGAACTATCTGTGTTCTCTCTGTTGTGGCTGAATCCTTTAAAGTATGTTGTGGTAAAAATACTTAAACAGAAACCTGAAACCAAATCAACTTGAAAAGAAAGCCATTTGTTGCCAGAAGTATTTCTGATGAGAGTATTAAGCATATAGATTAATTAAGAGTTCCATACACTGACCACTAATGTCTTACAAGCAGTTGCAAACAGCCTTTGAAGAGTCAAATTTGTTCATTTAGCTGACACTTTTCTCCAAAGCAACTTATAATGTTACGATTACAATCATTTCCCTATTTAACCAGTTGGGCAATTTTTTTTTTTTTTTTTTAACTGGAGCAACTTGAGGGTAAGTACCTTGCTCAAGAGTACTATAGCCAGGGATGGGATTTGAACCTGCAACCTGTGGACCCACAGGCAGTAGGAGATGCACCCCCAGATACCCTAGAAAAACAACCTAGCTGGAATGGGCTTCTACAAAAATGAATTTTTCTCATGAATTCAATGATATTTAACCGTTACGATGGCGTCGGACCGTAACGCTGATCTTTGAAATTGGTTTGCTGGCAGAGTGAAAGCCCAGGACAAGGTACAAACAATGAACTTCCAAGTGGTGCAGTCTTCAGAGGCTACCGATGCATGGACACGTCTCCATTACTAAAGTGAGAGAGGCGTTAAACAACAACACACATGGTTTGCAACAACACCCCTCGTCTGAGCACCACTTGTACAGAAGGAGCCAAGCAGTGGCCCACCACAAAGCCCTCATCAGTTTGTGAAAATGTCAAAATAGGCTCTTTATGTCCACTTGGAGTACTGTCAACATAACCAAAAACTCTGTAATTACCAAAATTCTGAAGGCTAACACCCAGCTACATAAGTTGCGTTGAGTTACGTTTGACTTTATTCAAGAGTCAATTCATTTTTTGTTCAAATTGCAGATAATGGTGGGTGCTTTATTTCTAACATCCCTTAAAATACAGTAATTTTACTACCTTGGGGCAGCAGTAAATATAGTGGAAAAGGATGCAGATTTGCAGCTCGATGACTGAAGTCACTGTGTCCCCGGTCGCTTTTGAAAACAACACACAACTTGTGAACGGAAAGGCTCCAGTAACCCGTTGGGTATGATTGCACGCAAGGGGTAAACACACCCACAGACCCCCCCAACGAAGCTTGTGACACAGCTGTTCATTTGTTTTCCTTGGCAGGTTCTGCTCTCACCTGATCTCCTCAGAGGATTACGGGTGATTCATAGTGAGCTCATGGGTTCTCATGGTTAGCTCAGGCTGGTGAAGGTCATTTAAAGTACAAAAATATACATTGACACATTTACACACTGATAAGCTGAGTTTTGGGCTAGGCTGCATTGCTTTGTCCCTACGTTCAACACTAATTGAATCTTGGTATTACTGTTTGAGAGCGTTTTAATACAACTTCTGAGTATGAAGTTTTCAGTCTGATTATACGGTGACAACTGGTCAAGTTAGTGGAGGCACATGGAATTTTGTGCCATAAGGTGATCTGGGTTCATCTGGTTAAACAGAATAAGAATTATTTTAGGCAAGGACTGTAAGGAATGTTTAATCACCTGTACTTGTAATCTATGGGTTGCTAGCTCTAGTCTAATAAGGGGCTGTACTTCTTAAAAAGATAATTAGTTCAGTTGAATTGTTTCAGCAAAAATAAGAAAATGATAAAAATCATGAATTTTTGTGCTTTCCTGTGGGTTTTTTTATGGATTTGAAAGGAGCAGGGGAATGGCAAGGGTTGTTCCATCACCAATATGCATTCAACATCCACCGCTAGGGGGTGGGGGAACTCAAGAGAAACACTCCAGAGCTTGAGTTCCAGCCTGAAGTTCATGCTCGTGAACTGTGTCATGGATTTACAGCTGATCTCTGAACTGCGGGGCTTGTTCTCCGCATAATGTTTGCAGGGGAAGGCAAAGTTTTTGACCTTTACAAGTGACCAGTAGGAAGCTGCATTTTCCCCAAACAATTTACTGGATTTTTCACAAACCGGACTTGAACCCTTGCCCTTCACATGAACTCTACCTATAACACTGCTAGTAAGAAGCAGTCTTTGCCATGGTTACTGGTCTCTGAACTTTTAAACCCACTTTTGGTTGAAAGGTGAATTGGTGGTGGTGGCAAAAATACGTTCTGTTTGCCGAAATAAGCGATACACACAGGTGCAAAGGGGAAAGGTAGTGAAATTCAGGTGCAGAGCTTCTGAAAGGTATCCCTTGAAGTTACTTCTGGCCTGTTTATCTCAGTAATGAAGTGACATGCAATAATGCAATAAAAATGGAATAATGCAATAAAAATGGAACTTGGACCTAAAATAGAAACAGCTGTGTTTCCTGAACTGTACAGTTAATATTGATTTGACCCGTTCGCTCAGCAAGATGGCAATTTCACTCTGAACCCTTTTTGTCCTGCTAGATGTTTGCCGATGGGATTTGGCAAACATCAGATCCTCGGCCCCGGATCCAAATCTACTCCCGTCGGGTCCAGAGTCCAGTGCTGCGATCGTAAATTCCAAGCCAGCTGGCACCTTGCTTGCGCTGTCTGTTGGAAGAAGGCTTCCATCCCTCCTCGCAGATCACGTTGGTGGATCCACACACGGTGTGTGGGGCCCTTGTTAGGACTTCTGCGGCTAGGAACACCCACACTTGCGTGGGAGAGCTGAACACCTCCTGCCGCTGGGAGAAGCCGGTAGCGTGAGCTGCACTTGGAGAAAGTGCCCCACCCAATGATAACCAGGGCTGGGGGAAAGTGTTATATGCCCACAGGTGAGGGGGCAGGGCTGCTTCTCGCTTTTGAGGCCTCGGAGGCTACAGCAAAGGGCTGTACAAAAGGAAAGACACCTGTCCCCTCATTGTACAGCCAGATTGTCTTCGGCTGGTTTCGGATGTCAGGCCCTGTACCGAGTGGTTTGTTGGGAGACAGCAAATAGGGGGACTTAATGCTTGTTTTAAACACAGCGACACACAGGAGCTCTGCACGTGCACGTGTACGAAAAATAAAAGCAAGGGACAACTTAGTGTAAACATGATCTCCGTTCAGACAATTTGAACATCATTTTCCATGTTGTGGGTTTTTCCAGCTTGGACTCACTGTTTCCAGCCTGTCACTCGTCGGAAAAAATGATGAGCACCACAGCACGATGGAAAAATATAACACGGAGGGCAGCATGAGGTCTGCCATAATGTACCAGTGCAGCTGATTCGAAAGCATAATTCTGCGTGTTATAACACTACTTTGCGTTATCGCTTTGACCCCAAACATTGTTCATAAATACACTACAGTCCGACGAACACTCTGAGATGCGGACACAAACATACTCCTCCCTACACGCTAAGAAACAAGCAGGAATGCTTGAGGTCTGATAAAGTGAATGTTTGTAGGAAAACTGAATCACGGTTAATTTAAGGAAATTTATCTATAGGAGCTTATCTTCGGTTAACATTATTTCTGATAGTAAAGCACATTACTGTGCTAATTTTTTTATGTATTTACTTGTGATGATGTAACGTGTATTATTAATATTTTAATGGATGACTGTGGAGGGGGTGCGGCGGCACAGCGGGTTTGACCTGGACCTGCTCTCTGGCGGATCTGGGATTCCACTCTAACTTGGGGTGCCTTGCAATGGACTGGCGTACCGCCCCGGGTGTGTCCCCTCCCCCTCCAGCCTTACGCCCTGTGTTGCCGGGTTAGGCTCCGAGCCGCTGCTATCCCACTTGGGACAAGCGGTTTCAGTCAATGTGTGTGTGTGTGGATGACTATGGAGATGGACTATTTCAGCTGGTGTTTTCTACGGTGAAAATGTAATTGTGTGCAAATTTTCTAGAATCGTACACTAACCCTTTGTACTGTGCTCAAGCTCCAGTAATGAGGACAGTAAACAGGGTGATACACTGCTGATACACTACTGGGGCACAGTGTGTGATAATCTAAGAGCTTTTTGATAGTAAACTGATTTAAGGAGTTCAAGTTAAGTTGTTTTCGCATTAAAACTGCTGTGTAAGAGATTAAGGTTAGATTTAAATGATTTTATTTATTGTTGATCATCTCAGCATCACCTCTCTCCCGCTGATATTGCCCCACTTTGAAGACAGCTGTGCTCATCGAGGCAGCGTTTGCCCGTTTCCTTCAACGAGTACAATGAGAATTCTTTATGAGAGCCAGCCCAAGAGAAACTCGACCCAGCGTCCACAGGCCGGGCAACGCGGCCATCTCTCCTGCCCGCTCATTTAGCCAGAGCTCGTTCTAATATCCATTGTTTCCATAACTTCATAAGCACAGATTTGTTTCAAATTTCAGTGCCCTGTTTAATACCCAGCTGTCACGGGAGCATTAAAAGGAGAGTAAAGAATTTTGTGAAAGGAGTCCTCTTGAAACACAGCTGGGCATCTTTTTTCAATATTCACTTGGGGATTCAAGTTCATGGCTCTATTTGAGCAACTTCAGTCAATGTTTGAGCATTGTGAGTTTATTCCGTAGCACAAAGAGACCACCAGTTCTAATGCGGCCTTCATTTTACTCCCAGCTTTGTTGCTGCGGTCCTTTTCAGAGTGAATTTACACTAGACAGGACGTGATATTCAAAAAAAACAAAAGCCCTTAATTGCGGAACCTTTCTGCGGGCCATTCAGTTTTGTTGTCTCATGCGCTGTCAAATAAAGGGAAACTTTAGCTGCTATTTGCCCAGCTGCAAACAACAGAAGGATGGTGGGGATGAGCTTCCCATCGGCCAAGCATCCTCTGTGACACACGAACATCCCCCTGTGTTTCATTGTCTGTGCAACACTCTGCCAGCTTGGGGTGGAGTTACTAAGGAGGAGGACTTGTCCCCAGAGGATTTTAGGCCTGGGTCCTTGCTGAACACCAGGTATCATACCCTTCAGAATGGCACGTGAGGACTGGGAACGATGTGATAAATGCTAGGATATTTTGAATGAAAACAGGATGCAGATCTCTAGGCTAATGCAGTTCTAATGTACTTTAAGGGAAGCTACCAAAATATGTGGAGATTCTAGCAATGAATATGATTTACAAATTATTTTTTCAATCTAATTCATTGCGATGCAAGATTTTTCCATGTTTATCACTTTAAAGAGTCAGGTTTCCTAGCAACTGCAGGCTCATTTATCCTAACCAGAGGTGGAGTCGCATCCCATCCCACCCAGCCTTGCACCTAGTGCTTCTGGAATAGGCTCCAGTTCACCGTAACCCTGTAGAGTAATTTGCTGTATTTTTCTGAAGGACAACTGTGACGTAGCTGAGCGATTGTACTCAGAAATAGGTGCGTTTTCAAGGCAACGCCACTCGGAGCATACATCCGTTCAACATCTGAAAGCCAGTTGTCACGGAGCTTCAGGATTGAGCCCCGTGGGGTTTTATTATCAGAGTGTGTAAGTCAAAATTATTGGATAACTGTCTATAACGGTTGAGCAACCACTCACACTGTCCGAAACTGCATGTACCAAGCAGGGTCTTGGTGAGCCGGAGCCCAACCTGGCAACACAGGATGCAGGGGACACACCCAGGACGGGATACCAGTCCATCACAAAGCACCCCAAGCAGGACTCGAACACCAGACCCACCAGAGAGCAGGAACTGGCCCAACCCCCTACACCACCACGCCCCCTGCTGAGCAGCCATTGCAGTCATTTGCACAGCTTGAAAGATTTTAGGAAAACAGTTGGGAAAAGAATACATTTTAATTATCTTTGTAGGTTGTGAAATGGAAATTTCCACCCCTTTCACCAAATAAATACTAAACATTTGCTTATTTTCTAGTGGCAACTCTGTGATTAAACTTACCATTTGCTCCATATCAGAGGATGCACCGGTTCTTGTGAAACTTGATTAAAAAAACCATTGTTTATTTTACCAGTGAGCCATTCAGGAAAAGGACAATATAAACCATCTGAGCTGTACGAGCTGTGAAAATTGAATTTTTTTAAAAATCAGCTTGTTTATGCGGCACGGGGTCAAAATCACAACCGAACATAACTGCACAAACACAGCAGAACATAGCTAATATACATCATTTAACTCACAATCCTACTGACTCCCACATGCAGTACATACATATTCAGCAAGGTGTGATTTACTCCACATGAAGAACAATTTTTTCCTGTACCTTCGAAACATAAAAAGAAAACAAAAACAAAAAACAAAACAAGAATGTATCTCTTTCTCACAGCCCCAAGAGGAACCTCCACCGGAGCAGCATGCCAGACATGTTAACCGCTGGGATTATGTTCTATTATCATTAATCTTGAAACCTTACAGAATGTTTTCGGTATCTCACATCTGACACAGCGCTACTCCTGTTTTTTGCAGGTTTCTGCAGGTGCAAGATCGACAAACAAATCAAGCCATTTTCTGGTCTTGGGTGAGCAAAGGATGAGAATGTATATGAACATTTCCACACTCGCTAAGTTCGCTCACTTTGGGCCATTGGGACAAGTGTAGGAGCCTGCCAGGTTAGACGTACTCGTCCTGTATACCTACCTACCAGCTGCCATCTAGGTGGGAACTAGCCCAGCTTTCAGTACAACACTGGGCCTGGGGGATGGGGAGCCATACCTTACTTGGAAAGGTATAAAACTTAAAGATCCCGTCCCATAACCTTTAGCACTTAACCACTGTAATGCTCATATCTGATCAACTCAGACAGGTTATTCAAAGATCCTCTATCGTAGAGCCATGAAAGGCCACCGTCCCCATTAAAATGGACGTAAAAAATTGTTACACTCAAAGAATCATGAAAAATGAAGTAAATTTAGTTATATCAAGACAAATCATAGCACAGTCTAATTTCTCGAAACATTTGAGTTATACCGATGTACATCATCGCCTCTCGTGCTGCTCTTCAGAAGGAGCAGTGTGCTGCTGCCTTTCTTGCCTTTTCTGAAACCTCTTTGCTTCTCCTCAAAATATTTCACATGTTCGTGAAATATCGTGAAAGGATACAGAGAGTTTTTGCAACCACATCTGTTTGTATTGTTAATGTGCGCAATAACAGCTGTAGTCCCTTGCTGCGTTTTGCACCCTTCGTTTTCAAAAAAAATCCATACAACGTTTCCCTTGCCTGTGATTTGCAAGCTATTCATAGTCTGCAAAATATCGGGTTTATTGTCATTTTTTAATGGAAAAAATGTGTAGCTATGAACGTGGAATACCATAAGTAAGTACTTGGAAATAGAAATAATTTCATCTCCAACGCACAAAAGCAGAGCTGGCAAAGGAGATCATAAACCTTTTTGTTCTTCTTGTAATTGCCACACAAACAAGTCCATCTTGTCTCTCAGCCCTGGGCGTTTCTTGCCTCCTGTGAAATCCAGTAATTACTCAGCGCCTCATTAATCAATGGATCCACCCCAGCGCAGCTGACGATTACCCCTAATCTCAACCTGGCTTGTCCCGCCCTTCGAGACCAGGTAGGCCTGTTTTTCCACCGGGGCTCACCCACGACTGGTTTCCGTTGCTCCGCCGAAAGAAAGAAAAGAAAACGAACAGAGCCTTTTGAGGCTCTAAGGGAGCAAGGTATGAAGGAAGTTGGCCTTTTATGACATTGAGCTTCTTACCCACACAGCAACAGGAGACACAGAGGCACACAATTCTATTACAGTAGTTACCACAAAACAATGAGACTGAAGGAGGAGGGAGTCAGTCTTCAACCTCCTTTTGTTTTCTTTAAAGCTATCAGGTGTCACTGAGCTTCACAGATGTCTACCTACAGTTAACTTGCCACATCATTGACTTGTTCAGAATTATACACGGGTACCACATTCTACCTGTGATGCAAGAGTTTAGAGTAAATGTATTTTTGTGGTGTGTCTTAGATGTTCAGGAGCAAGGTACATTTATGTCATTGTTCCAGAACTATTAATTATATTTTGAGTTTAACACAGCGACTGAAATTCTATGTCTGTGTGTGTGTGTCTGTATATGTGTAAGTTTGTATGTGAGTACATACAGGTATCCTTGTATATTTATATACTGGATGTGCATTCATGCATATGTGTGTATATATATGAGTGTATTAGAGCAACTGACAGAATTGTGTTCCTAGGGCTTCTGCTAAGTCCATTGTGAACTCATGGAGATCGTTCTTGGGGCCATTTGGGTTACCTCGTTCAGAAATACGCTTTCTAGGGTCTTTACAGTTTTAAGCACACGTGCTCCTCTGCTTACGATGGTTCGACTTACGATTTTTCAAAGTTACGATGGTACGATAGCGATACACATTCGTTAGAATCCATACTCCGAGTTTTGAATTAGATCCGTTCCCGTGCTTGCAATATGCGGTACGATACTCTCTCTTGATGCTGGGCGATGGCAGCGAGCCGCAGCATGCACTCAACCACAATCACAGTCTCTGTAGCGATCACGTCAACAAGTGTAAACAACCGATACTGTGTTGAAAGCGTTTTTTTATTTTGTGTTTTCGCATCCCATCATGTCTACTAAACACCCATGTGTGTCTCCTGCTTAAATGTGCCAAGCAGTAGGCTATGGTAAGTGTTCTGAGCACGTTGAAGTTTGGCTAGGCTTTGCCATGATGTTTGCTAGGTGCGGTACTGTATTTTTCCACTTATGATGGGTTTATCGGAATGTAACCCCATCGTTAATTGAGAAGCATCTGTATAGGGAACTGGTGTGACCCTAATTACAGTTTTTCCATGTTAAACAAAACCAAAGAAATTGGAGTAGGGGTGTTCCATGAAAAAGTATGAAAGAATTTATCTGAATTAAAGAATAAAATTTTTAGCCTTCCCTTGGGTCTTGCAAAGACTGATGTAAAAACACCTTGAGGAACACTGTTCCAACTTCCAGTCCAACAATGTTATCATAGCTGTTGTCATAGTGACCACAAAAAAGGTTTCTTTTGTAGCATAATTCAGAGTCGACTGCTGCAAGTGCAGTACTGTTTATAGGGAAATATACTGTATTCCAGTCCATATTCCGGGGTAAAGTCATATATTTTGTTAAGCAATATGTAATGACAGAACTGTGATTCTACTGTATCGGCCTGAGATTCTCCACACAGTAAAGACTCGGTGAGTGACATTAAAGCTGACATTAGGAAGATACTGTATGTGATCATCTTCAGAAACATGTAACACTTGACCATAGTAGTAATTACAAGAACTTACTCAAGTACTGTCAGGGAAGCCTTTGGTTTTTAGAGAAGAAAATTCCTTGGGATTGTTAACAAGAAGCTAACACAGTAGGTCTTGTTAGAAGGAGGTTTATAGGGGGACACAATGGGGTTTTGGCAATCGTCAAGAGCCCTGGGGTAAATGGGGGCATTTAAAAGGACCACTGTTCCCAGGTAACACAATCTGCAGCCGGCCAAGCACAAGCATTCTGACCCACCCACTGGAGGGTCACATGACCACACAGAGTCGATAAGTGGTGCAGGTGAGGACTGGGTATGGAGCGGTGATGGGAATCCGTGTGATTCCTCTCTGCTTCCAGTCCAAAGTTGCACTGGGCAATATGATAAATGTTCCCTTCTGGAACATTTGCATCACATTTACATGTTTGCAAAGTATGCTGTGAGCTTATGCAATATAATCATGTAATCAGATCAAAAAGCACACTGTGCCTTCTGTGAATGTTTGAATGAAAAGAAGAAAATACCCTTAAAATAGATGTTCATTGTAATTAAATGAGAATTTGGTATACTTTTTAAAAACAAAGTCCTGAAAAGCATCATATAGTTCTGATAGAATTATGGGTCATGTAATGCTCCACAAAGTGCCAGTAGTATGTAGTGAGGGCTTGATGTGACTCAGAGCCTCTCGGATGGAAATGAATGTTCTTCATTAGATCCTCTGATGATGTCTAGATAGTGCTATTCTTTTAAAGTGTCTTTCTCAGGGTGTATGTGCTGCTTATTTTTTGGATTTTACATAAATCAGGGGGGTGGAAGTTTGCAAAACCAGTTAGTGGATAGAACTCTGGGCTTTTTTCCCCAATATTGCTATAGCAGTACCAAGAGGCTTTTTTCCAAGCCTGCTCTCATATTATCTATTGTAATTAACCTAAACACATTTTTTTTTACCTAATGTGTTTGTCTTCAAGGTTTATTCTTAGTTGCCATGGCAACGTTGACATTTCTTCAGCAGTTTTTGGACTATTTGTTAGAACTGACCTCACACTGTCTTTTTTCTTTTTTTTATGAGTTTAGGTTACTTCCACAGTTTGTGGCATTTTGTTTGTTTTCTAAACTTACAGACATAGATGAAAAACTACCACATATACTCATATTTAAATACAGATAATTGTCTGTTTTCATTATAGTATTAAAGCAATATTTTAATGCACAATAATTTGACTTGTTCTTGACAATTGTTAGTGTTGGAAATTTCAGGCAGTTTTTGCACAGACTAAAGGTACTACAACTATATTTGTCCATAGCATGTAAGTCTTTTATGACCTCTGTATAATTTTCTGAATGGTTATGTTGGTTCACTTGTTTTAAAAAAAAATCTCAGACAATAATACAGAAACAGATAATTGGATTTATTTTTTAGAAACAGCTTACAATTAAAATGAGAAAATTAGCCACATTAAATCTCAGCAAGACACAAGTAAATATCTTTTGCACTGAAAATAAAATAAAGTGTTCCGATATAATAATAGTCACACACACATAGACTGAAACCGCTTGTCCCAAGCGGGGTAACGGTAAACCAGAGCCTAACCCGGCAACACAGGCGTAGGACTGGAGGGGGAGGGGGGACACACCCAGGACGGGACGCCAGTCTGTCACAAGGCACCCCAAGCAACACTCGAACCCCAGACCCACCACAGGGCAGGTACAGGCCAAACCCGCCGTGCCACCACACCCCCTTAATTACAATAATAGTATAATAAAATGAACCAGTACAAAACAAGGAAACTGGTTATTAAAGGAGTAATGAAACTGAAGGTAGGAGCAACTTGACTATACTAATTGCACACCTCTAGTGAATATCGCACAAGTAATAAAATAACTTCAAAGAATACTTAAGGCATACTACATATTACAAGTATGTGCCTCAGTTGTTAATAGACAATTTAAAAATGGTTCTAATGAATGTAGGAGGATCCTGCAGGATGGCAAACTTTGGCACCATGTGCACGGAAGCAGGAGCTGCAAAAAAACACCGCTTTCCAGCACAAGGTTCCTCGTTCATTCATGCACCATTTTTGTCATCACTACCTCCTAACGGTGCTTGAGGGATCTGTATCTGCCCTGGATATCCCACATAGAGGAGACCTCTTCACCTGCTATCAGTTCACCTCCGGATTGTGAGGCACCGACCGAGAAGTCGGCACACCTGCTGAAAGGTCATAGAGCGTCCGAGGAGTTGTGCCTTGTGATGGACGGCATTACCAGACAGTATTAGACACAAATAATTACATCTAACCTTGTCTGGTAAGACGACAATCAACAGGCTCAGCCACAATTCTCTTTAAGCTTTGACCTAGACTTTGAAATAAGACAAGGGGAAAGGAAAAAAAAAAAAAAAAAAAGGTCAGGAGAGTTTGGTCAACCATTCAAGATGTCTCTAGAATAGCCTTCAAGAGAACAGACTGATTCCAAATTTTATACGTTGTGACCAAAATATGTAGGGCAACGGTTACATCCCAGGATGTGAACTGTTCTTCTACCACTGAGCTGTTTAACATGAATAGTTTCACTTTGTCCCCGGCTGACTATCCCAGCACTTGTGGTGTTAAAATATAATCTATGCGAGTTGCTTGCAATAGGGAAGTTTGTTAAGTAAATTAATAATGTAACGTGGTTCTCAATGAGAACATTGTATGTGCAGTTCACACGAAACGCTCCCGGAGACAATGAGCTGGCTTTGGGAGTACTTGAACTGAAAAGAAGTAGTGAGAAAAAAGGTGAGTGAAAATGACGTGAAAGATGATATCTGCCTTTGAGGTGCTCTACAACCGTGTAGCGCTTCTCTTCCACAAAAGCCAGTGATGTCACTCTTAGATTACCATAGAACATGGAAGAAAATGAGCGAAAAAAAAGAGTGACAGACATGCTGTAAGCCTAGCTTTCTATGACACGTTTAATGACAAACGGCTGCCTGTGCACACAAAGGTGTGACTCAGTGGTTGTGGGGGAGTCTAATGTCCAACTGAACTCTTTAAGAAGTTCCTGCCTTTGACAAACATCACAATGTAAACAGTGACGCCACTCAGGCCCTTGGAGGAGTCCATCAGCTGCATTTAGACTGATCTTTCCAACAAAGGAATGAAAACCAGCTCTCGATTTTATAAAACATTTCGATTCTAAGATGTTCATCATTAACTATTTCACTTTAAGGCTATTTTTATAAGGGACAATTTTTCCCTACCCTAATGGGTCGTTTAGGACGTGGTATTGCAAATATTAAGACAGGTTACAACGATGCATGCAACAGAGGAACGAGCCATGCTGACTAGTCATCATTAATTATTCCACTAATTACATTCTCAATCCTCAAATACTTAGTTAATGTAGTTTGTTTGCAGCTGAGGTTTTAAAATAGCTTTAAAAGAGTTGGCTAACTATTAAGATTTAGCTATTTCTTTTACCAAAATTAATATTTGATCATTTTTACCCATATTTTGTAAAAGAACGTATGGTAGGTACTGTAGTAATTTGTCACCAAGCCCCATAAATGACCTGTAGGCTAATTCTTTTAATGATAATAAGTAACTGACTAGTACAGCACCTAGTGACCCCGTGTATGTGCTCATTACTGTTCCCACCTACCTTTATAAACCTTGACTGACCTTTCTCAAAGTGCTGGTATTTGTACTATTTGGAGAAAACCCCTACTCTTGAAAAGACAAATGCAAGTTTGTTTCTTTTCAGTGTCACAAAAATAAAAAAAAAAAAAAAAAATTCCATTCATAATTGGCCAAGTAACCTATAACTACACTGAAATTGTATAGTACCATCAATAAGTGCCTTGTGCTCAGGGAAAAGTCATTCTAATTTTGAAATTTTAAAGGAAGATAATAGTCTCTTTTCACATATACACCTATAGCTGGTTCCTAATGTTATAATGGATATTCTGCCACTCAGTATTATTTCTAATAGGACTGCAAGGTTTGTCATATATTGCACATATTCTGACGTGGCTGAGCAGTTTATTCAACGAACAGCTCAGTAGAGACAAGTTCTTTAACAGCATGAACAGGGACCAGAACAGCTGGCCTGATGAAATAATTGTCCTACCCAGCTAGTTATATGAACGTTGTACTTACAGAATATGAAAATGACTATGATCATAACACTAAACACTACTAAATGAGAAGGCCTCTTTTTAATTGCTTAATGACATTGTGCAATTCAGAGTTTCAGGAAATGTGGAGGAACATCTGATGAAGGAAATAACTGCTCAGACTGAGTAAACCAATAAATCTCAACAAATTGGTTGTAAGGTTGTACATGTAGACATCACATAAATGTACAATACTCAATCAAAGATTAGCCAAAGAAGAGAAATATTTCAGAAAAAGTGTTTCAAAGTTGATAGGACTCAAACTGGCATGAATGAGCCACATCTGACATAGGGAAAACACACCAATGTGGTTGGACAGTAGAGATGAGCCTGACCTTTCTCTGGACTTGCCATGCGGAGGATCGACCAGTCTACCATTTTGCGCCGACTGTGTTCATCTCAGCCCTGCTCAGGTGTCAGACGTGGGATGTGCCAGTTGGGTGAGGTGAGCAAGTCCTAATAATGGCGGCACAACAGACAGGAACATGCTGGAGTTGGGGGAAGGGAAGAGGAAGTTATACCACCAGCCACCCCCCCAGCTCAGTAACTTAGATCACCTGTCAGCACACTGTTGTAACAGTCAACGGACTGGTATTCTTTAACCCGGGCTGGGCGGAATGCCAGCACAAAGAGCAGGGGACAAAGAGGCCACACCTACTTGCTCCAGAAGGAAATGCACTCACACAAGGCCTTCTACAGCCTCCTTTTCTATTGAACATTTTGCATTCTTCTCTCATGGTCAGTTTCCTTCTGCTTGTCCTGGGGAAGGTCACGGAGATACCAGGTTGAGCAGGCAGGCCCAAACCTTCCTTTCCCCATCAACAGTGTTCAGTTCCTCCTGGGGATCACCAGGCATTCCTAGGACAGCCAAGTGATTTAATCCCTCCGACATGTCCTGGGCTTCCCAGGGGTCTCCTCCCAGCGAATGAGCCCGGTTTAACTCCAGCAGCCGACCAGAGGGGAATTCTTATGACATGCCTGAACCACCTCAAATGATTCCTGTTGTGTTTCTTTCATAGTGTTTTTGGATTAGTCATTCTTTTGATTTTAACAGTTAGGGGATGTTAAATGTACATGGGAAACAAAGTGCCCACAAACATTAACATCGTGGGTCCGTATCAATGGCCTCTGTATTAAGTCAGCAAGGAACTGAGGAGGAACAAACGCTCAATTCTCAGTCTAAAGTTTGAGAGGATAAATTTTATCTCAAAGCTTATCCAGCCATTAAAACTGAGAACACCACATAAGCCAAATTATAACCCATCAGTGATTTGAAATCTTTTGCTACTCTATAGGAAATCGGAGGATTGTGAGACATATTGTGAAAGTAAGACTTTAACAATAGAGACAATTATGAGACAATACAAGTTCATTTTTAACTGCTGCTTTTTATATGTTAGGCATAAAATTGGAACTGTGGCCCTATCCCCTGCTTTAAGCAGCTATAACCGTGGAAGGAAAGAGGGTTTACTCACCACTGATGCCTTTCAATTGGCTAAATCTCACTAAACAGGTAATTTCAACTCTTTCACTGATAATGACTCCAATTAAGCAGTAAAAACCTCAAGTGAAGGCCTACAGTTAGTCAGGATGTCCACCTTCAAATGCTGAAGACAAGCTTTGCTCACTGAGTGTGCGTAACCTAGGCGACCAGGCCTGAGGGACACTCTGTCATGCTTACAAAACAAACAGAATAATACATGTACCGTTATCTACGCAGGAACTTTTAGTAATACTACAGAGAAAGAACTATTGGCGCTGTTAACGATGATATCATCACTGAGTACAAACATGTGGTCACAACCATACTGTTTTACAAAAATGTTTTTCCTTATTGTCCTCCAGGTTGGTGCATCTACAGACTTGCGCTTAACAATGTCATTTAAAAGAAGAAGAAAATAATGTCCAGAGTGCTAAGTTCCTGTGAAAGGTTATGTAACTCAGGGTCTTACAGGATTCCCACCAGTTTAGTTCATGTGGAGACAGCGGGTCTCACAGCTTACATCGTTACCAGACAGTGTTAGAGTATTGTTGCACAGTCCAGCACTGCCAGGTAAGATGTATGCTATGAGCCAATTAGATTGAGACCCAAGGGTTCCAGGGATGTCTAAGGACTAGCACAAGCGGTAGCAAAGCTAAAACCCTACATTTAAGAGATAGCAATAACCGAATGGTCCTTGCCTCAAGCGTACAAACAGGGACCTTATGAGAGTGTAGGCTGTAGGTGGTCCCTCGTTGTCTGTGGAGGGCCATCATCATCATTACCAGGCAGTATTAGAGAGATCCATGACATCCAAAACTGCCTCGTAAGATGGAGATGGCCATCCCTAATGTGTACACTCAACGCTGGAAAAGAGCAGGCCAAAAGCGCATCTGCGACATCTGTTCTAGAAATACATTTTCATGGCTGTTAAAGTCTAAGGATTAAAGAAGTCTAAGCATGATCTGTAGAAATGCAGGTTGGAAGTGAGCTCTTGTTCTGTTCAGATAACATATTCTTTGTCTTGGCCTAACAAAGAGCTGCACAAGATCCTTATTTATACCAGTGGAATATTATGAAATCCAGCACAAGGAAAGAAACAGCTACACTATGGCAGTAGAAATGAAAACCAGTGTATGTGACACATATTGACAATCTCTCAGTAATGTCACCAACTTCAGCCTATATGTATTTACCTGATGCTTTTCTCCAAAGTAATTTACAATGTTAAGCTACTTAGAGTTATTTACCCATTTATACAGCTGGGTAATTTTACTGGAGCAATTCAGGGTAAGTACTATGCGCAAGGGTACTACAGCCAGGGGTAGGATCAAACCTACAAGCTTCAGATCCAAAGGCAGTGACTCTAACCACCACATTACTAGCTGGCTGTGGGTAAATCTATCCTATGTTATTTACTTAGTACCCCTCAAATAAGATACACACAGTTTTTCATGTTACATTTTACATCCACTTCATCCTGCTTATTTCCTGAGACCGTTGTAGCTGTTCTCCTGCGAGGAGAGCTTCCGTTCCAGTTCTTGACCTTCACCTGCTTCCCACCACTCGTTTGTATGAATCAGAGTAAAGTTAGCCATACTGGCCCTGTGGTCAGCACTGGGGGGGCAAGTTCTGGCAGCAGCACGTCGGTGTGTGTCATGGCGGTGGAGCCTGCTCAACTTAATGGTTAATCATTTCCCGTGCCTGTTCTGACTGGTCTGCTTTATGGCACTGGGGACTAGGCTGCGATGAAAACTCCTCTTACAACACACATAAGGAAACAAACAGCCTTTCGGAGAGTATTCGCCTTCCAAGGCCACAGGTAAACCTGCTTGACAGCCAGTTGTCTTATTAGTTATTTCTGTGCTTTCTTATGGAGAACTGCTTTGTAACCATGGCGAAGACGGCTAATTAGCGCAAACAGAAACAAGTGCAGTTCTCAGAAGCACATATCGAAATGCGATTGCTTTCTGATGAATGTGTTTTGAAAAAGCAGTTACCTTAGCTATGGAGAGCAAGGGCCAGGATTCTCTTTGAGCACCACGTTGATAAGCTTCCACAGGAATGCTGGACTAGGGCGACCCATGTCTCTGGTCTGTGGACAGAAGGTCACCCAGCCCCCAAGAGTTTACTCAACAACCGCTGTTGTTCACAGGTGTGTAGGGGAACTTCACACCCTACCTGGCAGTGAGTCCCAGCCACATGGCACAATCGGCATGGTCACAGATGCTACATGCTGAAGCCCAAATGTCAACACCATGTTGTATATTATGTTACATTGTATTCTAGTAGGATGGTTACATTTCATTATTAATATAAATAACAGCCAAAAACTCATACTACAGTCTTCTATAATTTTACTTTTACAAATCTGTGTTCGTACTCACAAATACGTATGTAGCTAGTTATAACCTGCAGTTATACGATTAAAACGCTCAACACATCTAGTTAGCATTGCAACTCAAAGTTTTATCATTCTGATAGTAAAAATAAATTACTTTATGAATACCATGTTACAACAAAGCTTCAGATGTTTCAACACAAAGGCAAAACAAGGAAGTTCTTAGAAAGATCATGTTTAAGTCACTGCAGAATTCAAGGTCTGAATGGAAGGAAGGAAATTATTAAAGACTAAAGATGACAAAAGAGAAAGAACAAGAGAGAAGGGGAAAGAGAGGGCACATGAGAGAGGGAGGAAAAATAACTTTCAGCAGCAGGTCGAGAATGGAAGTAGGAAGAGCACCTGTAACCTTACCATGGTGAAAAGAAGTATTAAAAGTGAGGAGGTGCGGGGGGAGAAAAGGAGGGAAAAAAAATCTCAGATTTCTCCCAAGTGCCTGAGAAGGTTCCAGCTTCCTCTCTGGTCACCCAGGATCTGTGAAAGGCAAAACCATGAGCAGACCTGCTCTTCTAGACCGTAACCTCCATTTGGTTAATCATCAGCAATATAAACCAGTGCCACAGGCCTTCCTAGCGAGAGGGAAACACAGGTGGGGAGGAGTGAAAACATGCAAAACCCAGATTCAAGGGGCGCCACAATAGGGTAAAGAGAGCGCCTGATTTTTGTCCACTCCCTTTGTCCACAGTGATGCGACTCTGGGTTTTACCTGGGCTCTGACCTCCTCAGCCTTTCACAAGTAGCCGTGTCGACTCTTCTGTCCTGGTCAACCCCCCACTCTACGTGAGAGCTTGAGGCTTCTATACCCTTTTCCCACAGGCAGTAGAGATGTGATCAGGTAACCCTGCCCTCTTGCAAGAATGCAACTGTCCGGCGACACTAGTAACTTGTTGGTTAAAGCGGGCTACACCCTCATCAATATGTGGACTGTATGGGTAGCAAAGCCAGAGAAACCTAAACCTTGTCTAGGACCGGATCTTATCTCACAAACCACAGTCCATTCTGCTGGACCTGTGCATTGCCCCTTTTCAATCAGTTCCCCTTGCTCCTTTTTCTTTAGGAAGCTTTTAGAGTCCCCCCCTTCTTTAAATTGTTTTGCTTAAACTGAATATTCTGTTATTCATTATTGAAAGGAAGTTTAATTCAAACATTTGCATTTTTTATATCATGTATATGGGGCAATGGATAGTATAGTGATTAGAGAAGGTCCCTGGTTCAAAGCCACCCTCTCACTTTAGTTTCCTTGAACCAGCTACATACCCCGAAACAATACTCTGCTGCATAAATGGGTACATAACTGTAAGTAGCACATAAGCTAAATAAAGGTTAATAATGACTTAAAGTAATATTGTTTTAATTGTGGTCCCAACCAATATTACTACTTAATTTACATAAAATCCAAGTATTTAAAGAGGGTCATTATTTGTTAACTTTTGTAATCAGCTTTTTTAGTTGCTTTTATTGTATAATAATGTTTTGCAAAGAAGGCTGCACAGGTGAAGCAGGTGGATTAAGAGTGAAAAAGCCCATATTGTGTTATGGCCTCAGTCAAACTGCTTTCACAGTTTGTCTTTTATCAACACTGTCTTATTTAATATTCTTCTGACATACAGTCTTCAGTCTCTCTTCTGGTCTAGGCTAGACTGTAGTACATAAATAATTCTCTGCAGAATTAATAATGGAGAATACAGTAAAAGAAAACCATACTATAGATGAGATACGACAGCCATGCAACCCAAACATTACGCCTTTAGATGTTTGAGGAAAAGTGAAGTTAAAGACTGGTAAGTGCTGCTTAGTCATACTGACAAAATGGCTGTCCTTAAACTGAACAACCTCCACATACATGCCTGACCTCTCACCTGAGAGACATATTTCAACCTGTCTGAAATGTCCCGTCACTGATGTTTCAAGGAAACACCATCTAGATCCCTGGGATTTCTTCACTGGAGGATTTTGTATTTAAAAAGACTTAGCGAGCGAAACCACTCTCTGAAGTTCTTTGTTGTATAGTTTTATTGCAATGAGCACTTGAAACCAAAGGTCCAGCGTCAGAGATCCGGCACTCTGATGAGTCATTACAGAAGCTATTCTTCAAGTTTTATACCCTATATAAAGGTATAGCTAGGAATATTGGGCATGCAACTAATTCTTCTTAGCCGAAGAACGAGACAGAGGAGAGACTTTGACTTTTTTCTATTTGATTATGCTAGCTTATATGATGATGAGTAACGACCATTTAGATAAAAGGGTAGAAAAGTGTATTCGTATTTTCCAACCAGCCAATCAAAATCCTTCACCATAACTCAGTGTGATTTTCCTTTCAGAAACATGCTTACATTAAAAGATGGCATCAACAACCAGAGACATGCTCTATGTAACTGATGGAAGTGAGCCCATCAGTATGGGACTCAAAGTGACGCAGCACTTCGTTGTACCCCAGGGGGTTCCGTGGTCACTCGCAACGCACGCAAAACCAGCGAGCAAAATGGACGAGCAGACATTTTATGTCTTATGCTCAAACCCCTCGCTGAAGCCTCCTTGCCTCAGTCGACATTAAACGGCAGGTAAACAGATTATTTAGTCTGAATCCTTCCTAATCATACCAAGGGAAACAAGTGAGAACAAGCTATTCCGTGTTTTTTCTGTAAATTTAGTCCGTGAATGCCGAAAGATTGAAAATGAGTAAAAATAAAGAAAAACTTTTAATAAGCTATAGACAAATAGAACATTAAAACATCTAACTTTTCTTATGGGATATAAAGCGGTATCAAACAATCGTATTAACATGTTCTTTTTCAGCTAAGTATAAACAGCAACAGGCTGATGAATCAAGCGGGAATTTAATACACTTTCTATGGAAGCAAAAACATACAGTAATATGCGCACTTTACAGTGGTTGCACGAGCAATTAAAAATTCTACATACTGAGTATTACGGATTGTGCGTCCATCGTTTCATTTTAGCAGTCACAACCCAAGTGAGACAGTTCCCCATTTACCGCCGTCGATATTTCTGCTCTCCTACCTGCCCAAACTGGTCTATCCAGCAAAACAATAATGCCGGCCTTAGTTGTCGCTTTTTTTTTTTTTCCACATGAATCGACTACAACAAAAAACACTCGAAACTACATTTTTTATAAGACTCTTAAAAACATCCACAAAGCAACACGGCCTTGAATTTTGTCCAGAGTTACTGTCAATAACAATAGAACCCAGCTAGTTAAAATTAGTGAACAAGTTCTCTTCTATGTTACTAAATGCAAGTAGAGAACATACAAAATGGCTGTAGAGGATTAGAGATGAGCAGAAAGCAACAATAACATGAGGGGAAAAAAACAAATCAAGTGCTAAAAAGAGTTAGCAAGGAGGGGAGTAAAAAAAAAAAAAAAAGAAAACTTTGTAGAGAAATAATTCTGACATAGGAAGATTACCCTTATCCCATCTTGAAGGGGATGGTCAGCCAAGTCATGGAAGAAGGGGCACCATTGTGCAGGGTTCTGTTGCCTGAAGGGCTTGTCCTCCTGTTCCGTCCTGTTGCTGAGTGAGGGATGACATGTCAGCCACGAAAAAGCGGAGGCCATGGCATTTGGCGGACAGCAAAACCGGCGACGCAAAGGGTTCGGCACATGAGCTTGCTGAGAAACAGCAAACCGACCAAGAGAGGGAAGAGACTCAAGGCAGAGGAGCTATAGCGGCTCTAGAGACGTCCTTCGTGGTGGATCTGCAGGCTGCGCTACCTGGTTAAGCTCTTAACGCAGAGAGGCGGAATTTGTAATGGGCTCGGTTTACATGTAGTCCCATCGGCCCTCCCTCCTCAGGTGTGCATGTCATGGCACGGCCAATCAGGTGCTGCTCTAACCCGGCAGGTGCGTTTCCATTGGCCAATGCAACCTGAATGTTCATTCTTTTTGTTTTTCCCTCCCATGTCACGTGTGTTCGTGTATGATGTCAGCTCTACCTTCCGCGAGAGCAACCCCCGCGACACATATACTCCCCACCCCACCTCAGATCCCACCCAGACTGAAACACACCTTTTTTTTATTCAGGTAAGGGAAAAATAAATTAAAAATTAAGTGCTGATGGCAGATCATTGCGGCACAGGCTCCCGCTTCCGTACACAAGGTGAGGACAGCGATCGCAAGGCCTGTGGGAAGAAGCTCTTTCAAAGACAAAGTGGCTTTGTCATTGCACCCATATACAGCTGGTAAAGCATACAGTGAAATGAAACTCGTTCCTCCAGGAGCACGGCGCTACGTAAAACACCGCAACGCTACCTACAGGACTACATAAAGTGCACATTGCGAGACGTGTGCAAAACAGCAGAAGTCAGTACAGTAATTACTAAACAGTAAAAAACTAGAAGATATTACAATAAATACTATCAATATAAACATACTAATTAGCAGCAAAAAATACAGTTGATCAGTACAGTAGAAAGAACAGTGGAAAAATTGCAAAGGGAGTGGAATGGTGTTCAGTTGAGTATGGGTGGGTGGGTGGGTGGGTTGGTGTCAGTCCAGTCCCTGGGTATTGAGGAGTCGGATGGCTTGGTGGAAGAAGCTATTACACAGTCTGGCCGTGAGGGCCCGAATGCTTTGGCACCTTTTTCCAGACGGCAGGAGGGTGAAGACTTTGCATGAGGGGTGTGTGGGGTCATCCTCTCTTATCTCAACCTCAGACACTTTGAGCATTTTCCCTCAATGCCCTGCGTGCGGAGAGAGACTGGTGGACTCCTCCAGTCTCGCACGAAAGGCTGCTGTGCAAGTGGGCCAAACTGGTCCCACAGGAAAGCAAGCCGGTGAACCCAGCACTTGGCCTCAGGACCTGTGACTGTATCAGTAGAGCATGAAGAATGAAAGAGCAGAACATTCGGAGATGAGCCTCGGCTGTTTCATACTCATTGGTAGCTAATCCGAATGATTTAATGGTGACCAGGTGTATCTAAAGTTCTAAACTGAAAAGATGCTGTTCTAAACTTGAGCGGACTCAACAAGGACAAAAGCAAACAGCAATGTTTAAAGCCACAAGTTTTGGGTCTTCGGCCTGTGTTGAGCCCCCTCCCTATATCCTGATCTTTTGTTTCTGTTATTCTAATAAGTTATCCACCTAAAATGGCACCATATAAAATTAATTATATTTCGAACGAGGATTTTTAAGCTTGATGCGAACCCCGGAGGCCAGAATCCTCCTTCCTGCCCATCTTCGTGCACTTCCCTTTTAGGATGTTTCCCTCTCAGGACGTTTCCTTTGGGTGTTTCCATGTCTGTCTGGGTGAACAGGTGAAAACGCCAGGGGGGAGGGGTGTGCAGTGGCTTGTTTGTATAGTTGGGCATGTCTTGGCATGGAGGCCTGGACAACATCTGCTTCAAACACTGTACTTCAGGTGGGTTGGGGGAGGGTGATAGGGGTGTGGCAATGGAGCTGGAGCAGTGTTGGGCTTGGCGGGGGCAGGGAGTGTGGTGGCAACCTTGGGAAACCAATCTAGGTTCGTAGTCCCAGGTCAGCGTCCCTGTGTGAGCTCTGAAAAGTGGCGCACACGTGATAATTTGCATTTCGACCTTCCCTGAATTTTACTGTCCGAAGCAAGAAAGGGTCACGATCGTTGACAAGAGCAAAGAGAGCTGTAAAACGTAACTGGTTTTAAAATGAATTCTTTATTGAATTATTTAGTGGAACAACTATATGTGAAATATGTAAGTATGTACATTCACGTCACTGAGAATTTAGTGAATTGAAAGGCAAGAGGAAATGGCACGGTGGGACAGTGAGTAGTGCTGCTGTCTCGAAGTGCCTGGGTTGTGCAAGAGGATGTGGGTTCTATGCCCACTTGGTCTGTGTGGAGTTTGTATGTTCTACCTGTGTCTGTGTGGGTTTCCTCTGGGTGCTCTGGTTTCCTCCCACAGTCCAAAGACATGCTGTTCAGGTTCACCCATAGTATGTGAGTGACAGAGAGACTGTGTTCCACTGATGTATAGATGAGTGACCGATTGTAAGTAGTGTATCTAGCAGTGTAAGTTACCTTGGTGAATAAGGTATATGGGCTGGTAACATTACAGAGAGTTCATTGGAAGCTGCTTCATTGGAGAAAAGTGTCAACTGAATAAATAAATAGAACTGCATAGTGTTACCACAGTAACTGCTGTCTTTGAAGACTATTGTGGGTGAATAAATACAGATAAGCATTTCAAGCCAAGTCAGGAATTCTGGGTCACTGATATCGATCAGTTGATCAACAAAAGAGAGCATCCCTGCAAACTGTGTCTGTGAAACTAAGACATGAATTGTGGGAATGAATTTTAATTTGGCTTATTTTTTGTACAACAGTATAACTGACTATACATATGGATTGGATTTCTATTTTTTGGTCATTTTTTTTAAAGATATTTTAATCCTTTAACATTTTTATCTTCTGGAGATGTTTTTATGTTTCAAGTCTTTTTTTATGCATGGAGTTTCATTAAAATTAATTTCTGTCGAAATGTAGTTATATTATGTAGATACAGTTCCGTGCCAATGACAGATGGTAAGACTGCAGTTGTTACTATTTGTTTTTTACCGTGCTCATTGCTTCTGAATTAAAAACGTTCTGTTATACAGGTGTGCAAATAGGCCCGACTAGAAAGTAGGCCTAACTCTGTGTAGTGTAAGGTTTCTGAATTCGTCTGCAAAATGCCCACCCCATATTGTGTATGCTCTAGGACAATGGCTGCATTTTGTGAGGCACTAATCCAGTGGCACTCATCTCCGTCACTCAAGTTGGCAGGGTTTGTTTAAGCTCACACAAAACCGGTCCCGGAGCGACAAACACAAACCCGCTGTGTCTCCCGCTTCTCGGTTTCATACAAAGTCCATGAAGTTCTGCTTTGCTTGCTCAAAATTGAGAATATTTGGTGACTGATTGGTGCAGTTTCCACTGTCATGAGCTCCTGCATGCTTTGTGTAACACGTTTGCATGGGTGCCATTTGAAGATTTGAATGCGGATTAGAATACAGAATTTGATTCATGGCCCTGTCTGCTACACGGTGATCCAAAGGATATTATACTGCCATAGTGAGCATGCATTCAACTATTTTATTTAATATTATGTAAACTGTGTGATCCATAATAGATGTAATAAATTTTGCCAGAAAGTCCTAGAAAAAAACCTCGCCAAATGTATAATTCTGACAAGTCTTTATGTTGAAGAACTTAAATAGGCAGTTTAATTTAATTACTGACCATATTCGATTTTCTTCTTTGAAATGCATGTGTTGAGAAAGATCAACTTGACCTCTGTCACCATCATCTCCTGCATATCAGGAGAAATGTACAAGTTCTGTTGTCAACCTCCACATGCTCACTGTCCAAACACTTCACATTAAATTTACACCCATTTGGTATCAAGCGGCGACAGGTACTCGCTTCTCAATTTGTACTTTTTGTTTTTATGTGTCTCAATGACAATGTTTTTATTTCTCAGTACCGATATAGGTGATATACATCAAAGGTCACAAGAGGCCTTTCGATTAGCGGAACCCTCTAGCTGTTTGGTATGGGCCCTCTGCTTGAATGAACATCACTTAGAAGTCATCATTTCTAAGATGGAGATCCTTCAACTCTCAGCAATGTGGTCATTTCATCAGCTTCATCAGTCAAGAGCCTGGGAGTAACAATTGACTCTGATCCCTGCTTCTCTCAACACATTGAAGTCGTAACTGTAAACATCTGCAGGATTTGCTCTTATCTCACAACACATTGTATGCAGCTTTTTGTCCAGGTCTTGGTAATAACCTGTCCGCACTACTGAAACTCCTTCCTGTCTGGTCTGATCCAGAATGTCCCTGCCTGAGTTGTGTTTGACTTGCCGAAGTGTTCCAATGCATCACCTGCTCTTTGTATTTCTTCATTGGCTTCCTGTAGTGCCTGCATTGAGTTCAAAACTCTGATTATGTCCTACAAGAACACTAACGTATCTGCTCCCTGATACCTGCAGGACCTGATCACTCCCTACGGCCGAGTCAGATTGCTACGATCCTCCACCACAGTGGTGCTATGTAGAAGAGGTCCAAAATCAAAACCCTTAAGGTTCTCAGTTTTGGCTCCAAATGGTTGAATCACCTCCCTCTCTCCCGCAAAAAAGGGAATTTCAAACATTTGAAAAGAATCTCAAAACATATCTCTTTCGGACACACCTCTCTTGATATCCTCTTAGCGCCACAAACTTTTACTACTTTATGTGTTTAAAAAAATGCTCACTATCAATCCTACATACAGATACTCATGTAATGTGTGCTGGAAAAAAACAGTGTTACTGAGCTAACTGACTGTAGTTCTGCATCTGTATCTCTCCATCTGCTGGTGAAATGTACTTTTATTTTCTATAAGATGTGTCACTTTAGAGAAAAGCATCTACTGAATGAATAAAAGTGAAAGAAAATGTAGAGGACACATGAATCTTTCACTGCTGTTCAGTGCTAACTGGCTGGTTCTCAACAAGCCTGTCAGTAATGCTTATAAATTTGTGGCATACTGCCTTAAATGGGTGATACTAGAAGTTTATGTCAGTCAAAAGTTAAACAAACATATTTTCCCAGCAAAAAAGCAACCCATGGCCTGGGCAATATTGGTGGTAACACGTGCCGTGTTGATTCAGCTCAGTTTGGGTTCAGCCTATTGGTATTACTGTCCTTATTATTCTTACTATTTCTACCTAGTAATTTCCTTGTGCAGTTTTTTTACAGAAGCCTTCAAAGTTGTGCTGTAAAAACTACTGAAGCATTTGTAGAATTTGATTTTTTATGACCGAACACATAGTTTAAGACCGGAACAGCTTTTAACATTACAGATGTTTCTTTAATCCCAGCATTTGTAGGCGGTTGAATATGTAAAAGTGGAAAGTGTGCGAGGACTGAACAGGTGGTGGTCATTCGGCCCCAGGCTGAGAGCCCCATCCTACTGCTCAGTGAATAGTAGAGACACAGAGCTTGACTTAGCCTATTTTGGACGTTCCCTTTTAATAGGTGGGCACTCTTTTCTGGGATGGGATTGAGATGTTCATCTGACATCCGCTGTCAGGCCAGGCGGTCAAGGCTGAATGGAGTGCTTTGTTTCATATGGCAGATTTGCAAGCCAAATGAGTGCCAAGTCAAAACCCCCCCAGCTCATTTGGGTAATGATGAGTATGCAGTGAAAGTGTCACGCAAGGGGCTCCGGGGGCAGGTCGGTGTGCTTCCCTCATGTACGCAGGGGATTTTACGTAGCTCTGGGAAGCACTGAGGCATCAGGGCAGAAGACAAATCCATCACGACAAGTTAACTGCACATCCGAACTTACTTCAGCTCTTGAGGGTAAATGTGTTTATGACCTTTTGGTCATAAGTCTAACTGCTTAGCCACTAATCTGCTGGGTTCCAGAGGGAGCTGGTCTCAGATGTCTATTAGAAGACACCATTAAATAAATCCTTTGTCAGATTCACAATATATACAGCACGTTAATGTTTTTTTCTTCTAGATCAGACAGAAACATAAATTTCATCAAGTCACATAAAAGCCAATTGACTTTACCATAACAGAAAACTGCATTTTCAAAGTCCTCTTATAATGGGCTCGCATACCGCTTACAGCTAAAAATGGCTTCACTTGCTGAAAAACTTACCTTTTTACAAAAAAACAATCTTGATTACTCAGTACGATGACATTTTTAAAAGTTGTTTTCCTTCTACAATGGGTGAAAGAATGATAAGAATACTGTAAATAGGAATGTCAGTCACTTTTGCTCTTGTATTATTTCGGCCAGTGACGGGTTTTAAATTGGAGCAATTCTGTCCCTTTCAAAGAGACTCGCTTTAGGCTAAATTGCACACATACACACACACACACACTGTCTGAACCGCTTGTCCCAAGCAGGGTCGCGATGAGCCAGGGCCTAACCCGGCAGCGCAGGGCGCAAGGCCGGAGGGGAAGGGGACACACCCGGGACAGGATGCCAGTCCGTCGCAAGGCACCCCCAGCGGGACTTGAATCCCAGGCCAACCGGAGAGCAGGACCCGGTCCAACCCACCGTGCCACCACACCCCCACGCCCCGGGCTAAATTGCACACTGGTTCAATTAGGGAAACAAAAAGTCAAAGCAATAAAACTAATGAATGAGTGAAAGCCATTTGTCCATATTCCATTATTTCAACCAGTGGTTTTGAGAGAACACAAGTGTGCAGCAGAGCTTACAGAAAAACTTGTAGAAGGAAGAAGCAAAGTTAAATCACTGAACGTACGGTCTTTAAAACCAAGTAAACTTTCTTTCAGTGTTTCTGTGCAGTTTTTTTTACGAGTGTTTCTGCAATGCAGAAAATAAGCAATACAAGGAAACAATAAAAACTAAATGTTCAGGTCACAAACTCCACGTTCACTTCAGATGGGTGTTATTATGATACTCGGAAGTTTAAAAACCCATTTTAAAAATTGATAAACGGTGATTGTAAAAAGAGGGGTGCGGCGGCGCGGTGGGTTGGACCAGGTGGGTCTGGGGTTCGAGTTCCACTTGGGGTGCCCTGTGATGGACTGGCGTCCCGTCCTGGGTGTGTCCCCTCCCCCTCCAGCCTTACGCCCTGTGTTGCCGGGTTAGGCTCTGGCTTGCCGCAACCCCGTATGGGACAAGTGGTTTCAGATGATGTGTGTGATTGTAAAAACCAGGTGAAACACATGCTATGCTCCACACCTTTTGCACGAAAGGAGCGCGTTAGCCACAATGTGTTCATTCAAAAAGAGGGAAACAGAATAAAGTGAGAAATACACGGTTTAAACCACAAACTGCCTATGAATACGTTAAAACAGCTAAAACATAACAAGACATAAGTAAGTAAAAAAGTAAAAAAAAGGTCAAAGTGGCAGAGTAATGTTCCGCTTATTCAGGTGGTGACACATTCATTCACATTTCACAATTTAGCACATGCTTTTATTCTGAGTGACATATAATGACTACTAATTAGTATTGGGCAATATCTTTATTTAAGGCAATTTACAATACTAGGTATGCTACACTGTGCCGGATACAGTCGTTTCTTCCTTCATGCAGCAGATCAAGGTAATGATTCCCTGTTTTACCTGAAACACACGTCTTTGGATTGTGGGAGGAAAGCAGAGCACCTGGAAGACACCCACACAGGCACGCGGATGCAGAAAGAACATGCAAACTCCACACAGAATGAGTCGGATTCAAATCCTCATCTCAATACGGTTCGGGTTCCGTCAGGAAACAGACCCGCCACGCTGCCTCTTTACATTTACATTTACATTTATTCCTTTAGCAGACGCTTTTCTCCAAAGCGACGTACGTGTCATGGAAAATATAATGTGCGCATTACATTAGCGGAAAGAGACACTTAGATGCAGACGCGTGATTCTTAAGTGCAGTTAGTTTCTTACCACCATATGAATTGATGTATATCATACAAGTAGCTGTATAAAACTTTATCTGAATATTGATTCACTGAACATTGATTCATAAGTCGTAGTAATTTTTATATATACATGCACATTCATATATTTGAATACATATCTACATATACATATAGCAGCTGGTACCATGGTGGTTAGAGTTGCTGCCTTTGGACCCCAAAGGTCGTAGGTTCAATCCCCGTCTCTGGCTGTAGTACCCCTGAGCAAGGTACTTTAAAATTGCTCCAGTCAAATTACCCAGCTGTACTCATCGTCTGCACCACTTGTCTCATACGGGGTTGCGGGGAACCGGAGCCTAACCCGGCAACACAGGGCGGAAGGGGACACACCCAGGACGGGATGCCAGTCCGTCGCAAGGCACCCCAAGCGGGATTCGAACCCCAGACCCACTGGAGAGCAGGACCCGGTCCAACCCGCTACACTGCCGCACCCCCATCCCACCTGTATGAATGCGTAAATAATTGCTAGTAGACTAACACTGTAAGTTGCTTTGCAGAAAAGCATCAGCTAAATGAATAAATATATAAACATGTATGTTTGTCATTTTTACTTATGCTAATTGTTTCATCCATGTATTACTAGCAGTGAAGAGCCCTAAGGCATCTAACTGGGGGGAAACTGTCAAAAAAAGAATTGAAGTCAACAGTACGCATCAGTACATGCCAGGTAACGAGGTGAGTCCAACGCTCAGACAATGTGGCCCCTACAGTGTGTGTACTTTGCACTTGGATAATACCCGCCGTCGCTGTTACACTATTGCATCCAGGAAGGAGGGAAAACTAGAAATGGTAACAGTATCGGCTCCGATAGTCCTGAGAAAGGCCTCGGGCCGCAGCGAGGATCTAGTCGCTGGCCATTCAGGTAAACGGAAAGTGGCGCAGCTTGGCAGACAAGTCTTGATCAGCGCTTCAAGAAGTACAGTCGTGACCAGATGGTCCTGAGCTCAAATCTCAGCTATGTTGCCCGATTCTTGAGCAAAGTGCTTAACTGATGTGCGGCAGATGCATTTCATAATTAGAGACGCTAGAGAAGCGCAGATTCCCCAGGGCGGTAAACCGACCCTGCTTCCTGGTAATTATGCGAGCGATACTAAGGATGTCGTATCATCCCACGTTACCTTCCTGCAGTGAATGTACAGCGGAGTGGGCGGAAGAACAAAAATTCGGTTGGCCAAAGAGCTGACAGCAGCAGCGGTCCCGTATCTCTTAGAGGACGTCATTACGGACTCGCTGCCACGCCGACAGCCGTTACTGACTAAACCTGTTCCGCGATCAGCCTCCGAGTCCAGCGAAACCCATTCACAGCGCTTCTGTTTATCCTGCCTTTTTTCTGTGCCTTTCTTCCTCCTTTCGCCCATTCTTCCTGTTCACGCCACGTATGTAATTAGTGACATTCGAACTATAAATTGCTCGCGGAACCTCGAGTTTGACCTTCGAAGGGAACTTTGAACGTTGAGCGAACACTGACATTTTTTTCGCAAATTTAAGATCTTTGAAAAGCCCATCAAATTTTTCTTTATTTACCGCACTTGCCGGAAGAAAGCATACAGTACGTGGTTGGCTGGTCAAACATTGCGAAACGCTTACAAAATCCACTGAAAAAGTATGTCATGAAACCTGCGTAAGATTCCAAAGCAATTCGGAGAAATATCGAAAAAAGGAAAGTGTATCAGGACTGAAATATACCTTTTAGACATTTTATAACAAACAGGCTTAACTAGCATTCTTTCTAAGTGTATTTCACTGTGACTAATAATGTACACATTGAATCTGCAAAACATCTTCATTTGGGAGCTTCTAAACTGTCTGTGAACTGTGGACACACTAATCTAACGGAAGCATTGTTTTGTGCCACCAAAATGGGAAATACAAAGTAGCAGACTTAACTGTAATTTTTTTCGGTTAATTATGAGAACATATTTTAGCTAAAGTTGCTGTGTAATTTATTAGTCACCTGATAGTGTACATATACAGTACACATGTAGGTTTTTTTGAACACAACTGGTGGCAAGCAATTTGCTTTTGCAGGTTAGCAGACGGAAAATAAATGGGCTTTGGATACAAATATAATATCCATATTATATTATGCATTCAGGGGGGTGAGGTGGCGCAGTGGGTTGGGCCACAGTCCTGCTCTCCGGTGGGTCTGGGGTTCGAGTCCCGCTTGGGGTGCCTTGCGATGGATGGGTGTCCCGTCCTGGGTGTGTCCCCTCCCCCTCCGGCCTTACGCCCTGTATTACCGGGTTGGCTCCGGTTCCCCGCGACCCCGTATGGGACAAGCGGTTCAGAAAATGTGTGTGTGCGTGTATTATGCATTGTTTGTGGTGCCAGACTTTCATCTCTTAATTTACACAATGAAGTCAGTTATTGGGTAAAAGTAATGTGGATTTTGGTGGAACTGGGAGTATCAAGAAGCGCAGAGGTGGGTATATACCGTACCATTAGCGTTGCTGCTTTTACATTAAACCAACATATCATTAGCACATGTCATCCAGCATCATTGCAAGTTCTGGAACCCCTGTCGAACCTCTTGACCCTCCCGGTTTGGGAGTGTTTGATGGCATTGGGATTTAATTGCTGTGATTACAGTACGGAGTTCCCATGATCCTACAGGAGCAACTGATGCCTTAGCAAATGAAATGTTGACAGGAGGTGATGAAGGCAGTCTGAAAGGTAGCTTTGAAAGGTTTTGAAAGCTATTCAAAACAGGAAGGAACTGGCATCACTGCCATCATATTATATGGAGTTATTTGCATTTTTTATTAGCCTTGTCTTTTGTTCAAAGAGTTAATGGCGAAGCAGCATTTTCCACTGTTCATTAAGGGCCACAGAGACTCTGGGGACTAGAACATCCTAGCAACTGAGGCCACACTCCAAACTGCACCCCCAAGTAATTGGCCCCCAGGAGACACCGGTGTTTTTGTGGGTGTACATGATATGGAGGGAGGGGTCAGGTGGCTATCACGCTAGTCCCATGAGGCAGGCTGTTTTTGTGGGGTAATATCAGGTGGGAAGGTGATCAGCGATTTGCATCAGCTGCATTTCCGCTCCAGAAACAAACCATTTCTGGTTCATACAATTTACAGTAAAAATTTTTGCAGACAAGAACAGGATCAGAAGTATTACTGTGAGAAATTATGATGTAATAATTCTGACTTGGCCATTCTAAAATAAGGAATTTATTTTGTTTCACCTTCTCTAATGTTGTTGATTTACTTCTGCATTTGGATCATTCCTGTGTTGACCCTCCTTCGTCTGAGTTTTAGACCACAGATTGATGTCCTGACATTCTGCTGTACAATTTCTTGAGAAAACTTGGAATTCATAGGTTCCTCTCCAACTTAAGCCTTCCACACCCTGAGGCAGCAAAGCAACCCCATGCCATTATACTCCCGCCACCATGTTTCATAGCTGGGATGAGGTTTTGCTGTTTGTGGCAGTTGACAGTATTTTGTTTTCTGCCAACATAATTTGTTTCAATGGTAAATATTTAATGTGTTCCTGTTTATATATGTATATATTTACGTTTGTATGATCTTTACACTTATACTTTAAACTTTTATAGTGATGTTTATTGCATTTTAATAGCAGCTCAGCAGGGCCTCACCTTGCTTTCATGAGTCACTGCATTGAGTGAGTCCAGTAAGAGCCAATTCACCCCACATGCTTTAACTCGCATCATTAGCCAGGCCACAGGATATGAGTTCCCCTTGATGCTCCTTCGAAACTGACAGTCACACTCTTGTCGTCTGCATCCCACAAGCCACAGAAGCAAACCTCTCCCAGCATTGTGCTCTCCATCTCCCAAACAGTATGGTTATATACACCTGGGGGCATTTTGTTCAGTGCTTCAGTAATGGTGGTGGTAGTGGTGTGGGGGGGTGGGGGAGAGTGTTTTGGGAGATGCAAATGAAAGGTGACCTCCAGGTCTCCTTAGCCATTGTTCTGCTCTATGTGGCATGTCCCCTGTGGACACATGCTTTTGCTTTTCCAGGATGTGTTTGAAATGGACCCCGTGGATCACTGAGAGTGATTGTTATTGTTATGTTCTGTTGCTAAAGGTGCATTTTTTTCTCCTTTTCTGTGGTTCTGCACCATCTAGCATGGACTTAAAGCTGACTGTATCTGGCAGTACTTACTTAATTCAGTGGCCTCAGTAAATTAATGATTACACTACAAATAAGAGCCTGGTTGGGACCCTTTTCAGCAATATTGCTTCTGTAAACCTACAATTATTTTCATTGACCGATATACATATACACATAGGTTTTAGAAGAGCAAGGTGCTTAACCTGAATTGTTGTTGTTATTTGGAGTACTTTGCTTTAGAGATACAATTTATCCCTGAAAGCATCAAGGTTTCTCACATAACATTCAACACACGCACAGGCACACACACACACACACACACGTGTATAGCTGGTTTCTGTTGATGATGCAAGGTGAGTATGATTGCAAGAGATTCCCATGGGAAGGGGATCTTAACAACAGGAGGGCAAATCCCTTAGAGGCCACATTGTCAGGGAGGGGACCAACACACAAACATGAAGGTTTGCTAGCAAGGTTGCACCCTTTTACTAGTATTTTCTTACGCAACAGAACCAAGGTCTGTACTGCAGGGCTTTTACAGAACATATGAAAATATATGAAAAGGATCTGAAAATGCAAATACTTTCCAGGTAGCTCGGATGGTTTCAAATAGACACCAACGCACTTTGAGCATAGGCTATAACAGACATCTCTTGAATCGCTGCTTCTTAGAGTGGGAGGGAAATTTCCTTCTCAGAGTGGGTTTATGCCGTGTTTCAGCGAAGTCATGTGATGTCAGTCATGAAATTTGGACAGAGAAGGCAATGTGCATAATATCACATAAAGATATATCTCTGTCTACATCTCCACTTTCCATATATTTGCAATTGCCTCTGCATTTCTTTCCCCTTGTGAATCAAGAACGGTCTTTTCCTTCGCTCTCTTGATTGCTCAGTTTTTACATTCATCTTTCATGAACATCCAGAGCCATGGTCACCATTGACCCAAACTAACAGCTGGTTTTTAGTCTTTCTAAAATGAGCAGAGAGATTTAACGGGGTGGCACAGTAGGACAGTGAGTACTGCTGCTGTCTCACAGCACCTGGGTAGTGCAAGAAGGCATGGGTTCAATCCCTGCTCAGTCTGTGTGCAGTTTGCATGTTCTTCCTGTGTCTGTGTGGGTTTCCTCCCACAGTTGAAAGACATGCTTTTCAGGTTCACCCATAGTGTGTGTGTGTGTGTGAGTGTGTGTGTGTGTGTGTGTGTTCCACTGATGTATGGATGAGTGACCCAGTGCAAGTAGTGTATCTAGCAGTGGAAGTCTTCAGGTGCTCTGGTTTCCTCCCACAGTCCAAAGATATGCTGTTCAGGGGCTCCCATAGTGTGTGAATGAGTGATGGAGAAAGTGTGTGTGTTCCACTGATGCATGGATGAGTGACCCATTGTAAGTAGTGTATCTAGCAGTGTAAGTCACTGCGGTGAATAAGGTGTGTGGGCTGATAACACTCCATAGAGTCCATTGGAAGTCGCTTTGCAGAAAAACATCTGCTAAAAGAATAAGTGTAAGTAGCACAAGCCAAGAATGTCTTTTTAAAATATGCACATAGAGAGTTGATGGGATAAGAACAGGCGTCAGCCAAAAAGTCCAGAAGATACAATGTGAAATACATTCTACGCAGACATATATTTAAAAGTTCACAACCTAAAGCACGAAGACTAAGAACCACTTAAAAATGATTTACTAGGGAAATATTTCTAAAGTGCGTGGGTGATGGATGGAGACCTGAAGAACACGGCCTTGGCTGGATTACGCCTCCAAGGTCCTCTGCCCCCGAAGCTACCCGGGAAATTTCCCTCCCAGTTCGGCAGTGAAACAGGGAAGGCGAAATTTCTCTCCGACACGCACATTGGTTGACATCATTGTGGCAGAGATGAGGTAGGAAGAGCGGAGGTGGAAGTTCTCACATACAGGGTTTCATGGAACTGGTCCATCTGGCTGAACAGCATAGAGAGTTCACGCCAGGCCGCGGACCGCCCTGTTAACGCTCCTCTGTGTGGCGCTGCTAAAAATGTCAGATTAACAACAGATAAGGTGCGTTTCTAAACACGTTGACTTTCTATGTGTACCATGCCAGCGTGGGCTACATCCAAGAGCCCAAACCTAGTTTTCCAGCTCGTTTTACAGCAAAACTGAAAACTCCTGCTTCTCGATTATGTGAAGCGAGTGTCACGTGTCTTTCCAACATCGCGCACAATTAAGTGCCATCGGTGATGTTTTCAATGACACCTGCAAAGACACCAGCATCCGTCACCTGCTGCCGCTGAACCACAACATGCACTCCACATGTCAGCAGTGCTCTCTCAGTTGAGACATGTGACAGAAACCATACTTTGATCTATGGGCAGTGTGTTAGAGGAGAAAACACAATTACAGGTACTAACACGGTGAAATTGATGTTAGGAAACAGCAAACTGAAAGTACCATAGCTTCATCGTTCATCTTTGCCTATTAAAAGCTCGTTGAATTCCTGAATTCCTGTTTTCCACTTATCCTGCCAGCTGAGCAACAACATTCTACAGGGAGACAACAACAAAACCCTCATCAAGCCAATATGATCAACTCCTGTGCTACTGATGATGTCCTCCTTAAAAGCCTGTGGTGGTTCTTTACCAACACGTCAACAGTGTGACTGTTCGCAAAATCTCTATAAACAACACCGTGTGCTGCACCAGCAACAGTATGACATATTCGAAGGTATTCCATGAAATGGGCGGTGGTGCTCAGCAGCTTCGCAAACACACCTTACAGACGTCACTGTGTCAATAGAAAAAGTACCGTGCTCCGGTGTAACATTCTGAAACTAACCAAACAGCACCTGACACTTGGAAAAATCATAAGTCATGCGGGATTTTGGGAATTTTGTACGTCCTCTTGTTAAGTATTCATATTAGGCATAACTCTAAAGTATATTATAACTGGTAGATATAATAGATATAACTATAGTGTGTGAGTGACAGAGAGAGAGAGTGTGTGTGTTCCACTGATGTATGGATGAGTGACCCAGTGTAAGTAGTGTATCTAGCAGTGGAAGCCTTCAGGTGCTCTGGTTTCCTCCCACAGTCCAAAGACATCCTGTTTACTCGTAGTGTGTGAGTGACAGAGAGAGTGTGTGTGTTGCATTGATGTATGGATGAGTGACCCATTGTAAGGAGTGTATCTAGTGTAATTCACCGCGGTGAATAAGGTGCGTGGGCTGGTAACACTACATAGTGTTCATTGGGAGTCACTTCGGAGAAAAGCGTCTGCTAAATAAATAAATGTGAATGTAAATATAAGTCAATTCGATTAAATTTATTTCTACAGACTGCTTTTCTCCCACAGTGACAGGGCACAGAACAAACAATTAGAGGCATAGTACAAATAAATAGTTGGCTATACATGAAATAGTGTAACATTGGTACACACCGAATGGTATTACCATGGACTTATATACTGTAATGTGCTTCAGACAAGACCCCGATGGTCAGTAAATTTTTATTTTTACGCGTTTTTCTTTCCACGACTATCAAATTTGTGACCAATGAACACAAGTGAAAGAAAAACACCACCCTGAGTTTCTAAGTTAGTAAAGACGTACATTTAAGTTATTGCAATCTCTCAAATACATTTACATTTAACTGGCACTGATTCTCCCAAGTAACTTATAATGTTAAGCCAATTACAATAAGTAACCTATTTATACAGCTGAGTAATTTTCACAGGAGTAATTCAGGTTAAGAAAATTGCTCAAAGGAGCTAAAGCAGAAGGTAGGATTCAGATGTGCATCCTTCAAGTGCAAGCTGGCAGTTCTAACCACTATTTATATTTATTTAGCAGACGCTTTTCTCTAAAGCAACTTCCAATGAACTCTATCTAGTGTTATCAGCCCACACACCTTATTCACCGTGGTGACTTCCACTGCTTAGATACACTACTTACAACGGGTCACTCTTCCAAAGATCAGTGGAACACACACACACTATGGGTGAACCTGAGCAGCATATCTTTAGACTGTGGGAGGAAACCAGAGCACCCAAAGACTTACGCTGCTAGATACACTACTTACAATGGGTCACTCATCCAAAGATCAGTGGAACACACACACACACACACACACACACACACACACACACACTCTCTCCGTCACTTACACGCTATGGGTGAACCTGAACAGCATGTATTTGGACTGTGGGAGGAAACCAGAGCACCCCCACACAGACACAGGGAGAATATGCACACTCCACACAGGCTGAGTGAGCATCAAACCCACATCCTCTCGACCCACCCAAGCACTTTGAGACAGTAGCGCTACTCACTGTGCCACCATGCCACCCCTTATGTCACCCTCAATACATCAAAAGAGTTTCCCAGACATTCAAAACTATAAAAGCCGTTCAAATGGAAGTCATCCATCGAATGGGGAGACTCCGACTGTTACGGATCCTATTGGTTCTATATGATCCTGACTAACAGCGATTTGTTTTTTTTGGCACACAACCGGAAAACCTCGTTCAGCGAGGGGTGGGGGGGTAGTGCCAACTCACTTCCTGGATACGGGCTCAAAAGCACTCCTAAATACAGTGGTGATCATTAATCCCAAAGAACAAGAAGTCATTATGCAGTGCTAGTCAGTGCTTTTACTTCTTGAGCCCCAATTTATTTTCGAAAACACCTATGATTTGCTGATCGGAATAAAAATGCAGCATTTAAGCACGGAGCAGCAAAGGAAAATAGGCTGTTAGTGCAACTCTATCCTGTCTTTAGCTGAGACAGCGAAACACTACCTTTTTTTATTTATATATTTTGTAAAGAGTATTTCGTGGGGGTAAATGCAACGTGGTCTCATAGGTGTACAATGACAACGACTTGTCATTTCATGGGAGACACTGAAATGATGGTTCTAGACAAAAAAACACATATTTAAAGTCACAGGCATCATTTAAAATTGTTTTTTTTTGTTACACCCATTTTTGCCTTTCGTCTCTTCTGACATGCACTTTTGTCCCCTTCGGCATTGCTTTGGAGGAAAGCATCTGCTAGATGAGCGAAGGCAGAAGTACACGGTGTATGTTACCGTACAAGTACCGTAGTATTACTGCTCAGGATGATTCACGGCATTACCGTGTCTTCACAACCAGTACGGTATGCCGCAAACAACATCCTTCTTTTTCCAAGTAATGCGGTGGTCAGTATGAAAAACAGCACATCTCCAGGGCGAACGCGGAGCAAATTCAGCTGCACGCGGCGCAAGCATGCATGGCTGCCAATGATGCAAATGTCACTTCCACTCTATCCTGACGTGACCTACCTGCGGTACGTCTGCACCTGCCTGCTTGGGCCCGAGCTGCCACGTGCTCACTTCTCACTTCCCCACCACGTAGGATTGAGTCTCCAACTTGGAAGGACGGTACTCCTGTGCAGTAGCGCTCTTCCTCGACCCTTCATCACATTGGTACGAACACGTGGAGATAACACCGCGCGCACCGCACAGCGAGAATCCCGTCCTCCTGTATGGATGGTGATCCCGATCCCTGTGAATGGGAAGCTGAGAGGAGGAGAGCCGGCAGAGGCGCGCCGGAGGCTCCGATGCCTGGCGAGAAGAGCGCCCTGCCGTTATCACCGAAGGGTTACGCAAGAGCGGCCCCGGTGGAAACCTTTGCCTGGTACTAGTCCCCCCTCGCGCTTCCACATGGCCCAGGAATCCGGCCTTTTGCCGGAAACCGTCAGACGTAAGCGCTGTGAAGGCGCACCATCTCACACGTTTCGCATACTTTTCCCCTCCTCATAAGACACTATTTTTAGACCTTTTTGTGAGAATGACAGAGATAGAGTATATCTCTGAAAAAGCCTCCTTAAGGAGACAGCTCTTAGAGGACCTTGCTATGAGCTGAAAGGATCAAGAGGTGGAAGGGGGCCTTTGCCTTCCCCCCACCGCTCCACTTTGTAACTGATAACAGTAATAGTGAAACTGCAGCGGCACCAGATAGCGCTGTGATTATAAACATGGACCTGTCGGTTGGACTAGCGGGGGGGCTTTGCTGTAGCTCCCTTGGAACAAGCTCTTCGGTTGAACCATCCTAAAAAATCACCTTCAACATGAAACCGACTTTTTCTATGACGACTATGGAACATACAGCCATATAAATGCTCTGCAGTACACTTTTAAAATCGAACGGCGCCGCGGCACAGCAGACACGGCGGGACATGCTGGTGCTCAAAGCAGGGTAGTAGTCGCATTCGTCAGATTGACTTTTAAGGTTCTTTAAGGTCAGGCTTTACGAATGGGCAAAGTGCCGTGTGAGCAAGGCAACGAACAGGCCAAGATACATAGAGAATGTTTTTTTAAAAACATATTATTCGGAAGTGCACGGTGGCACAGCAAGTAGCGCTGCTGTCTCACAGCGCGTGGGGGGGTGCGAGAGACTGTGGGTTCGATCTCCACTGAGTCTGTGTGGAGTTTGCATGTTCTCCCCCTGTCTGTGTGGGTTTCCTGTAGGTGCTCTGGTTTCCTCCCACAGTCCAAAGACATGCTGTTCAGGTTCCCCCACAGTGTGTGTGTTCCACTGATGTATGGATGAGTAAACCGGTGTAAGTAGTGCACCTAGCAGTGTAAGTCACCGTGGTGAATAAGGTGTGTGGGCTGATAACACTCCATAGAGTTCATTGGAAGTTTCTTTGGAGAAAAGTGTCTGCTAAGTAAATATACTGGTAAGTGGGTTTCAAAAATATTAGCTACATCGTGTAAATTTTTGCAGTCAGTATTTGGTAGTTGACAAAGATTGTAGTTGGATGCTTGTCTTTCCTGTCGTATGAAGCGCAGCCCCATCTTTTATTATGCTGTCCTTTTATAGGAACTGCGTAGCTGGCTGTCTTACTAACTGTATAGAGACACTTAATCAAAAATGAAGTCGGAAACTTACACTGCAAAGATCTGATATAATGCCCTTCAGTACTTGAAAGAGGTTTTAAATGTTTTTTGGATCTTTGAGAACTATGTGCACGTAAATGATACGGCGTACACACAGCACAGGTTTGAATGAGCTCTGGGGAAGACTGCTCACGACTGTTCTTTGTCCTCTGCGTCCTACCTGAGCACAGCAACACCAAACTACACTACACCGGAGCTCTGGAGCTCCCTCTCCACAGCCTTAGTGTGCTCTGCTGTAATGAACCATGGACCTTCCCAAAGATGATGTTGTGCTTGTTGAACTGCTGCCACTGTACTAATTCCCAAAATCAATGCAATTCACAATGTTAAAAATCTTTGCTACATCCAATAACATTTCATTGTTTTGTTTTCGGAATGTCAATTAAGAATGTCATTTTTGTCACCAGACCACAGATAAAATTCTTATTTCGCTTCCTCTGGTTGCTCTCCGGCTTTGTAATGATCTACTCTTCACTGTGTCCAGTCATTTATATTTGTTGGCATAAGAAAGAAAGTATTACTGGGGTATTAATATACTTTTAATCCACCACTATCACACCACATAAGTATTCACATGTACATTTATTTATTTAGTAGATGCCTTTCTCCATAGTGCTCAGAGCAAAAACAAATAATTCTGCAATTAATATTACATGTACAATTGTTCATCAATAGTGAGCCTCGTATGGCATTCCAGTTGAGCGGTAGCACTCAAAGGGAGCGGAATATACCTTTGTCTTTCTTAAGACCTTAATTTTACTCGGATTTCAGTGACAAGTTTAGCCCCGACGATGTGCAACAATCAGTTTTATAGCACTAATGCATATTGGTGTGAATACTAAAGTGTTGCGTAAGTCTCTTTCCTAGAAGTTCAATGCTGCGTTTGTTTTCACATTTGGTGTTTCTGAAACTGTAAGTCATAGCAGTAGCATATCATGTATTCCCATTTTCTACTTCGAGTACAATGTGCAAGGTATGTAAGTACAGCGGTTCCGTGAGAACCGATGCCGATTTTCAGCAATACAACGTATATGTACATCTGCCGGTAATGGCCGGGGAGCTGTTTGGAGCAGGAGACGGTTAGTGAAGACACACATGAAAGGAGGTCTTTAAATTTGGACCTTTGTTTCCCTACATTCAAAAGCAGCAGCTGCTGAATGGGTTCGCTTGGCCTCCATTCATCTGGAGGTGGAGCAGGGTGGGGTGGGGTGGGGTGGGGGGCATCCTGGGGGCCCAGGCGCACTTGAAAGAGGTGGAGAAGCTGGGTGGTGGGCCAAGCGTCAGGCTGGTATCAGGAGGGTCTCATCGCCAGTGCACATACCACCATTACAAACACAGAACCAGGATCCGGCTTCACGATTTTTGCACTTCCAGCCTCCGTACCGTGGTTAACTGCTTACTTGACGTACGCGCATCGTTCGTTACCCTCATCATTCTATAGCACCTACATTCACCTGGGAGAAAAACTTTCGGAATGCAGTACGTGATTTCTTCAGTGTAAACGCTATATGAAGACACTTAAGGTATACCGAATTTATGAAGGATCACTACAATTTTGCGTCAGGAATCAAAGAACGAACGAACGAATAAACGAACGAACGAGCGAACGAACGAACGAACAAAGCCATTCCTATTAATTGTTCATCATGAAGCCATGTTTATATTTTACGGTATTCTACACTTGGTAGTCTTCTTCCTTCCCCCACCTGTAAAACAGTTTACAGTACATTACATTTGCATTGATCCTTTCAAGCAGATGGTCCTCATTTCCCTGTTTCGCCTGTTGCTCTGGTCTGGCTACAACATCTGTGCATCCAGCCTCCCACTGCAAATGCTGGGAATAAAACTAAGTTGGGTTCAAAATTTTCATTACATGGAAATAAGAAGAGGAGGCATCAATGGCCATTATGCGTGTTTTTCCTTCTCTCTGTGTTTTTCATTTTCTGTTAAACTACACACTGGTTTCTGTCACCTGTTTTCTGGCAAAGATGGAGCTGCTTTAAAACGATTACTGCTCAACAGTTAAATGCAGTTCTGGCAACGCAGTAGAATATATTGACAAAATGGAACAAAGACGATGGCCTGCGGCACGGTGATGTATAATTCAAACACAAATAAACACATCGCAATAATACAGTTCAAAGGTTGCAGTGATCAAAAGAGACCTTCGGTGGATCTCTGAAGAAGGGATGATGTACGGTGCATATCTGGCATACTGTAGGTTTTAAGTGAGAAGTTTGTGAAGAATAATGAAACATTTGTCAATGCTCATTTTTACAGATGGCACCAAGACACAAGCTTGAGAATTTTTCTGCCCCGGTCAAAATTTATTGTAGGGTCCTATTTGAAAAGGTACAAACACACAAAGGAGTTCGAACGTGTATTAGAAAAAAAAAAAAAGTATTTGCATATTGCAGAACTGCAATTATTTTAGCCAATCAACCTGCTTTACACATGCATTTGAAAGAAGCTGGTTTAGGTGTGTATTAGAAATATATAAAGTTGTGAAGTATTTCCGCAGCAGACTGGTCCTTGAAAATGAGCAGATTTTCATTTAAACACTGTATATTTTTCATTTAATAACTGTACATGACTGCACAAACATACTGGCACTTCTTTTCACTAAAAATGCATTACTACTTTTAATATGTCCAGGGGCTCTACAAGTTTAACAGGCAGGCAGGGTCCCATTCATTGAAGACCTTACACGTTATAATATTTACATAGTGAATTTATATCATCTTCAGCATCAATATACAATAATAGCACACATCCCTGTATACCAAATTTAGACTGCTTGGTCAATAAGGTACCGTAAGGTGAATGCATTGGTGTGGCAGACTGAGTCTTGTTATAGCTGGATACCTCGAGAGAGAAAGCAATTTTTGTTAAAGTCAGTGATGTAATCTCCTAAAATATTTGTCACGCTGTTACACTGTTTGGCACTGAAAACGACACAGCAGCTCTGTTACATTTCGCATAACATCCGATGAAAAAACACAACCAAACAAAAGCAATCCAGTTATTTTATTACTTTCTCCTTATTAAATTTAAGCCAACAAAAATATTATAAATATGGTGTTTAAAAACAGATTGTTTATGTATTATAAATAAAAAGTATTTCAAAATGTTTGGAAAAAGAAAATGCTTGATGTATATCTAACACAAAAACGAGATTTTTAGAAATAATACCCCATCTCAGCTTTTTTATGGGTGAAAAACAGTTTATCCCTTATAAATTTAAAAACAGCACTGCAGGTGACAGACACAAAAGTGAAAACAAAAAGCACTATGAGAACTTAAGTAACAGGGCTCATTTAAGACTCAAGCGTTACAAGACAAAAAATTGTTTCGAATTTTTTTAATGATATTTCAGTGATTTTATGATCGTACTTTCTTACGGCAGTAAAGTAAAGTTTTATAAAATGTTAGACCAATAAATGATGCTGCCTGGGAGAAAAATAGTACAGAATTCAAAAAATTTTTGATTTGTTTTTTTACACAAAGCTTCCCTTTATCTGACACATTTCATAATAGCGGGTGATGTATTAAAAACGGACAAGTCTGATATAAATCTGGGCACATGTGATATAAAAGGGTACGCTGACGTTTGAAATTCACCGAGCAGTATTTATTATAGACACTATGTATAAATAGAGGAATAATTTCAACGGCTGTAAAAATGTTTGTATGTACGGAAGGAAATGCAGCTCCACCTTCTCGACATTTAAAAATTGGAATAAGCTCCCAATTTAAGTGTGGGCATTTGGGAGAAGGCTTAGCCTTTGCACTGTAAACATACACATTTGCGCGTCTCAAAGCTGCTTGGCAACCCTCATTACAGCGTCTGCCGTTGGGACGCAGGAGAGCAGGGGGGGGGGTCGAGGGGGTCGGGGGGGGTGCAGGTAGCAGTCGCCAGTCCCGGCAGCCCAGCCAAACCTGGAGGCAGACAGACTGCACGTCTGCGCCAACCGTGCACCTGGGACACCGGGAACTCCACCTGTCCCACATCAAATACCACAAGCCAGACAATTACACTGCTCTGCTGCTTACTCCTGCACAGACACACTCCTGTTTTGTTTTTGCGGCAAGATGCATGTTTATAGAACCGCTTTGTCGGGTCGCGTTCGCCTGAAAAAAAAAAAAAAACATTTCAATAAAGTTCAACCGAATTGATTTTCCGTACCGGGGCCTTCGAAACACGCCACCCGCTTCGATAAAAAAAAAGCGTGCGAGAAAGCGTGCCAAAATGTGATTCGCCAATGATGGCTTTATAACTCCATCCACGCTCGGAAAGAGTTAGCCCGTGTTTCCAAAGGTCTTGCTCCATGAGTGCAGCCTGATCCCACAGCTCAGACTGCGGTTCGAGTCTGAGTCACAGCATCGTGCCCAGGAGCCCTTCGCTTTTACGATACGTGTTGCTCCACCGGCGAGGGCAGGATTTTGAACGGACGTGCTATGTCACCCCCCTGCTGCACAAGCGCCTCCCACAGGCTCGCACGATGTGCACAGGTAACCGCGAGCAGCCGGAGGGGACGGACCTCAGGTGCGAGCAGGAGCCCTGCTGCGTGACGTGCGCTGGGCAGAACACACCCTGTCTTTGTGGCTGCCCTGTGGGTTTGAGTGACTGACACACACACACACACACACCTGGCGACAAATCTGAAAAGGAGTGAAGATGTAAACGAAATCTTAATTCCGAATGAGAAAGAAGGTGATTGTCTTTCGCAATTTTTCTGTGCAATATTTGCTTCGGTTACAAGTTAAGAGAAGATAAAACGCATTCAGCCTGTTCAAAAATCTTTAACCGTGAAAAGATACATTTTACACCGTTTCATTTCTTCATGCCTATAATACTAACGAAATCTGGTGTAGGAATGACGAGAAAATGAGTAAGTAGACAGAACCTACATATCCAGTTTTAACCAGGAATTCAATTTCACATTTAAATTATCATAGGGGGGTGCGGTGGCGCAGTGGGTTGGACCAGGGTCCTACTCTCCGGTGGGTCTGGGGTTCGAATCTCACTTGGGGTGCCTTGCAACGGACTGGCGTCCCGTCCTGGGTGTGTCCCCTCCCCTTCCGGCCTTGCGCCCTGTGTTGCCGGGTAGGCTCCGGTTCCCCGCGACCCTGTATAGGACAAGCGGTTCTGAAAATTTAAATTATCAGAATGAGCTTTATTGCCACGTATGTTCACACATACAGGGAATTTGTCTTGCTGACAGAAACTTCCACAGCCCAGACAGAATGACAGTGATAAGACACAGATGAGAAGATAGAATATGTGAATAAAGGATAAAAAACATAAAGTACACAATATACAAAAAATAGGTCACTAGACATTATATGTATGTACAGGTATGTTCTATACAAATGCAAGGGAATGTGAGTAAGACATATGATGTGATAAATAGATATAATTATAAATATTATTTCTCATAATACACTTATAACACAGAGAAAGACGCTGAGCCTCCGAGTTTCCTTCGAGCGATATCCTGGAAATGTCGAATACGGGACGGGTGGCACAACAAAGCCAGTTTTCTGCATCTCCCTGAGCCAGACAGGGATTAGTGCAACGGATTACTGCGTATCACCATCCAGTCTGGCGCGGGCTTCAGCGAAAATCAGCTGACCACCATCCTGTGTGGGGTTACCATTTTAGGCTGTTGAGTGTCACTCTATGACTTTTTACTGAATTGGGCACATTTCTTTTCTTTTCCGAGCCCTTGAGCAGGTATGAGGCTGGGAAGTGTGGGGTAGAGACCTGGAGAAGGGCAGTCCTGGCATTGTTATACCGCCGACTCTCACCTCTTGCCACACACTCCCAGACCAGTGCTTCCCAAGTCATTATTTCAGGGTCTTGCTCATTTTGTCCATCTGCAAAAGACAAAGCAGACGGACGATCCATGGAAACAAAGGGGTCACAAATTTCAGGCGGAAGGTGTGGCTCTGAAGTGACATTTAGAGTCCGATCCGTTATACAACGTTCTAGGATCCTCCGCATTTCACAGTATTGTCGCCGAAGGTGCCGTCCAGAATAAGACAGATCCGGCCATCCCTCACTTAACGATTTCATTCCTTCTGTGAATTCATCCCAATAGGTGAATTCCCGTTTCGAAGGGATTAACATTATTTCCTATGGACAAAAAAAATAAGAAGGGGTTCCCACAAAAAAATTACAAGGAAAACCACAATCAAAGGTATTTTTTTTTTATACATGGCAGCACCAACATACTTTATCGCAGAGCATTTGTCAAACGTTTTATTTCTAGCCTGTCCTTTAAAAGTCAACTTTCGTTTATTCGTTTATCATCTATAAGCGCTTGTGCAATGTATCAGGATCCAGAATCTACCTCGCACAGGATGTGAGTCACGGTACACAGCACACTGGAAATTTTAATTATTTGGCTCTGCGATATTTATGATATAATACTACTGTCAGCTACTTTAAAGAAAAGCATCAGCTTATCAAAATAATGACAATAACAGTTTATTGGTGCTAATGTTGATTGACTAGTAATTTTTTTCACTCATTTTTTAAATGTTTCAATGAGTGTTTATGATCCAATGTTTGGCTTCTTTCTCTGGACCCATAACCAGGGATGTTGTTTGGAATCACCTATATGGGGTAGAGTGGACAAGTGTGTGGTTATACTGTCTGCTCCATTTCTGTCGGGATCACATGAAGCACGTTTTTGGAAGTACACAGGCCAAAATTATCAGCCAATATTAGTACAAAATTATGAGCAGATTGTATGAAAAAAGGGTATATACACACACACACACATTTTCAGAACCGCTTGTCCCAGACGGGGTCACGGGGAACCGGAGCCTACCCGGTAACACAGGGCGTAGGGCCGGAGGGGGAGGGGACACACCCAGGACGGGACGCCAGTCCGTCACAAGGCACCCCAAGCGGGACTCGAACCCCAGACCCACCGGACAGCAGGACCGTGGTCCAACCCACTGCGCCAAAAGGGTATATATTTATAGGGTATATATTTCCAATTGCAATTTTTCATTTGTTATTTGCGCTTCTTTCTTTTATTACCAGTACGGACAAATTCCGTTTCTTGAAATGATCAAGTACATCCACCATAAACACTGAATTCTTACCGTTGAGACTTAGCTTCATAGTTGTTCATTCCAGTATAATTTTAATATGGTCCCTAATGTAAAATTAAGATTTTGAAATCCTTGCTTTAAAATGGCTTTATCATCGTCTGCTGTTATGACACCAGTGCGTTTTTGTATAAAAATAATATTCCCATCAGTTTTAGACACCAACTCCATTATCATCAAATGGCAAAATGCGAACATCCACAACGGTGCCTCATGGCAGCAAACAGTCCTTCTTGCTGGAGGGAAAATGAGGAGTTTCCTTACGCTACTTTACACACCTTTTCCTGGATATTTCCTTTTCCAGATATTTCATAACACTTAAATTAACTGAATCCACACAGCACAGTTCTACAAAAGGGGAATGTGGGCGAATCAGGCAGATTATCAGGTTATAATAAGCAACAGACAACAAGATTATTTTTTTCTGAGAATCAAAATAATTGGAAATAGAAAAAAAAAATAAAAATAAATAAATAAATAAAAAGTAAACCATGAAATATAAAACAATGTCAACATTACTTTTTTTTTTAACCTGGCTGACCACTGACTGTAGCAAGTAGTAATAGTGCCTCCTAGAGGGTAATTGAAATCAATAAGAAATCTAAAAGATACCCACACTAACGAAGATATTAAAATGTGAGAAACTTAACTGTCATTAAAGATAGTAATTAATCATTATTTAACCGACACCCTTTTCAGGAGACTGCTTTCCATTATTTCAATTTAGAGATCTTTTCAGCATAAGTACATGGAGGTTTTGATTTTGCATTCACCAAAATATAGCTAGTTGAAATAATATGAAAATAAGTAATAAATGAACAATATGTCCAAGGTGTGTGTGTGTGTGTGTGTAATGGGAAATTTCGGATATGTCATTTACATTTTGCATTTACATTGATTCATTTAGCTGATGCTTTTCTCCAAAGCGACTTACAGTGTTATCTTAAGGTCACAATTATTATATGCTATATTATATATATAATAACTGACATCCCCCAGCTATAAGACTGGCATGTTATTCTGTGATCCCCAAGGTGTGCAGTCCAGTTTACTTTATTTCCAGGGGATATTCAGCACTCAGTCACATTTCACATTTGTCCCAAACACAGATTACCCCCCTGCAGAATATATATAGAATAAATCATTTATTTATTTATTCATTCGTTTATTTGTTGGCATGGGGGGGGGGGGGGGGGTGGATGTACAGCAGGTATCCACTACAATGTTAAACACTGAGATTCTTTAAAGCTAAGAATCTGCTTTAAATTAAAGAATCTCAGTTTTTAACACTGTACTTTTTATTTCCTCGCCGTTGTTTTACGCCGTCGTGGGCACTTAGTAAGTGACTTAGTCAACGTGATTAACAAATATATAATATGATGATTATTTATTATAATATATTCAATACAGGGTTGTTTTCAACAGCAGAAACGCATCAAAAAGTCGCTGGACAAGCTTATCCTACGTAGCCAACCCCGAAACTAAAACGTATGTACAGCTATTTGAACAAAGCGCTGAACCGGCTCCTTTTTTTCCGGCTCCTTAATTCTTCAACGGCGCCACTTTTGCGCCGCACCACACACCTCCGCCTGCCGTACGTCGAGCTCCTTGTATCCTAGCAACGGAGCGCGGCTGGCGTGGCAATCGAGCCTCGAGCCTCGCGCCGCGCGCTCACTTCCTCGTTGTTCGCTTGCGCTCGGACTAGGGCGCGGGGCGCTGCCGGTATCCTAGCAACCGAGCGGGCCTTGCGCAACTACCGCCAAGTACGAGTCGCCCGGCCGATGCCTGAACTCCGCTTCCTTATGGTTGGCAGGTAGGACGGGTGAGTGAGTGAGTGAGTGAGTGAGTGAGTGAGTGAGCGCTCGTTTACGGCTTTCCGCTCCGACCGAGCTCTGCTGTGTGGACTCGCAGAAACACGGCGGCCGGGCGGGCGGCGCGGTGATGTTTCGCCTATTCGTCGCTTTATTATTCAGGTGCGACTTGGCGCGCAGGTCACGTAGGTAGAGGTAGCGGCTCCGAGCCTTGGGGAAGCTTGAAGCTAATGAGCTTAGCAGCAGCGCCAGCGGGGAGGAAGCGCTTGAGTTGAGGCTTGGCTGCGAAGGAGCCACCAAGAAAGCGAAGCGTTCTCGTTCTCGTTCTCTTCTCCGCCTATGGAGCGCGTCCGTCGGCCGCTCTTCTTCCTTCTGTTTCTTCTCAGCCGGGACGGGAGCGGCGTGTACGGTGTAGCTCGGCTGCTGTGGGACATTCATGTTGACTTGTCGCTGGGTGGGACGGCGGGAGAAGAAAGAGCGTCCTCCCCCGGCGGACAGGAGGGAGCGGGGAGGGAGCCCGTTGCTTGCATGGTTGGAAAAAGAAGGCAAAAAAGACGCGGCTCCGACTCGGAGTCTCCGGACGCTGATGATGATCGTGTAATAAAACGGACTGACCAACACTCGCTTCTTATTAAATTATGATTTCAAGAGACAGATTCGCGACCGGTGACACCACCACTAATTCGCGTTGCGAAATTGTCCAGTGTGTTCTGGTTTATTTCCTTTTTTTTTTTAAAGCGTGTCTTAAAATTTCCCTCTTGTGGAGGGAACGCGAGCTGCGTTTCCACAGCGGGCCGATAGTTGGCAGTAAAACGCGCCCGATCCGAGTGAGAGGCGCTCGTGTTCAACTCGCCTCCACGGTGTTTACAGCTCAGGTCTGGCCAGTACTGGTGAGCCTCGGTGAGCGCACACCTTGGCACACATTAATCAGTAATTCACTCTGAATAGGAGCTAGGAGAGCATCCTTTCCATTTGTTAAGACTACATTAAAACTAGCTTGAACATCATCTATCATCAGACCGTTTTTATTTATTATAGCGGTGTCCGAAATTTTTGCGAAAGCCGTAAATAATCGAGGGAAGTCCGTATCATCGACCTCGAATTGATCGTGGTAATAATAAAGCTGAAAGTGACCACGTCCTGATGAACGGCGGAATGCTTATATGATGAATGAGGCTGCAGCCATGGTTGAACGGGAGGTGATTTTAATGCGGTTGTATGTAAAATCCTTTCGAAAGTGTTGCGTTGCGATGACCCGGTGCCTCGCACCCTCTCTTTCCAGGATAAGCTCCGCACCACTGTAATAAGTGCAGACAAATGGTGTCCTTGTCCAGTGTCGCTTGGAGCGTAAAATAATCAACTTTGCAGCCATTTATCCCTTCTATTCTAAGGTCTTCTAGCTGTTTCCATTTAGGTAAAATTCCTTGATCCACTACAGCATAGGTGGGATTATCGTCAAGATCCTTCAGATTGTAATACACCAACCCATATTAGTCATTCATGCTTGATCTCGTCTTCCTCCCCGATCGTTGGTGGTGCTTAGGGAAGCTGTGGACGGCCATGGCTTGGACGTACGTCACTGTCTTCGCAGGAGCCGCCCTTCAAGTTGTCTGCGAAACTTCAGTAACACAGGTACAGTGGAGCGCGTGATGCTTTGTGTCTTCGCTGCTGGTGCTGGTGCTTCAGTCATTGATATTTCATAGTGTGGGGGGAAAAAAAAAAACACGGGTACTGCAATTAAATGCAGTGTTGATGCTGCTCTACCTCCTGAACACCAGGAGAGGCTACGCACCTTCGAACGATACGCCTGGGTTTCGGCTTTTGTGCCTATCTAGACTCTGCAGGTGGTCTAGTTTCTGCTGCTTCTCTTTTAAAATTAAATAGGATTGAGAGGTTGGCTGCTACAAATGGTTAAATATGACAGCGGCTGTAGCAATAATTGCTTGTTGATTGAGTCGGGTGCTGTTTATTCAGTAAAGTTGTAAATCTACCGAGGAAAACGATGAGCAGAGCTTAATTTTTCGGTACTTTGTCTTGTGTACCCTCAACTGTTTGCTGATGGGAGGTCGGGCACTTGATGGCGGTGCTTGACGCACTTCGCCGACCTCATTCGACACACACTTTGCTTTTTGAATCTGTGCCATGGGACTAATGAGTTCATTTGTGGCCTTTGAAACACCCCCGCGTCGCACGGCATGCTAATGGGGCAACGGTCCCGTTCTCTGTAAGCGCGGTGAAAGGGGAACGGCCCGTCGTTCTGGCTCCGTCGTGGCGGAACGACCTCCCCCGTCACTCGGAACTGCTGAATCTCTAGCCGCATTTAAAAAGGGTCTTAAAACTCGCTGCTTGCAGACTCACTTCGCCCATCATCTCTTAAGTTGATGTAAGGTGTAAGTGTTCATGCACTATAACTTTGAGATCATACCTATTAAACAGCGGATAAGCCGTCACACAGCTACTCCTCTAATGTAACGTACATGTTTGTGTGTGTGTGTGTGTGTGTGTGTGTGTATATAATGGAAGCAATCATGAATATTCGGATTAAGTTTTATGCAGCTACTCGTACGATGAACATCGATTCGTATTGTGGAAAGAAACAAACCGCACTTAAGAATCACACATCTGCATCTAAGTCTGTCCGCTAATGTAATGCGCACATTACATTTTCTTTGAGATGTGCGTCGCTTTGGAGAAAGCATCTGCTAAATGGATAAATGTAAATGTAAAGCATTTGCTGGAGCACCGGGTTATTTTGGGTTTGGCGACGCCCTGGAAGTGTTTTTTTCAAAAAGTTGTTTGCAGGCCACCTGACGCTGATGGCACTCCGGGAAACCTGACCGTCAGGTTCTTCACCTTTCCTGGAGGAAGCGTTTCTCTCGTCTTTACTTGGAAGGAACTGAACGCAATACACTGGATCTTAAACTAACAAACACAATTGGGGCTGAACGTCTGTTCGTGACTGTTCTTTGTAACGCCAAAGTCGTCGTCTTTTTTTTTTATTATTTTTTTTTTAAAACCAGTTAGTCGCTGTGCAGATGTCACAGAGCGGAGACATTAACCAGTATTGCCCCACTGTGACCTGCGCCGCCTATAATCCTTTTCCTTTCACAGGGTTTGCGTCACTATTTGTCGTACCTCCCACAGCCGCGGTATCGGCTTGAGGTCACGGTCTTAGACGTTAACCGTTTGTGGCTCGGGAACGCATTCTCTACTTCCGCACTTCGATTAATGGTAACGGAGCGTTCTTTTTAAAAAGAATTCGCTCTGTGAGCGTAACTCGGCGAATGAAATGCGTTCGTTATGCCAGGGGAGCCTCGATTTTAAAAGACCGAAAATAGAAACACTACCTACTTTCCAGCGAAGTCTCGTTGAATGCGGATCGTCGCCCGATTCCTCCCGTGAACGTGCAGCATTTGTCATCGTGTTATTAGTCAGCGCTCGCAAACGAACACTGGGCACGAGCCGCAAACGCCGTGGACGTGAGTTGAAGCCGTGCCACGTCGCCGGTCGGTTTTCGAGCACTTTAGCGCCACCTATCGGCGGGGAGTGGAAGCGCAGGTTGCGTCGGCCCCTCGACGAGCAGAAACTTTTGGAAATGCATAAGTATTTTAATTAGAGAAAATATTTGTATGTTTCAAAGTTGGTAACTGGAGCGATTGTAACGTGAGCAGCGTATAGTTCTAGGTACATTAAAGGAGTATGTGGTTTTTTTTTTGTGACCTGCACTGTTTGAGGGTTGTAAGAGCATGCATAATTCCTTCGAGTGTGTGTGTGTGTGTGTGTGTAGACCTGGTTAGAGCTTCATTATCTTTTAATTCCTCATGGTGAAGTGAATGTGTCTCTAGGTTCCTCTGCTGAGCTCCGGTCCCTGCTGCGGAGATTCCCTTCTGGGGAACGGAACCTGCCGGAGCAGCGCCCACTGCGGCCCAGGTACTGGGCGTCCCTGCCGCGCCACGCTCGTCTGCGAGGAGCTCACGTTACTGCCCTGGTGATCGCTTTTCCTTCCTTTCCTTTGCCGAACAGAGCCGGTTGGTTTCCGCCATGAGGCGAATGACCTGGGTCACGTATAAACCATTATTACCTGGGCTGTGGGTTTCGGTGTGAGTGAGATTGCCTTACCGGTTGAGCGATTCGTTCTCCGTACCTCTAGATAAGACAAGGAAATTTCCTGAAAAGTTCTCCTGCATTTGTTTCGTTCAGCAGCTCCTCAGTTTGGCCGTATCGCACTGCTGTATCAGAGGTCCTTTGCGGGGGGGGGGGGGGGTGCAAATTTTTCTTGTTCACGGATTATAGCCATAACGTACGGGGTTCCCGTTGAACCAACGTTAAAACGTCCACGTAAACGTCTACAGCGCAGGGCGACGTCGGGGACAGAGGTTAATGTACTTTTTCGAGCTGCCGACTTTGAAATCGGATGCGGGTTACGGGTTCGAATCCCACCTCCAGCTGTAGTACCCTTGAGCACAGTACTTACCCTGCTATTGCTCCAGTAAAATTCCCCAGCTGTATAAATGGGTCGATAATTCTAAGTACCTTAACATTGGAAGTCGCTCTGGAGAAGAGTGTTAGAAAGCGAATGAATGTAAATATCGTGTTTGTTTTCCAGGCTGTTACCCGCGCGTGTCGGACAATGACACGGCTCGGTGTGTGCCGTGTGACTCCGAGCTCCCCGGACAGGACAACGTCACCAGCTGCAATTACAGTGAGTGTGACGAGAGAAGCGTTCACCAACGCGCTTTCGGTTGAACGTGCTCTCGCGCTCATAAGATGCGCCTTTGTGCTCTTCGGGCTGAGTGAGATGGAATGAGTATTTCGCCGTCACTCCTATACGTTGGCGTTGATGGTGCCTCTCGTGTGCTTCCCTACAGCGGATGCTCCGGGAAAGGAGAACATGACCACTTTAGCGACGGCAATGCCCAAAATTGGTAAGCGGTCAACCGTTTTTACCGGCTCCAGAGCACATTCATCTGCGTGGAGTGTGAACGTGCAGGATTTTTATTCGGTGTCGGGAAGTGCGGCGAGCAGTAAGGGGTAGTATCCACAGACAGAGTGGTGTATAGTACCCTGTTCTCACACGCAGCTATCCAGAGGTTCATCGCACGTTCGCCTGTTGCTTTTTGGCTCGATGTGGAAGGGAAAGGGCTCCCGGTCCCGAACATGAGGTGGAACTCGTGGCGACTGTGTCCCAACAGGTGGTCCGGGTGTCGCCGCCTCCCTCCTGCTGGGGACCCTGCTGATCAGCCTGTTCCTCATCCTGTCTGTTGCCTCCTTCTTCTACCTCAAACGCTCGAACCGCCTGCCTGCCCTCTTCTACAGGCGCAAAAATGGTAGGGTAGCTCTTGCGCTGAACGCGCTGCGCGCCCTTTGCTTTAGGTTGGCACCGTTTTCCGTTTTGAAAAGAGCCCTTGAGGACGTTGCAGCAGTTGAGAACTTTCCAGAACGGTTGAAAAGCAATATTTGCAAGAAATGTGAAAGTTGTAGGTTGACTTGTGGGTACCGTCGAGCGCGAGACGCATTTCGAGAACGATACCGGTTATTACAGGGGAAAAAAATTTGAATTACATAAGGGCAGAATAAGGAGGTGTTAGGAAAACACCTATTTAACGCAGCGCAGGGTTGAGGATCATAGAGAATATTGGTGGTCTTCGTAGCTCGGGTACATGGTTGAGGTGTTCGGTTGTGTTCGCCGAGCTTGGCATTTAGGTTGCAATTCGTTTGCAATTCGTTTGCAAGCTAAATGCCAAGCTCGGCGAACAACCGAACACCCTGCAGTACAGGGTGACTGTCAACAGAACAAATTAATGCTTTTTTTTTTATTATTTTTTATAAATGTTTTCTAAGTAAGTAGGGAATTAAAGATGATCTTTGAAAATGTACATATGGGTAAATGTCACAGCAAGGATATGAAAACTTGTATGTTAAGAACAATTCAATTAAATTAATGTTTTTTTGATTTACAGCCTTGATATTTCAACCCAGTGAGACAGTAAGTTATTTTGGCTTTTTTTCTTATTTAATTTCATGTTAATAGCATAGACATATTATAGTTTGGTAAATGTGGATGAGCAAATGACTGACTGTGTTCCCCCCATATAGGCTGTCATGATATCTACGCCTGCGTCATCTGGTAAGAGCATAAGTATAATGTTTGCTTTACGAGCCGCTTTTGTTGACCGTTCTGTGTGAAAACGGAAGGGAACTTGTGAGCTCCAAATTGGCATTAAATCAGATATGCGTTGTCATGCTTCTAAAACACTTTTTTTGCAGGTAGTATCTAGTATCAGTAGCAATAATAGATACTAATAGTGACAAACGAAATGTCGGCATTTTTAGTTTTGGGCTTTCGTTTGTCAGCGTTAAATGGGACGCTGCATTCTGGGATTTATGATGAGTCGGCAGCAAACGGTAAATACGAGGCCAGTAGCAGAAGGCGTGATGGCTGGAGCTCTGCGTGGGGACGGCTGTAATGGCACGTCGCGATCTACGCGGCGGGGAAAAATGGAGGGAAACGGGTATATAAAGAAGGAGGTTTAAGGAGAGCAAAAGGCTTGGCTGGAAGGCTTCTGTCCGTCCAGGAACAAGGTGCGTATTGTCTCCAAAGCAGCGCACACTGGTAAATCCTGTCTGGGAAGGGAAACTGGACACCCGAGGTCGGAGCGGGCGCCGGTCCCACCCTTCATGGGTACGAGCTCCGAGCTGGAGGGGCTGCTCCCAGCGTGCTGCTGAACAAGGGCGCCTCTAACCGCGTGCCTCTCCTTCCTCCCGTGCTGTTGCCAGCCTCTTCGGTATGAGACGTTCTCTCGCTGCCGCCACGGCTTTACTCCGTACCCTCCGCGATGTCGATACTAACCGAAAAAGAGTAGTTCTGCTCCCAGCCATCCGTGGCACAGCTGCGCAGGGTATACCGGTGACCCTTCGCACTATTAGAGTGATCATTTGTACTTGGGGAACGTGTTCCTCCCAGTAGAGCTTGTCCAAGGGGGTGTTTCCTCGAACCCTTTACTTTGAGCTCCGTGTAGAAAATGTGCGAAACTCTGAAACAACACGTTTTTGGGTGAAATGCTCCTTTCGTTCGCTTCCTCGAGTATCCAGGGAATTGTAATATCGCACCTTTTCAACAGTGAATGAGTTGTAACGGGACGGCCAGGGTAGTGTTACCGGTGCGGCGTCGAGGGACGTAAAGTTTAAATTGTGCCTTGCCGTAGAGCTCACCGTGTCTTTTCTGCCCCTGTACACGAAGTGCGGAAGCCAAGGTACGTCAGGAGGGAACGGCCGTCGGCGAAATCGGCGTCCGCCACTCCAGCCGCCTCCGCCGCCGCCACCGTCAGCACAGCGGTCGTGACCAAGGTCAGCAACGTGTGAGCTGGAGAGGCGCTGGCCTTTGTGACTCGGCTCTTAGGGTAGTGCGCTGCGCTGGAGACGGCGGCTGATACCGGACCCCGGTGGAGGGAGGGTCTCTTCTTTTTTTTTATGTTTCATAAATATCGACATACTTTCTTCAGCGTGGCCAGCAGTATCAAGATGACTCCCCCCCCCCCTCCAATTGAAACCTCTCTTGACCGATATTCCTGTTCTTTTATATACATAATCTGTCAAAAGTATTTATGGAATCATGTTGTTTGGGGATTCTTACCAAATTCATCTGTTAAGTTTTAATTTTGTGTTTTGTTTTTTTTTTTTTTTTTTGTGTCTTGTTTAGTTATATCATAATTTTTGTGCCATCACAGTAAAGTTTATTCTCTGTCGTTTTACCTCCTTTAGCACTGATGGTAAATGCATCATTTTGTACTCCTTTTTACTGGGAATTCTGTGGTTAAGAGTTTGACTCTCTGTATTTATTATTTTGGCCATAAACCAAAATGAAAGAAGTAGCCAGCCTTCCGGTGTAGGAATTGTTCCGTTTTGCACGAGCTTTAAGTCCGAAGAAGGCTTTATTGATTAGGTGTTAATAAGAGTACTGCAGGTTCACTGCCAACTGCCGTAACGCGTTTCTTTGGCAAAAAATGAAGTTTCTCGCACATTCCTGAACATTGATGAGTTGTTTATGCTTTTTAATGCTCATCTGTTTAACATCCAGTAAAACTGCAAAAGCCTGTTCTTTAGAGGGCTGCATGAAGGCTTTTCCCCACTTTTGGTTAAAACCAGTTTAAAAATGTTTCCAGCTGTTTTAATTTGCCTAGAGTGGATTTTTTTTTTTTTTAGAAAACACTACTTAAAGAATGTACTTGGATGCAATACGATTAGAGGATAAAGGTGAAAGGTTTTGTGATCCTCTTCGAAACGGACACAGCTGGCGAGGAGAACCGTTGCCGAACGTTCGGCTAAGAGTCATCGTTTGACGAAGAATAAATTGCACACGGAATTGCCTTTTTTCGTGCCAAGTGATCAACGGGGTGTCAGTGCTGCCTTTCTACCTTTGATTCGTCCACTTAAAGGTGGCAGACAGAAGTTACTGGACGGTCATAATGAACCGTTCGTTGGTGGATGTTTTGAAGGTTTGACAGTCTTTAAAACCCTCGTCACCTGATCCCCCGGGTTTGACATTTGAATGTAATCTCGATTAACGGAGAGCTACGTTTGCCTTGGCTTCAACACGTGCAAGAAATATACACGTCCAAGTGATGTGTGCTTTTTGATTCTCCGTTTGAACTGTGAACATTTCGGTATCGTCCGTGAACCGGAGAGATCTACCGGCTCCTGAAATGGCTTCTTGTCCAAGTACGGTATTTATCGAATGCTTGTGGTACTTCGGCTGTCGTACAGCAACTCGTGTATTTTGTACATACTGTTTTTATACAAATCGAACGGCGTTTGTACCGGTAGCGTATTTTTATGCAAATGATGCCAAAATAAAAATTGTATGGGTTGATATGAAACAAAAATAAAGGATGTTTTTTTTTTTTTTTAAAAAAAAAAAAAAATGAAGTGCTGTAACCATGTGTTTGTATGTGGAAGGATTCTACTAAGAGTACAGTGTTGGTGTTTGCGTCTGGTTCTCGTAACTGCGCCACGTGTTTGTCGGTACGGAAAACGGCAGGACTCCAGCGCCACGCTATCTGCTGGTTCGTCCCTTTCGCTCCGATTGTAAACGCTTCCTAAAAGCAGCAAACTCTGAATGGAGAATTTAAAAGCCAGGTAAATTGCCTTTCTTGAAGGCTTATCCGTGATGCCGTTAGCTTTTCAAATACATCGAGCGGGAGGCTGCTGATCCGTGAGCCCCGCCAACACCGACGTCTTTAGTTTCCTTTCCGTCGGCTCTCGCTACTGATGGTTCTCGCCCAGGCGTTTCCTTGTTTACTTCCCGTTAAGGTGTACGAAGACTCACCAAAATACCCCTGACTCCCACGTAAAACCAGAGTGAGTAACGTGTTTACTACATCTACTCCAGCCTTCACCGGGGGATGCTTTGTGTGAGAAATACAGAGGCAGCTGGTAATAGTGATTGGAGCTGCTGCCTTCGGACCCAAAGGTTGCTGGTTCAAATCCCGCATCCAGTTGCAGTACCCTTGAGCGAGGTACTTACCCGAAAACTGGTAAAAGTTAGCCAGCTGTATAAATAGGTGAATAGTTGTATCTTGACAATGCAAGTCACTTTGGAGAAGAGCATCAGCCATGTGAATAAATATAATATATGAGAATATCCCTATTTGAGAAATAGATGCACAAGTAACCTAGTTTATGCTGATTAATTGCAGATGTTGTGCAATATTGGCGTTGACGCTGAACATAGCCCTCCAGATTTGTTCATAAGCTCCGCTTTGGTTTGAGTACCATCTCCAGCAAGTAGATTCCACAAAATAAGCCAGCTGGATTTCCCCGAAGCCACCTGTGGTCAAACCACTGCACGTTGCACCTGTTCAGTGAAGGATAATAAAACCTGACCCTCTACTTTTTTAGAGGAAAAAAAATTGATAAAAGGAAAGGCACAGCAGGTTTACCACATAAGTAAAACTGATTTATAATGTTCTGCATTTAGTCACACATCATACTTTGACTATTCTATGAAAACAATAGTCAACGCTGTTGTGTTTTAAAGTCATAAGGGAAATTACCATGTTTTAAAGTTTTCCCACAACTAATTTTCACAGTGGCTTGATGTTACTTTTTAACAATCTTCATTTTAAAATACACCGATCAGCCATAACATTAAAACCACCTGCCTAATATTGTGTAGGTCCCCCTCGTGCCACCAGAATGGCTCTGACCCATCAAGGCATGGACTCTACAAGACCTCTGAAGGCCTCCTGTGCTATCTGGCACCAAGATGTTAGCAGCAGATCCTTCGAGTCCCGTAAGTTGCGAGGTGGGGCCTCCGAGGATCGAAATGTTTTTCCAGCACATCCCACAGATGCTCGATCAGATTGAGATCTGGGGAATCTGGAGGCCAAGTCAACACCTTGAACTCTTTGTCATGTTTCTCAAACCATTCCTGAACAACTGGCCACTGCCATCAGGGAATACCGTCGCCATGAAGGGGTGTACGTGGTGTGCACAAATCTTTAGGTAGGTGGTACGTGTCAAAGTAACATCCACATGAATGGCAGGACCCAAGGTTTCCCAGCAGAACATTGGGCAGAGTACCACGCTGCCTCCGCCGACTTGCCTTCTTCCCATAGTGCATCCTGCTGCCATCCCTTCCCCAGGTAAATGACGCACACGCACCCGGCCGTACACATCATGTAAAAGAAAACGTGATTAATCAGACCAGGCCACCTTCTTCCATTGCTCCACGGTCCAGTTCTGATGCTCACGTGCCCACTGTAGACGCTTTCGGCGGTGGACAGGGGTCAGTACGGGCACTCTGACCGATCTGCGGCTATGCAGTTCCATGTACAGCAAGCTGCAATGCACCTTTCTATCATGGCCAGCATTAAGGTTTTCAGCAGTTTTTCCTACAGTATCTCTTCTGTGGGATAAGACCAGACAGGCTAGCCTTCCCTCCCCACGTGCATCAATGAACCTCGGGTGCCCATGACCCTGTCGCCGGTTCACCGGTTATCCTTCCTTGGACCACTTTCGGTAGATACTAACCACTGCATACCGGGAACACCACACCAGGCCTGCCGTTTTGGAGATGCTCTGACCCAGTCGTTTAGCCATCACAATTTGGCCCTTCTCAAAGTCGCTCAGATCCTTATACTTGCCTATTTTTCCTTCTTCCAACTCATCAGATTCAAGAACTGACTGTTCACTTGCTGGTTAATATAGCCCACCACTTGACAGGTGCCATTGTAATGAGATAATTTTATTTACTTCACCTGTTAGTGGTTTTAATGTTGAGGCTGATGACCATATGCAGCAGCATAATTGAGAGTTTTTGAAGATGCCTCATTATTTTTAATTTTTTAAGCATTGCAGCTCTGCGTGAATCAACTAGACTAATACCACTCAGCTGGAATTTGCATCCATTACATTTGAGCCCAGAATTGAACAGTGATGGATGTACAGTAGGCCAACAAGGATCTATTACAGAGAGAGCTGTTTATTGGTAGATTATTTGTGATTTCCCAAAAATGTCGAACCTTGTACATACAGGGCTCATGTGTAAGTAATGCTCCACGACAGGATGCATTTTAGCTGATTGCACGTGCTGTTTTATGAATGCAATTGAGTACAATGCTTTCAAATGTACCACTTCAGTAACAGACAAAATTTCTTTAATATTTTTTCACACAATTTACTTTAGCAACTCTTAGACTAATTCTTAGTCGACCAGCTAACATTTTAAATACACCTCAAAGCAAAGACAGAATAATTTAGTTTGAAATATTAATTGAAGCTGCTCTCTACTTTTAGCATAATTAATGTAACCCATTCAGTATTTACGTGCAGTATTCCTTTCTGTAGTTTATAACAAATTAAATTTATGTTTATTCATTTAGCTGACACTTTTCTCCAAGGCTCTTTAGTGTTAAGCTACTTACAGTGATTTACCCATTTATAGAGCTGGGTTATATTTAAATTGGTGTTTTACTGTACATTCACAATATTTTACCAACGCTGCAAAAATTAAAGGTGTTATATTGGAGCAATAAAATAGAGAGGAAGGTGAAGACACCTTTGAACTTCAGTCATCACTGCTTTCTGGAAATGAGGGCTTTCTTTTCCTAAGACAAGGTGTTTGTGGTAGATGGGGAAGTACTGCACTAAAGGAAGTGGGATAGTTTACAGCAGTTGGGTCAGTTCAGTGAAAGGGGGTAGTGTGAGATAGACTCCATTCTTTATGGCAACAATGTGTTCCTGGAATTATATATGAAATTTTACCTTTTAATAGAAAAACTGGCTTAGGAAAAAGTATAAATCAATTTTAATCCAATAAGATGCTCGTTAATGTGATCATTACTTGTGTGATCAGAGTTCTTAAAAATCCCCAATTATGTGTTCCTCGCTATTGTCAGAACATTACATCTGTGCCTGGTCTTCAGTAAATATGAACTGGCGGTAACATATGTAATAGATTAAAGTTGAACTATTCGGGGAATTGTTCATATCAACGCTGATATCCGCAATCTGATTTAATTTAAGCAGAATGATCAGTAAAAATTTCTACCTGAACTGAGATACCGATGGTATACGTGTGCTGATCTGACTGCTTCTGTTTAAAAAGAAACACAGGAAAGTAAAGAAAAATAGGCTGCATACAACCCTTCTAGCGTATGCTTGTGCCCCTCGCTTCAGACTGAGATAATTCTTTTTCATTGGCAAAGGTGCTATTTATGCAGTTTCTTATTATTGACTTAGATCCCTTTCTAGCTAACAGCATGAAGGCTACCTCCCAACTCGAATCCCCAATGAACACTGTCCTGCAGAGTTATTCAGCTGACATCTGCAGTATAGCTGTAACCGCGACCACAAACACACACACACACACCTGCTGTCACAGCGAAGTCACTTTGCTGCTGGGCCAGATCATATCTCCAACCAGCTTAAACCAGCAGACAGTCCTTCCCTAGAGGGAACTCGGTCAGAGGGTATACTGATTGATGTGTGTGTTCGGTGCTCGTCCTCAGGTTCACCTAGTCTGTGGGCACCATCCAATTTACAGTGTGGTCAGTACTATGACTACCTTCTGCCTAGGGATCGGCTTCTTCTTCTTCTTATGCCTTCCACCCCTTCTGGGGCATAGGCCACCAACAAGGACTCTTCAGGCGTCCCTGAGAGCTGAGATGTCAGGAAGTTTCCTTGTTGACGTTTCTATGGGTGGCAAGGTTTTTGCGGTATGGGGTAGCTAGCCCCACGCCCAACCCTCCTCCTTTCTCAGCTGAGCTTGGGACCATCCATGGTGGAGTTAGTGGTCTGCTTCCTAACGTAAAATCAAGTCAGCCACAGATATCTAGAGTATAGTAATAAATCTTAAAATGTAAAGACATTAAGTTGAAAAACTGTCCTTCTTAGACCTCTATATCATTTCTGGCATGCCCTGGAAGAGCGCTATTTAACCCATTATTTTACAAACCATGTGTAGGTTTCATTAATGGCCACTAAACACCACTCTGAAATTGGAACCGTTTCCAGTAAATGATTGGAGGCTTGAGTGAGTTATAGGTCCCATAAAGCTTATCACAGAGCTGATTAACACACATTTACCCAACTTCCGTATACTACGTTTCATAAAAGGCAGTGGGAGGAGTGACCTCGTTGACATAGCTATTATCATAGTGAGAAGTGTGAAAGTGTGCAAATAAAGAAAAGGTTGTAGATACCTCAGTACCACTTGGACAATTAGAGGTCAGTACCACCTTGACAGCAAGATGACTCATTATAGATCCTAATGGCTGTAGAGAGAACTCAGGATGGACTCCTTGGAACAGCACAATTGGAATAAAATAAATTTGTGCATTTATTTTCTCAAGATGTTCCTCTGATTAGCCAGGGTAGCATGTGGAAAGTGGAGATCACCAACGATGGCAAGAGCCACTTGGAACCCCAATCAGTACTTTGAAAAATACACGCAAGTCAACAGCTGTAATTAAGACTTTGATAGAAGCAGTGGTTTCTTGTACTGTTTCATACACCATTTGGTTATTCATCCATCCATCCATTTTCTATCCTGCTTGTCCTAGTAGGGTCGGGGTGGCAGCAGGGAGAGCAAAGAGGCCCAGCCGCCCCTGTCCCCCACAACTTCCTCCAGCTTAGCCTGGGGAACCCCCAGCCATTCCCAAGCCAACTGTGAGATATAATCCCTCCAGCGGGTCCTGGGCCGACCTTGGGGCCTCGTCCCAGTTAGCCGTGCCTGGTATACCTCCAAAAGGAAGCGCCCAGAGGGCATCCTCATCAGATGCCCGAACCACCTCAACTGGCTCCTCTTAATGTGGAGGAGTAGCGGCTCTACTCTGACTTCCTCCCGGATCTCCGAACTCCTCACCCTGTCACGGAGAGTGAGTCCCAACACCCTGCGGAGAAAACTCATTGAGCCGCTTGTATCCGTGATCTTATTCTTTTGGTCATCACCGTTCATGACCATAGGTGAGGGGAAGGAAGTAGACTGCCTGGTAAGTGGAGAGCTTTGCCTTATGGCTCAGCTCCCCCTTCACCACTACAGTCCGGTACAGCGACCGCATTACTGCTGCTGCTGCTCCCAGTCTGCGGCCGATATCACGCTCCCTTCTCCCCTCACTCGTGAACAAGACCCCAAGATACTTAAACTCCTCCACCCGGGGCAAATTCTCTCCCCTTACCTGGAAGATTATCCGAAAAACCCCTATGGCAAATGGGAACAAAAGAAGGTTTACCCTGCACGGAATAGGGTCACCGGGACTTACCCCTGGAGCCAGGCCTGGGAGTAGTGTTCCTAGGCGAGCACTGGGTGGCCGGACAGCCCACGTAACCCGGCCGGGCTCAGCCCGAAAGGGCAACGTGGGGGGCCCATGTAGGCCCACCACCTGCAAGGTCCGACATGGGGGTTGGGTGCAATGTGTACCAGGCAGCGGTAGAGGGCGGGGTGGCGGCCCCTCGCGACAGAAACTGGCTCTTGGCATGTGGAATCTGGTTATTCCCACCTGGTAAATATCAATTCTTTAAAGCATCGATCTGACACGGCCACAAATTTAGCTGCTCCACTAGTATCTCTTCAGCTGCAGCTGGGATCCAGCTTGTATGCAGTTCCAGAGCTGGAAGAAGCTTGTAAGATGAACAAGTTCTCCACGTTGTGTTAGTGAAGGAAGATGATAATGATGATGATGATGTTCAGCGCACTGCTCTGGCCACGAGGGCTGAACGCAGAGTTTGGTGCCCTCTGAAGAGCACCTAGTGGCCCAGTTAATCAGGATTCGGTCCTGTTAGAACACACCCTGCTTTGTGTCAGCAGAAGACATTATTAGTTTATATCAGTCTGTTGAGTGAAATGAATGAAATAACTGATTCATCTCCATCACCTACCTGGACGTGGGGATGTTCTCACCTTTCCTGTAGTTGTTCCCACATTGCTTTGAGCTCAGGAAAAACATGCGTGGTACATTTCTCTGGACCTGAAGTTAAATGCTGCGCTTATTCTGGCCAGGTGAACACATTATTCTGACATGACATCATGACATGTGAAGTGTAGGGTGAAAGAATGACAATACGATGCATTTATTGTACATATTCTACCTCTCTTGGCTCCGTGTAAGGACAGTTAAATATGCTTCCGGCTCTGACTTGAATCCCCTTCACTGCCCTCTTGCACTCAAGTCCAGCTGCAGGAAGAATGTTGTTAACCATGATTTAAGATTATTAATGCAATTAACTGCATTGACAGCAGGGTCAAGTTCACCAGATCTTACTTGGAACTTAAGGCCAATTCACAGCACTTTCCCGCACTTTTCAATGGAGAAAGCACAACGAGGTGATCTCAGTCAGTTGACGTTTCTTCGAAAGAACGCTTTTATGAGGCCCTTGTCACAAAGAAGCATACAGTTGAGTTTCGAGAGGGAATCTGACCCGGTCTGCCATTGTCTTTAGCGGCTTATAGGAGCTTATTTTGTTCCTGGTAGAAACTTCTCAGCTGTGTTTTGTGGCATAAGCTGCCTCTTTATGAAGCTGCCTGAGAGGCAACGAGGCCTAACCATTCTTGATTCAGCCACTCTGAAAGCCATTTATCTGAATGCATTACATATTCCAAACAGTTTGTTCTAGGTGCAAAAATTTTAGAACCCTTATTTTAAGCCCTTTTTGTCCTTACACAATTCTGCATGTGCCCATATTGGCACTACATGTAAACATAACGTTTATTTGATTCATTAATACAAACATTTATTTTAAAATCATTGGTTTCCCATCCTATTATTGTTTTCGCTGTAACTGAGCCAGAAATTAATAGGCTGTTGACGGAGCCCCTCATTGGATGAATTGCGACTTTTCCGCGTCGCTTAATTTCAGGAGTCTGGAAATAGCTCATACAGGTAAATATGTGATAAACACAGATGAATAGTTCCTTCCTTGAAAGTGTTTTGGTCCACTCTCCTCTTTTGTCACGACCTCACTTGGAGGAACGAAACTGGAAAACACCGATGTTTGCATTGGCCAGTCAGACACGTGTTCCGCGGCCCTCGCCCACAGACACTCGGCGCGGGGTGTCCATCGTTATCGTTATCGCCTCTCCCGAAACAAACACCATTATGCAATTCTCCAAAACATTCCTACAAGATAGTGCAGGTCCTTTTTTTTTTTTTTCTATTTCTACCGTCATTAACCCTCTCAAATCAAGATTCCTCGTTGGCACCATTCTCCTCCTTTGGTTATTCAGTAACCTAATATTGGGCTCTCCAAGGCATTGGTGTAATCAGTCACGGGTAACTCGGGTAACTGGACAGTTGGTGTAGATCAAACAACTGTCAATTGCATCAGCCAACATCAACATGGATTAAATGAAGCTGATTATTTCTAAAGTAGATAAAATAAGAGTATTTATACAGCCTCTCCCTGGTGACGAAAGATAATTTTAACCAAATGCATGAAACACCCGGGATGTTTTGATAAGAAACCTGCTGATTCACCTGAGGCTGCCTTGGACAGTGAGTCATTGTTAACCAATGAAGCGATTGGTTTCCTCACCAAAGAAAAGTTGATGAAGACAACTTCCTTGTTTTGATGATATCGTAATATTTCCTCATGGAGCTATTAGAGACCTGCTCAGACCATAATTTTCATTGAATGTGTACATGTTCTCTTAATAACAATCATAACACAGTGTACAGTCCCAGAATACTAGAGGGCTCCCCCAGGTCACTCTAAGCCCCCGTTCCCCGCACGATGGTTAGAGGGTCACCCCTTGAACCCCCCAGAATTCTCCTCGTGGCAAACCACGCATAAACAATACAACAACCAATCAAAAGAGAACACAAGACGATGTACAGAAATAGACACTAATAACAACTATTTAGATTGAACTATATCAGATCCCCTCAGCACCATTACAATATTGTTGGTTCTGAAATCTGGGCTCTCAATATCTGTAAGAGATTTTGATCTTTAGGCATCTTACAGTTCCCAGGTACTCAGTAGGGGCTCATTTTTTTTTAAACCTCACTTTATTTATTTGTTCATTTAATTTATTTATTCAGACTTGTACCTTCAAATCCCTTGGTGATATCTCATACACACACACATTGTCTGAAACTGCTTGTCCCAAGCAGGGTCACTGCACGCAGGAGCCTAACCTGGCAACACAGGGCATAGGGCTGGAGGGGGAGGGGACACACCCAGGACGGGACACCAGTCCGTCACAAGGCACCCCAAGCGGGACTCGAACCTCAGACCCATGGGAGAACAGGACTCGGTCAAACCCGCTGCGCCACCACGCCCCCTGGTGATAGCTCATTTTCTCTTAAATTTAATATAAGACGAGTTTTAGTTTTTGCCTTTTTTTCAGTTAAATGTTTATTACGTCTCCACCATTTCACGGTGTCTGTATCCTTGGAAGTGGTATATGATGGTTCAAAAGGATATATACGGTATGAGATCTAGTTTGGAAAGTGATGATAAACTGTATGTTTTTGTTTGGAAAGGGATTCTTGTTATTCCATGTGAGTGAGGATGAAGAACTAGGCCAAGAAAAAATGACTGAAGAGAAAAAGTTTGGAAAGGTAGAGTCTTATCTGTGATTCTCCAGTGATTCATACCAGGAAAAAACCTCAACGTGCAGAGTCAGAGTTGTGAATCAGGATGACTTGGCAACAATAGACGTGCTCCAGCGCCGGTGCACATTTGCTGAGAGGAACCTCTTACTTTTCCCACCGCTTCTTCCTCCTCCTCCTCCTCCTCCTCATATCCCCACCCACCTCCGTGCTGCAGGAGAGGCTCTCGAGCCCTGCCCGTCAAAGCGATTTGCATGCAGAGGTTTGAAAAGTCCGTGACAGGAAGCGGGCAGGTGAGACCGAGCCCCGGGCTGGAGAGAGAGGGACAGTTACTCGGGCAACGCGACTGAAACATCGCCGCCCTTCCGCTGTCATCCGCAGCCCTTTCCGAGAGAGGCCCAGGAGACCGCCCGAGACCCCCGACGGGCGCACAGCCCGTTTTCATGGTGCCCCCGGGGAACCTGTCCAGCCCCCATCAGGGAACTTTTTCGGCTGCTGGGAATTTCGCCAAAGCAGAAGGACAAATTTGCTCGAACCCGAGCGCACGGCCACAGGTAAGGTCAAAGCTATTCGTCGTATAATTACGTGCTGCTTTTGTGCAGCTTTTTTATTCCTTAACTATAACGGGGTCACGGGAACAGCTACAGTCACCGAGCTTCCTCTAGTTTTCTTTTTCCCCCAGACTCACGTGCTGTTCTTTACACGGAGAGACGACATTGACGCGAACTTCGGAAACGTGTGTTTGTACATATCAACACCTGGATTTCTTTCTTATAGGCGTTTCCCCTTTAAACCTCTGAGACAAAACTGAAGGTCACTCTCAGTTCCATTTTAATGAGCAAGTTAAAACTCATGAAAAGTTCTTTCCGCATTTTTGTTCAACATTTTTCCAGTTAACCAACTATTCCAAAAGTGTTTTATACACAGACATTACATGTTGTATTTGCTAATTAGTTATTGCAAGGTTTTTAGTCACTGTCACGCACACACACACCGTGCAGCACTTTTTCTATATTTAGTTATATGGGAAATTGACCAAGCTTTATATTTGCAAACTTCGCGTTTAGCTTCGGGCTGAAATCATTCATTGTTCATTTTGACGACGTCTCACAGGATCAAGTTAACTGTTTACGAACACATATTGTTCTGAAGTTCTGAAAAACAAATTCCACTCGTGAATTCGTGTGTCAGTTCACGTCCGTTTCTGGACCGGGCTTGCGGCTCAAGCAAATTTGAATATTTTTTTTGAAATTTGGTTGCTGACACGGAACGATTTGACTAACGGAGCTGACAGATATGAATAAAAAAGGAAAAAAACCCAGCAAGGACAGTGACGAGCAGGAGGAGCAAACTGCAGGGCGCTTTGACAGGGCGAAGCAGACCAGACAGCTGAGTCCATCTGCTCCTCCTTTGTAACCCAACCACAAATAGCAACGTCTGCCAGTTGGACTCTTATTACGTGGACCTCCAGTCATCTCAGAACCAGCAGAAAAATATCGATTATTTTTCTGGACCTGTGATGAGCAGCTCATGGCCACACGTGTCCACGTCCACACTCTTTGGCAGCGTAGAGCCCCGCTAAACTGAGTAGACACACTCCCTGGCCACACACAGTACAATGAAGTCATGCTGTTCGTGACAACCTGCTTCGTGAGGCACAGGGTTCTGGATGAAGTTGTGCAAATTATGACACAAGTAGTTCCGCCGTAAAGATTGTTCCAGCGTCACATTGTGGATGTCGGTGTGAGGACGACATCTCAACGGTAGGGTCACGTGTCTTGATTGCAAAAACTGCGAGAACGAATCCGCCGGTGTCGGCTTTGTTGGCTCTTTGGGACTGGAATGGTAGAGTCCGTGAGGTTCAGCTACAGCCCATCTCGACGACGACCATTAACCCTTCTCGCCACTGGACGCTCGGAGCGATAACGGGTCAGGTCCAACTGCACTGCGGGACTCACCTCTGTAGAAAAGCAGGATTCATATCAGATCCTTCCCGCTACCACAGTTCCTGCTCAGTTGCTCGGTTGAAGGAATCAAGTTGCAACAAGTCAGCAGGTTGTGAGGTGCAGCTTCATCACAAATAATGGCAAGTAATGAGTTTTTATTACCTACGACCTGTAATAGGAAACCCTGTGAGCTGCTCACACAAAAGAGCTACAATAAGAACATATCCGCCAGGGATGGAAATAATTGTTAGACATGGTTAGAAAGCTCCATCTGCTGTTCTCCATTGTAGCTGATACATCCACCCATGGAACATTGCAACGGTAGCTTTGTACACTAAACTACTTGTATAGATTCACCCACTTACACAGCACGGTATCCCTGGTGTACAAGTTCAGGGTTTCTACTTTGATCGGGGGTAGGATTTGAACGTAGCTCCTTCAACTGCAAGGTGATACACATTTCTTAGCACTACGCTGCCCCAGTTGTATAGGCGGTCCCCGACTTACGATGGGGTTACGTTCCCCGAAACCCATCATAAGTAAAAAAAAAAAAAAAAAAAATCGTCATTTGAAAGTGCATTTAATACACCAAATATACGACTCTGCGTGACAAACTGGGAGATGCGGATCGCTGTCGTTGCTCGGCATCGTGAGAGAGTATCGCTCCGCGTATCGTTTGCGCGGGAAAAACATCAAAATTCAAAGTGCAGTTTCTACCGAATGTCTCTCGCCAGCTCACCATCGTGAAGTCGAAAAATCGCAAGTTGAACTACCTGTAATCTATCAAGATGAACAAAACGTGGAATAGTGATGATGGCACAACAGCTTGTGCCCAAGGCATCTGAGGAAATGAGAAGAAAGAATGAAACACCATTGAATGAAACACCATAGAGCATCTCTTGCCAGCTGCTTTCGGAACGCGATGGAAGTGCAGCGCAGCCCCGAGTAAAGCAACTTTCGCAAAGGCTGTGTGCATGATCTCACTTTGGGTCGTTTGTAGTTGTTTCACACCTCTTGAAATCTGACATCTTTAAAGGCAACAAAAAAGTCAAGGTTAAAGAACAGAAAATGTCTTTTTTTTTCCACCCCCAAAAAGGTTTAATGCTAAATATGAACATGCGTCACTTGCATTATGGGAACTAACAGTAATGTTCTAGCTGGCCTTCACTCCTCTAATGTTGACTTAAAGCGCTGCATTCTGACTAACGTTGACTTTTGTTTACTCGGAGGCGTGTGTCGCTTTGAAGAAAAGCGTCCACCAAATGAATAAATCCAAGTGTAATTAATGATAAGGTACCTTTCACACGTATCGCATTTTGCGTACTCGTGCGATGAACATCAGTGCATGAAGTGGCGAGAAGAAGTGGGATGACTTAAGAATCACGTGTCTACAACTATGCCTCTCTTTCTCCTAACGTAATGAACAAATTGTATTTTCTCCGAGATGCACGTCCCTTTGGGGAAAAGCGTCCGCCGAACGAATGAATGTAAATGCAAACGTGTTTTCTCAGGCTCATCAGGTCCATATAACTGTACTGTTTGCTCCTGGTCGTTAGACTTCGGTTCAGCTCTAAGGGAACAAAACCTCTGGCGTGTTTGAGCGCCTTCGGGGTCGTGCGACAACAGATTCTCGACTTGCCACCAGAAAGTAACTGCACGCGAAAGGAGGGTCTTTGAGCGTTAACTTCCTTGCAACAGTACGAACGGGCCAAACTAATGCCGTGCAATGCTTCTTTAGGGACTCTCTTGACGATAAGAAGAGAGGGACCCCATAACCCGTTGTGAAGATGACACAAGCCGTAGAGGTGTGGCACACACAGGCCACGCCCCCGGACGAGGAACAGGGCGGGGACAGGCCGGAGTGCTCCATCTGCTTCAGCACCTACGACAACGTGTTTAAGACTCCCAAGCTGCTGGCCTGCACTCACACCTTCTGCCTCGAGTGTGTGTCCCGCCTCACGGCCCAGTCATCCGGGGCGGAGGGCCGGATCCCGTGCCCATTCTGCCGCCAGCTCACATCCATCCCCGAGAGGGGGCCGCCCGCGCTCACCACCTGCCAAGAGGTACTGAACAAACTGCCGGCACACCTGCAGCACGGCGAGCAGGTGTGGTTGGAGGGGAAGAAATTGTGCTACCTGAGCACCCCAGACCCCGGTTGCACCGTCACCTGCGTGTGCCTCGATATCGGTGCCAGCAAACCGGAACAGGAGGCGCCGCAGCGCTCCGCTCCCGCGCGCTCCCGCCTGCGGAGCCACCTGCTGTCCGACTGGAAGCGAATGGTGCTCGTGGTGGTCCTCATGGTCCTCCTGGTGTCTGTCATCCTGTGGCCGCTGCAGTGCGTCTTCGCCACCGGGTCTCTGCGCTGCGCTCCGGAGAGCGAGCGCCCCGAGCTGGAGCCCACCGCGATGCCCCTCGTCACAAAGCAGATGCAGACAGACCTGCCGTTGTGAGCCGGAAGGGATCACCCCAACGGCAGGAGCCGGAGAAGCAGTGCCAAAGAACAGAAGGGCTTCGATGCGCGAGCTCGCACCCCTCCCGGACAAGAGGGGGCTGCAGTCAGGCTGGACCGTGACGGCCGGCGCCAGATGTGCCAATTCAATAGCGAACACGCTAAGGACCCCCCAGCCAGCCGTACGTGTTACGTAAGACAGAACTGAGCCAACGAGATTCCTGTGGACCTTCTGCAGGGACCAAACGCAAACAGCAAATGCAAACTTGTTTATTGACGACACAAACCGACCGATTGTTAATTTTGTGTTTTTTTTTTTTTCCCTGTGTTTGTTCTCACATTGTGAACCATTTGTGTTGATCGCAATCCTGACATTCCGCTATTGTCATGATGCAGTAACTCTAAGCTCCAAGTAGCATGGAGCAGCAGTACGGAGTAGAAACCTCTGTCGCCTGGGCCAACAGTTCAAACCCTCCGATGTTGTTCAAATGTCCTCTTTTCGCTTTCCAACGTCGTTTCACCGTCAGTCCTACAGCCACGTCTGGGACAAATACATACACGGCGGCTAGTTTCATCGACATGCCATCCAGCATCGGCGAACCTGGAAATACTCTCAACGTGCCTTTGAAATGCCTACGTTCTTTCTCTCTACCTCTGTTCCAACCATAGTTCCTTTTTTGTGTGTCATATCAGAAGACTGGATAATGGTGTTCACTGGCGATGTGCAATGCATTTCAGGATCAGACATTCTGCGAAGACTTTTGTATATAAATAAACATATTTTATACTCATACATAATGGTATTTACTAGCATGTGTGTGTATTTTGTATACAGGGTTGTAGTAAATCAAAAAGAATTTCATTAAAACCAGATGTGAGAATTCTCACTGAAGCTAAAAGGATCTGAAATTACGGATTACAGGTTTTTTTCCATTCTTAATAAACATAAAAAAATATGTAAGTATGGCACAGCAATTAGAAAGCCTTGCTAGACCTTAATGGTAGAAAATGACAGCGGTAATTTGACAGCTGAGGTGTCGTATTATTTAGCTCCCAGCAACAAACCACTGTAAACGTTGTTTGTTCATCTCATTAACATGAAACCACAGTTACACACCGTCTACTGCAGACTTGATTCCAACAGTTCCGAGTGACAAAATTAAATGCTTAAAAATACTTCAAATGTCTTCGAAAAGGATTTGAACTTTCAAGTAACTAAACCGTAGTAACAGCTGCAGCAATGCAGGTAAATCATTAAATATAATACCAATTATTAGCAATATTGGGAGCTAATTTAGAACTTGAATATCCAGAATTCCAGACACACATTATACAGTTTGAAAGATACCAAAGTGCCGGTTTCTCGAACGCTGGTGCACCTTTTACAAAAAGAGCCACAGCATTTAACGTAACAAAGGTTGGGTCACAACTGCATGCACCAAAGAAGGCAAAATCTCACTGAGAAAGAGAAAAAGGTGTTTGAGGTCTAGTTAGTATTCCAATACACTCATATATAAAATACGTATTGGTCTCATTGAGAAGAAATATATTGTTGCTGGAAGAAGTGGTGCCTGTTGATGGATTGCTGTCCTATTGATACAAAGAATACATTTTAAAAAAAGGCACAAATTTTTCACTCATTTACCACAGTATTGTCCCAACAAATGAGTATTATTGTCCCTAAGACAAGGTGCTATTAATTTTGAGGTCTAACAGCCAATGTATGAATACTTTTGCAAGGCTTCATACCAGTACTGGTGAGGATTTTTTTTTTTGTACCAGTTGAGCACTTACTGGTTTCACGTTTCTCCTCATTCAGGCAGAGACTTTGAAACCTGAGCATGACTTCCATCTGTTGTGGACACACCTGGGGGGAAGAGACTGCAGGAATCCTGTTGGCCAGTAGATCCGTGGATCTAACCACAACGCTGTTTAACTTCAAAGTAAAAATCCTTCTCTATTACGTCTCCCTCCAGTGTCATTACAAGTCGAGTCCCAGGAGAACATCTATTGTTTCGTAGTGAAAGTATGACATGAACTCCATCTATCAATCTCCTGCCTTATTCAGCGCTGTCTAAATGTCGAGTCTCATTTCCATGCTTTTGTTTCGTTTCTACCGAACATGACCGATATGACTTTTGTATGAAGTTAAAACACAACAAAACTAGTGTATTCATGCTAAATACTCAGCAGAGCTTCTTCAGCAAATGTCCAGTATGGTGTTTTATGGTACCAGTGCAAACCAAACATTTTCTTCCCTTCATCTCTACAGCTCATCTTTAAAAATACAGTTCTAAAAGCAGAGTTATTTTTGGGGTTCCATTTTATTGCATCACCCTAATATATGACATACAATTGTTTTTTAAGCAATTCATCAAGAACCAGTGCTTTACAGAACATTTTGAACAATCTTCAAATTTAGGTGTCCCATTAACATCTTCCTCCTTTAGTAATAGAAAACATCACTAGATTCCCTTAATTTTTTTTGTTCTGCAGTTGGCACAAACATAAAAACGTCCTTTGTGAAACTAAACATGCATCCAGATAGGGGGGGCATTAACAGGAATCCAACTATCCCCAAAACATGGAAAATCTTGCATAATTTAAAACCAAGGACATATGCAGAATGCTGCATAATTTAGAACAGCGAAATCCAAATGGGAGTAAACTGTATCCTCTCCGTCAACATTCCTGTTTGAACCACTTCATTTATTATTAATGGAAATAAGGATTCCCTTGCATCTAGTCACACTTGTGGTACTACTTACCTGTAGTACCTCCTTTTCACTGGAAAGGGCAGTCTTTCAAACCCCAAATTCACTTCAGCTGACGCCACAAAAAAGACACAAACACAAAAGAAGAATTCACATTTGTCAGTTACTGATTTAATATATTCTTTAATAGGATTTTTTTTTTTTTTAAATTTTATTTTCCTTAAGTCATGAGAGCTTTCAGCCATCATGTTGAGCGGGATGGTGTGGCATGCCACAGGGTCGCATAATAGCAGGACAATAACCATTACACAACTCATTCAAGTAAATCCAAGACGACAATGGGAAATATTCATTACGTATCAATTTTAGCAGTCATACTTCAGTCTAATTATAGTCATAAAATAACTCATAATTGATTATTATAATAAAAGCAAAGGCAGAGTCAGTCATTCCTTCAGAACAGTGCACAATAAATTTGGAAAATATACAACACTAAGCACAACTAACAGGCTACAAAACCATTCTTACGTAACAAACATGGCCATTCTGGTCACTGTGGGTTACAACTCAAGTAGTTTAAAAACACCTAGGCAGAAACAATATTTCAAGTATTAACTTCATATTTCTTCTGTATTATTAAAACCACAACTCCATTCACACAGAGGGTAAGTTGGGTGGGGGGGGAGACAACTCTAAAAGAACAAGAAACGATATTAATATTTCCGAGCAGCTCCTACTGAAGGGAAAAGGAAGGTGGCCATTAACCATCAAGTCCAACCATCAGTCTAACTACTCCATCAAGAGACACTTCACACAGTGCATATTACATAAGTTTTATTTTCCGACTTCCCTATCCTGACGAAGGCACTCCACATCCCTGCTCTAAGTACGATACAACACCACCACCCTCCCAGAATCCAAACTTCTCCATCCAAGTCCCACACCAGAACTCCACGTACATCCCGGGGCAACTGGACTTGTGATATCACAGAAGTGTGGATTGGGAAGGCCATCCTCAACGTCACCCTGACATCGGTACGTCGAAGGCTTTCGGGAACCACCGTATTCACAGTGATCACATTACTGCACAGTTAAGCGTTGCCACAAGGCGGCGAGGACCCAAGATCCACCATGCTCGATGAGCCCAAAACACCCTTCCAAACTCCCTACGCAGCAATTTGCAACCTTGGACACTTTTAGCCTCAACCCTCTAGCAGTTATGGAAGAGGACCACAACTGAGCCAGAGTTTAATTATTTAAATCATTACAAGTAAAATTTGTATAAGGTTATATGGCAGTAAACAGTAACAATACAACAAATATCATCGCCTTAAATATTTTAAAAAGTAACACCGATGGCTTTTTCATCCATTAGCCTTTAAATAAATAGTACCCCCTGCATGTCAACATCGTCACATTAGGCTTGAGGTTCTCCAACAGTGGCTTGTCATTCATCATTCTGAAGAAAGCACTCTATGAACTCTGTGTCCGACTTCTATAGCCCTCATATAGGGGACACGCTGAAAATTCTCTTAAAACCAGGGTTTCAACAGTGCAAATTGAGACATATGAACCTTCTTCATTTCCCCATAACCCATGCTTTGTTTACAACCCCATTTCTGAGGCTAGCTAGTTGTTTCCAACAAGCTGCATGGATGTTTGTGGCAAGATTAAGAACCTGGAGACTGATAGCTTCTGGCGGGTGGGATTAACAAGGGTGGTATGTCACTGTCTTGTTCCAGCCCTCCAACTGTCCTACTGCAAAGAATCACAGCAATGCATCGTAAGGCATTCCATTAAAAACTGACAGCTTTCTGTCCTACTACTGCACGGGACAGAGGGGAAAACCTGTTCTTGGGGTCAGCATTACAATGAATGGAAACTTGAGTATAAAGTGGACCAAACAGAAAAAATGAAGAGACCATGTATATCACGATTAACCACCACCAAAGCCCAGGACACAAACACTTGTTTGTGATACTGAAACGCACTACTGCTCTGTCCAACCCCACATCACATCGCTATGAACTTCACTCGAACCCCCAGCAAGAGCCCAGGCTCAGGAGATAGCCTTTTCTGTTGGTACTCAGCAGTTGGTACCCCTACTGCAGCCCCGTCCTACAGCACACAGGGTTGCGTCCCGCATCCTCACCCCATGCCAAACGTACACTTCCAGTGTGTCAGCTGGTCTGCCAGGATACCAGCTCAGCAGTACAAAAAATAAAATAAAAAAAAAATTCAAATTCATTATGGCTGTTCTTCAACTTTCAAGCCCAGACAACCACAAAGAAAAGCAGGACTATAAGGAAATTTAGACAAAAACAGTCTAAGCCTTTTTAGAAGCTGATTTAAAAGGACCTTCTGGAGGAAGAGAAAACCTTCAAGGAAATCTCAGGGAGGCATTATAATTTCCTGTAATGTGGTAAACAGAGTTATGTTTGTGCTGCAGGAACAAGCATCATTGCTGTTGCACAGAAGGCACAAAACAAGAGCACTGGTGGCACAAGGAGCATGTCAGTGGCATAAAATGTCTGTTACTGTGAGGCGCACAAGAGGAGGGCATTAGTGGTATATGATATGGTGCTAAGTGACTTAAAAGGAGGAAGCATTAGTGGCCCAGAGATCCAGTGTCAGCAGGACAAAGCAAAGGGTGAGCGAAACAAGAAAAAGGGGCCAACAGGGAAAGTGCAGGACATCAATGACCCCCCATAGGAAGGTCTTGGCCGTTACATGTAACAAAGGTGCATGGCAATTAGGAGCACATGGGCACTGCTTGTCCACCACACATACTGTACACAAGCAGTAAAGTCCAATGTGGTTCCTGAAAAAACAAACTTCCTTCATCACTGCATGATTCCTTGATGCATCTTCATACAAAATGTGCAAATCTCTGTAGAAGGTCCGAGGTCTTTGGTTACAGTAGATCTCTCCAGTAGGCAGAGCATTGCTTCACCTTTTGCTTCCCATGGTTATATTTCACAAATCAAATTATACACACACTCAAAATCTATCACTATAAACAGTTTGTTACGCTCAGAAAGCGGTAAATAGCACAAGAGAAGGACAACTGGCAAAGCCAGAAGCAGTCTTAAATCTTAGTCATGTTTTCTCGCCATCGCCGACCCCTGTGGAGCACAGAGGCAAACTGTACGGATAAAGGGGTGAGGTGGAATCAAGGTGGGCTTGACAAGGGCAGGTCAACAGTACTTCGCTGGAAGAGGCACTTCATTACTTCACTTTAGTGGCATTTAAGTATTTCATTCTAGAGGCACTAAAAGCCAGCTGCAGCAAAGACGATGGACAAGAAGGTACAGAGGACACAGAAGGCAGCCAGGCTGGGGTAACGGGTAAAGTCTGTTCTTTTCAAGGTTCTTCAGGGGGTACCCAGGACGTCCTTCAGTCTTCTTCCAATCTGTAGGAGATCTCGAAGGTTTCCTGCCGAAAGAAGCACCATTCACCGATATGAGTAACACCACCTCTGTAATTCCTTCTACCACATAAACAAAATTACAGACCAGTACCATCACTGCCATAAAAAATGCTAAAACGTCTAACAGCAGAGTGTTACAGTTGCACGGCGCAGTATCTATTTTATGCACGTGGCAGATGCTTTTCTCCAAAATGATGATCGAATCAACATACCCTCATTTCAAAAAGTCAAGTTCAGAAATCCAGTTTAACAAAACACGTATTGGTCGACCTAAGAGGAACGGCAACGTGTCACAGATCTCTAATCAAAGCAGAAGCTACCGAGTGCTTCAGAGGAGAGCAGGCGTACAGGTGCAGCTCGTTCACTCTAGGGAAACGGATATGCTGACAAAAGCACTGCAGGAAAAAAAAGCAAACGGAAAAGGTCTGGAACATCATTACCAGGGTCCGGCTTTACCTCCTACCGGCCCTCGCACTCACTCGGCGTACCCATCAGCCCTTCTCCGCGAGGTCGTGTATAAAAGTGTACTTACAGAGAGGCAGTAAGCAGAAAGTTGCCCGAGGGAAACGTGCCTCATCTCCTGGTGTTGCTGCTCCCAGAAGCCTTCGGGGTTTTAACGTTCAAATTCTCGTAGACGTTGGAGGGGTCGTCGTTCATGCTGTGCCGCACACGGGAGGAGAATTGTTCAGCAGGACTACCGCGTGTGTCGGTGTGGATTCCAGGGTGTGGCATACTCACACAGAGTTAGAGGAGCGCGAGCTGCCCACGTTGGCCTTCACTTTGGCATTGGCCATCTGTGGGTATTTGATGTTGGAGTACTCGCGTTCCTTCATCTTATTCCTCTGCAACAAATGGTTTACACATCACAGATGCTCTCCTTAAACACGTCTGTAATTACACTCTGACGAACTATTCAGAATCTCTCATCCAGCCGGCATTACTGCTACAGTAAATTATGCATCTTGATGGTTATTTTTTGGTGTTTAAAAAAAGCAGACGGTATGTCAATTAAGGAACTGAACAGAAGTTTAAGACCCAGTTAACAGCATTAGTAAATATGGTTAAGAATTTTGTAACGCATTACAATCACAAATTGTTAATGATGCAGCTTAGTACAAATTAAATTTTTTGGGGGGGGGGGTTTGAACATCAGTGTTCATTTGGACCATAGTGCCTTGGCTGGGGTCAGTACTTGCTCCTCATCCAGCCTCTTCTGAGCAGTGTCGATGTATTGCTGAACAGCCATGTAGATAAATTTGTACTGGGCCTCCGTCTGCACCATGCCTGAGCGCTGCCTTCGTACCATCTGGATGGTCTTGGGGATGTCAATATCACAGTCCAGGCCTGTCGGGGGTGGGGAGGCAAAGAGGCACACATGAGGAGGATAGGAGAACACCTCCAAGGGGGTGCTGGCACCTCACCAGGGGAGATCTGTTACAAAGCGGACCAGTCTTGATGCCCCCACCTTGCCTGTTAATGATGTCAATGAGGATGTCTATCACAATTATAGTTCCTGTCCTTCCGATTCCTGCACTGGAAGACAGAAAATGAGAAAAAAATAAATAAAAATGTGCGTTTGTCCCCTGGAATATTCCTACGTGACAAACCCATTTAAACTGGAGCGATCATTCAAAACTCCAAGGGAAGACCTCAGAAGACTGACTGCAGTGCTCTAAATGTCCACCCCACTACTACTACACTCTCAAACAACTGCTCCAAGTAATAGGATCTGGAAAAGGACAGCCTCGCATAAGGGAGGGATATAACATGCATATAGGGGGGGGGACCCCAGTGAGTTAAGGACTCCAGTGGTCTCACCTGCAATGGACCACTATGGGCCCCGTATTTGGAATGGAATTCTGAGCCCGGTTCACCTGATCCAGGAAACTTAGAACTCCTCCAGGCTCATTGGGGACACCGTGGTCGGGCCAGCTGAGGTACTGATAGTGCCAAATGTACCTGGGAGGTTCCCGCTGCAACAACAAGGAAACCTCAAACATTCCCATAACGTGGGACAAAGGAGGAGGATCTCTAGCGATTGCCGCGCCACACTCGGCGGTCCTCACCGTGTCTAGCCGCGTGATCTCCAGTTCTCTCAAGACGTAGTCCTGTGCTGGCCTCTCCTCAATGTTCCTAACACTCAGCTTCCCAAAGTCCTTAGTGGTGTCAACATCTGGCCAGTATCGTACACACTTATTCTATTTAAAAAAAGAGAGAAAAAAGTATTCAGCAACTTTCCAACATTAACAAGTGGACCTGGTACAGAGATCCTACACCTTCACCTCCTAGCTGGCCTGTCTTCTTGTCATGATCTCTTGATCAAACTGGACAACTCATTTTGCTGACCCCTCGACTAAGAGCCTGGGAGCGATGACGTACTCAAGTCTGTCTTTCTCTCAGCGCATCGAAGCCACAACCCGGACCTGGCGATACATCTGTAGGCAAGCATTTGTCCAGGCCATGGTGACATCCCATCTGGACCACTGGAACTCTCTCCTGTCGGGCCTTCCTGTTATTGCCATCAAACCTCTACAGCTGATACAGAACGCTGCTGCACGAGTTGTGTTTGACTTGCCGAAGCGTTCCCATGTATCTCCTCTACTTGTTTCTCTGCATTGGCTTCCCATAGCTGCCCAGATCAAATTTAAGATCCTGGTTATGGCCTAGAAACACATTAGTAGAACTGCTCCCAGCTATCTACAACACTTGATCATTCGCTACACCCCAACTAGACCGCTACGCTCTTCCACATCTGCCTGCTTGGTGGTCCCACACAGGAAAGGTAAAGCACGACGGTTCTCGGTTCTGGCTTCGTTGTGGTGAAACGGCCACTACAACTAAGCTCATGCCTGGATAAAGCTTTACAAAGCTATTCCTGTAATGTAACATAAATGTGGACATGGAAAATAAAAGATCTGAATCTCAGTAATGAAAGGTGTACTGACTTTTGTGGCATTGAGCTCCTACTGTGGGGTCTGTATTTTTAATATAATAAATCTGAACTGTTAGTTTTTAATTTTAGATAAGAGCAAATACCCTACTTGTCAACTTAGAAATAATGCAGTTATTGAGAGGTGAAACAATTTTCAGTCATTTGACATTTAAATGATGTTGCACAGGGGCGTACTCACTTCTGTCGTATACTTGTATGGCTCCCAAAAAAAAAAAAAAAGAAAAATTACTAGGAAGGTGATTTGGAATCGTGGACACTTGGATAAAGTTTTATGCAACTACTATGTGATGAACATTGTTTCTTTCTTCCATATGAACCATACTAACTACACTTAATTGCATGTCTGCGTCTATGTCTCTCCTTCTACTAAAATAATGTCGCTTTGGAGAAAAGAGTCTACTAAATGAAGAAATGTAAAAGGACAAAATTTAAAAAAAAAAAAAAAAAAAAAAAAAAAAAAGATCACAAGTGACATTTTAGAAGATTTTTATATCTGTAAGATGTTTAAATATCAGATATACTCTGAACCAAAGTGTGACTGGCTGTCCCAGAAAGTGACCGTACCCGGCCACGCTCCATCTCTTTGGTTGTCATGACAATGACATGTGTGTTCTCCTGGTAAACCATCTGCCAGAAGTCGGTCACTGTGTTCTGGAGGCAGCCTTGGGTGGCAATGTAGACTTTGCACTCGTCGGCAAGGTGCCCTTCCTCATGCTTGCTCTGAAGTAGAGGTGGATAGATCCACAAGTGAGCAACAATTTGTGACAGTGCATATAGCGTTTATACAGTCCTAATCAATAATTAGCTCTGATTTATCAAAGTCCCTAAATCACTGAAAACAATATGGAAAAGAAGCTTGTAAATATTTTCAGGTTTACTGTGCCCCATTTTATTACAACACATTGAAAAGAAACCCAGATGTTTCGGTACTGCATGCTTAACACACAGCCACCGAAAATGTAGCGCAAACCGTCCGGCTAGCACCGACCTGGATGTAGTTGGCGTTGATGTAGTCGGCCCCAGGAACATCCCGGTCCGCTTCCCTTAGCACCACACGTGTGGTGTCAACTGAGCGACACAGAAAAGGAGGATCATTACACTGCACAGATGAATGTCAAGCTCATCAGCACCTCCACGTTAAAACCACAAAAATCCAAAGTTCCCACAGGATGTAGGGTGAGGTGGAGAGGCTCGGCGCTTACAGGGGAGAATGTTCTTGTATCGGTTCTTGCTCTTGTTCTCCAGCCGTTGTCCCTCTTTTCTGGGATACAGCAGCTTGCATTCCTGCTGTTGCAGGACCTGTAGGCCAAGGATAGCGAAGGAGAATCACTGAAGAGATCCAAATCTCTGCTGCCTGACACAGAACAGCGGAAGTTAAATGTACTGGCTATTCACTCTTCTCTGGACAGTGTATCCAAACAGGTTCATTGTGTTACACTAGTAGGCAAGACTTGGATAACATGATGTGGCGTGTTTTCTTTTACCGCATCAGTGGGCAGAGGGTAGGACTTCAGTGAAGGTCTGAACTACCACTGGACCCCAATACTTGGTGAATGAAATTAGACACATGAAATGGTAGTCGTTCGGGTTTTAAAACTGAGAAGTTGTACCTCAAACTCCTCCCAGAATCCTTGCTTGGGTTTCTCAGAGTTGTCCGCCACTTTGTTCAACTCCCGCACCCGATTTTCAATGTTGGCAGCATTGATCCTGGTGGCGTTGAAGGGCTTAGGTGTAGAAGGTGACCACAAAAAAAAAAGAAGAAATCACTGTATTTCATATTCGTGCAACCTTAAATTCACATATAATGTCATGGGACTATTTAAAGATGGCACTGGTCAGCACACATTGGATTTTCAATAGAAGCTAAACATTACACAGAAGGTGGGAAGGGCATAAGAAGATCCTTACAGCGTGAAATATGAGTGAATAAAGTATATAACAGCACACCGATTCCAGAAAGTACACCCCTCCGTGCAACACTTTTCTCAAACTGTGCCATATTATGGGCCAGCTGTATATCCACAAAACCCACCCAACAAACCTGCTTGAGGTGGACTACAATGCCACTCTTCTCTACCATGGGGTTTTTCTTGTAGTGCTCCACAAGGTCAGCAAGGGTGTCAAACCTCTCGCCTCCACCAACATCATACTTTCCATCCTGCATCAGGAACAAAACATCTGGAGGGTCCAATACGTGCAATTTTGTTTTTCTAGTGTGCACAATGGAAACGGCAGCAGCTGTTTTGACCCTCGCCCTACCTGACACCGGATCATCACGTGGGTGACCTTGGTCCTGCGGTCAGCGTTCTCGTGCTTCTCCTCGTGGGTGAGGACGGAGAGCACAAAGTCTCCCGGCTTGCTCTGGCTCTCCCGCACCAGGAAGCTACCAGGCTTACCCTTTTCCATGAGCAGCTTCTCTGCATCCCGCCCTGACAGGTGCCCATGGTACCATCTGGTGGAATCGAAACAGGAGAAGAAGCTTAACCATTTCATTCAAATCATGAGTTGAAGAGCAGTATTATTACTCATCTGCTCGTTCTGCTGTAGTTATAAGAAGCATGTTTGAAATAAGAGACTGTTCAAATTTCATGCTAATGACATTACAGAAGAGGAGAGTGAAAAGAGCATCCAAAAGCTACCAAGGCATTCTATTCATTCTTCCATAACAAGGCCAGAATATGACTTGTCAGACTGAGAGGTGGTAAAAAATTATTGGCCACAATTTTTTTAAAAAAAAGTTTCAGACTCAGCTGAAGGATCTTTGCTGTTCATTCATGCAAAAAGAAAAGACGGTGAAATGCAGAAATGACTGAGTTTAGAGAGGTGCACTCATCTTAAGCTTACTCATGAGCTACGACGCCTGTTTCAGCTATAATAAGAATCCTCTAACTAGGAAAGATAATTGCGAAAGAAATCGCCACCGTCGGCACAGGGAATGGAATGCAGAGTTACCTTCATCCCAAAGAAACAGCAGAGCATGTATTATTCCAGATATATCCGATGCTTGAGATTAATTCATTCAACAAACACAGGATGTTACATTCCAAGAAACGTCTTATCCTGTGTTTGACGACAACCTTTTCGGAAATGCTGTTTCTTCCAAGTATTGAATCATAACTTTTAAACAAAAATTCAAAATAGTGGGCTAGAAGTATTGTTCAACATGTAATCATACTTGCGGTACTAACTTGTTAGTAGTTACTAGCCAACGAGTACATAAAGTCCAAAGTACTGTAAAGTTTTAATAAAGGTGTATTACAATTATAATATTGCGTTGAAAAAATCTCAACCACTTGATGCTACACTCGAGTCACTTAGAAGGCTCCAATTAATATTAATGTATTAACCCCATTTACACACACACACACACACACACACACACACACACACACACACACACACACACAGAAAGTGCTTGTCCTAAGTGGGGTTGCGCCAAGCTGGAGCCTAACCCGGCGACACAGGGCGCAAGGACGGAGGGGGTGCGGACACACCCAGGATGGGACACAAGTCCATCAAAAGGCACCCCCAAGCGGGACTCGAACCCCAGACCCACCAGAGAGCAGGACCTGGTCAAACCCGCTGTGCCACCGCACCCCGGAACCCATTTGCACATATGTATTTTAGTTTTTGGTTCTTCACTTTTGGTTTTTTACCTTGTTTAAAGGTAAAAAGCAGTAAAGATGAGCAGGGCTTCAACCGGCACCCTCCTGGTTATACATCCATGCGATCTGTCGCTACGCTAACTGCGGCCGCACTCGCGACGCGTGCCACGGCGGTGCCGACTACCTCTCCGACGTGGGGTCCTTGCAGTTAAGGGGATACTTCAGTTCAATGACGTCGCCGTTCCTCTCCCGCAGAAGGTCGTGCTGCTCAGTGTAGTACTGCACCAGCTCGGCCAAAGTGGCGAATTTCTCCCCGCCATACAGGTCGTAATAGTCCCCCGAGTTCTGGATCTTTATGTGGGTCACCTCGTTCTTCCTCCTGTCACAGAGGAAGGGACAGATGGTCATGTTTGGCAACAATATTATTATTTCATCTGCTTACACACATTCTTGTCCCATGACTTCTATTTGACATCTATTGACACAGCTGGATATTTCTGAAACTGCGTTGGATTCGCTTTAGGCACACAGAGGAAACGCACAATAGACTCTCTCCGGGTTCTAGCCTAAAAGCATCTGTTTGCAGCTCCAGGTCGTTAACCGCAGCGTTACGGCTACCTGGCCGCCAAATTAAAGCCGCAGGATGAACGTTTTAATTACAGCACAGCTGAGAGAATTTTACACTGCGCTTTAAAACCTACTTGAAAAATGAAGGAAAAGATGAAAAGCTACAATACACCTTTAATATCTTACTAAACGGCTTCTTTTTTTTCCCCCTTTTTTTAGCTCTCCCAGTTTCATCTCCCAGTTCAGTCACGGCAATTACACACTTTTCCGTTATCTTAGAGCTCGATATCCACGAGGGGTGAAGACACTGAAACACCTCCAACTGACATGGTGAGAGCAGCCCTCTCGTTTTTACCTAGAGCACAAAGCCCCATCACTATAGAGTATACTCAGTGTACCACAGGGATCATCTTGTTGATCCTAGTGCTTAAGTAGCTTATTAAGTCTTACAAATCATGCATTCCATTTTAAATTTAATATTTATGACCTCTAAAAAGGTACTTAATTGTGTCTATTTAATTGGGGTAAAAAAAATCATCATCATCATTATTATTTATTAATGATTTAGTTATTACAGCAACAACAGCTGGTAGCGTAGTGGTTAGAGCAACTGCCTTTGGACCCAAAGGTCGCAGATTTGAGCCTCACCTCCGGCTGTAGTACCCTCGAACAAGGTACTTACCCTGAATTGCTCCAGTAAAATTACCCAGCTGTATAAATGGGTAAATCATTCTAAGTCGCTTTGGAGAAAAGCGTCAGCTAAATGATAATAAAGTTTCAGACCATGTTCTTTTCCATAAGAAAGACTACATGAACAATTAAAACATTGGACGAAGCCACCAGAACAAAGATTTGGGCCGTGTGAAGGAGCGAAAGCATAATCTAAAGATGAGGAGGGAATGAGGATTTAATCATTATATATATTTTTTTTTATTCTTTTAATTTACCTGACTTACAGTGTTAAACTAACCTACACTGATTTACCCATTTGTACAGCTGGATCATTTTACTGGGAAAAATTCAAACCCATGTCCTTCCACTTAAAGGCACTGGCTCTAATCACTGTGCTACCTGCCGCCTCCAGCAAAGGATAATTCCACACGCAGGTAACTGCACACGTCACGCTTTTGGAATAACTTGCGTCAACGTTCTACACGTTTGGCTTGCGAGGAGCTGCCTCTCCGAGACGCTCTTCCACGGAAAGATTGAGCTCTATGAAAAGAGGGGAGCTTCAGGTGCCGTTCCGGCGAGCTCCGCTCGTCTTCCGCTCGCTCTCCGCGGCCGGGAGCCGTATCTTCTCGCGAAAAGAGCGCGCTGGAAACCGCGCCCCGAATCAGATCTGCGTTCCACGCAGAAAATCTCATCGGCTGCCGAGCGCGACACAAAGCCACACGCGGACGCCGTGTCTGTAGCGATGACAGCACACCGTTGGCGCTGCCTAATCAGAGCGCTAGCTGTGGGACAGCAGCAAATCGATCGTCCGCTTTCCATCTACTCCGTCTGTGACGGCAAGACCCTGGTAAAATGATGCGCCGCTGAATGATGCTGAAAATTCAACGAAAGTGCAGCGCATCAACCGCGGGTGTGGCCTGCGGAGCCTGAACTAAACACGGCCCACAGGCCCATAGCCAACCGCGACCCGTCCGCTTCGTCGAGAGGGTTGGGGTCTCCTCCACCTCGATCGGTTCCGCTCCCGTTTGTTCCAGAGACCAAAAGGGAAGAACAAATAAAGAGGGCTCTCCACCGTTGCTCGCATTTCTGCCCAATTTCATCATGCTCTTCAGCAAGCCTGACTCACCCCTGCCTCTGCGAGAGCACGGGGAGCCCGCGACTCTGTCCCGGGGTGAATTCTCGGTATCGTCATCTCCGAACCCACCCGTAGATCATCTTGCAGCTACTGCCAAAGCCTAGGAAAAATTAAGCTTCACGATGACAGGCTTGAGCTTTGGGCTCCATCCTCCGTTCAGTGTAGCAAAGCTCATTTGCGGAGACGGCCGGGATGGGTGCACGACACGGCACGGCACGACGCGGCGATCCCAACTACAGGGCCAAAAGCAACCGATACGCTGCAGACCTCCGCATTCGTTTCCTGTCGTTTCCGTCAGAAAACGCTGGCAGGTTCCGCCTTAACGAGGGATCATCCAACAGCCCAGGATGGAGCCCCACGTCAACAGGGAGCGGAACCGGAACGCTTCCGGGACGGCCGGTGTCCATCTTTTCGTATTTTCAGTGGACCCTAGTGCCTTCATACTTGCGTTCCCCTCACGTTTTGTTACTTTATGCTTCATGTGGTGTAATGTCTATTGTTAGTGTTACATTTCACTGAGGACCCAGCAAGTCAAATCCCTTGTAGATGCAAATGTACTTGGGGAGAAAACTATTTTATAATCATGTTAAAATTGCATATATATATGGTATATATTATTATGATTATTTTATTTGAACTTTCAACCTGATGCTAAGAGGTGTTTGAAAAACAGCATTTTTACTCCCATTCAGATGGTAAGGGCTGAAATTACCGTCCCCAGTGCGCACTTTCAACTTTGTAGCGCGAACCAAATCACAATTAAATCTAATTTTTTACCTTTCGAAACCGAAAAAAATTAATGGAACGTCACTGACCATTTTGAGCATTTGGGAATTCATGGTTTTTTCCCCACTCCAGAGCCCACAGTGACCACAAATTAGCACAGCTCTTAACATGTAGCCTGCTATGAAATGCTCTTCCCACTGCACAGCTGCAAGTGCGCACGCACGCACGCAGTCCTCCAGTGGTCCTACAGTGCAATCACTCCTCAACCACTAGATCCAGCACCTGGAAACCCTCCCTTGTGAGACAGAAGGACACGGAGGCCCTCAGCCGAAGGCCTTTCCACCACTCCATCCGAGAGTGACCGGGCTTTGTGGTTTATTTGGTGGAGCACGCAGCTGGATGTTCTTTGCGGAAAGAGGGGGAATAATAGAGGAGCTTTTGTATGGGCTGCTGTGCTAAGGGACTCGCGTGTGGGAGACTCTCGCAACTGGAACATCAAGAGCACTGCGTGAACAAGCAGACACTTCTATAGCTCTGCAGTACTGCGAGGCACCGTGTCTTCCTGGACTGGATAAACTGCGTGCAGTTCAAGGGTTTAGGGAAAAGCAGCTAATGAGTTCAAACACTTGGCACCGAGGGGTTCAACAATTAGGGCTTTGTTCTATAATGAGGTAAACCCTTGCAGAGACCCAACGGCCTCCTTGGCCAGCGCAGCCAGTACCGCTCTGTGTGGACGGGTTGTCTGCGGTTACCATGCATACCATTTGCTCGCCCGAGCACACCAGCCTGGACAGGGTTACTCGCAGTAAAGGCTCACCGCAAAGCCACAGGCAGTCAGTCTGGCCTCATCGTGGTCTTCCCCTCAATTTCGAATTACACGAGCGTTGCGCTTGCCGCCCACCCTTAAGCAGCTGCCGCCACCAACGGAGAGAGAGCTACGTCGACAGGACCCAGCGAGGAGAAGAGGGCTGGCTAGTGCTCCCTGAACAGCAAAGGGGTTGGAAGTTGGTCTTCAAAGCTCGCAGCCTGTACCCTCCTCTTCGCTCAAGCTCCAATGTATTTCTTAAGATGCACGTCGCTTTGGAGAAAAGCATCAACTAAATGAATAAATGTACTAAATGGGAACAGATTTGCCACGCCAAAATATATGCAAAAAAACTGCAGTATTCTTTTACCATTAACTAGGGAGGTTATGAATACAGACCTGATGAAACCAAGACTAGAATGACTTTCTCTATGGCCATATTCGATGAAACTCAAGACCAAATGTGCAATTTCCCGCAATCTCACCATCCCCAATAAAAGACCCTGCTTCGGAAACCCTAGACCGAAGGCTTCCGTTCAAAGCGTGATCCTTAAAAGAACTTGTGCGACGCTTATCTCCTGCAAGGTCTCCAGCCCCAGCCGGGCCCCAAGCCCATGAAGCCACAGGCGTCTTGGGTGTTTCGGTAAACACTTGAGTACATGTTTAGCATGTGGCAGCCCACACACACCTGAGCAAAAACACTTTATATGGTGGCAGCAGGAGGCGTCCCGCTCCCGCTTTCGCTCTCGCCTCGCTCTTCGGCCAGCGCCCCGTCCACAAGTTCTGCCGGGAGGCATGCTTCAGCATGTTGCGTCCTGGGACGTTCTGTGCCGATAACGGGACGGGAGAGGGGGGATTTGTGGGGTAGAAGGCCAGGAGGCTCCCTGCCAAATCAGCAGATTGCAGTCCCAGCAACCCCCACCACCTTTTCTCCAGCACCCCCAAGGCCACCTCATGTTAACGCCTTATTCCAGTGCTAACTACAGCAGGAGCTGAGCATCAGCCCCTTGACACATGTACAAGCTTCACTGAAATCTGCTCATAAATCATACTTATTACACGTTTCCCCTTTAGTTTGAATGTGGAATTAAGCAGACCTATAAATCAACAGAAATTAGTGGATTAAAATTTACACAAGGCAGGCCAAGCCACTTCATGGAATGTCTCACTTGAAATCCACTCTGTGCTTTCTAGAAACGCTTTTAGCAACGCTGAGTGCTAGCAGATATATCGGTCTCTCTGGGGCCAGGACACGGTGCCGGTGGCCCTTACAGGGACCAGGGGCTGGGTGGCAGCATTGTGAACCAGGGCCATCTCTGTGATTTAATGCAGTGCCGTCGTGAGGGCATCCGTGGACAGCTCACAGCTGAGAACTGCCGTTCTTGGATGAATGTTCCTTTCTGGAAAGCTACACCACCTTTCAAAAATACACACATCGCCCCCGCTGTCATCGCGGCAGTGTCTGGGCAGCCCTTCCTTCCTTCAGAAGGACCCTCGATATCAAGAGCAAAGACTGAAGTGCTACCTGCTTCCATCAGACACAGTGCCATCGTATCTGAGGGGTGTACCTGCAGAACCAAAATTAGGAAGTCTTCACTTACCGAGCCAGAGTGAGGACCCAACCCACTTACAGCTACTACTAATTTAGGAGATGTGGAACAAGGCATCTTAAGGTTTCATTTATAGATCTTTTTCCTCGCAGTGGTCCTATTTTCAGCGACAAATCTGATACGTCAAATTAAGTCTACGTGACAGAGAATTTCCAACCCCATCTGGTATTTACTGGTGCTATGTATTTAAAGAAAGAAAGAAAGAAAGAAAGAAAGAAACTAGCAGAAGTCCCCACAGTTCTTCCACATGGAGATCTCCTGGAGCGGTGGGAAACCTCTGGGTAAAACTCAAACGACGAGAAGGCCAGGCAAGTTACTCCGCCAGTGACATTCCCTATGAAAAACACAAGAGCGCTGGGTGCATGCTGGTCTTGCGAGCACCGTGTGCGCAGTAATGGCTGATGAAGGCTGCTGGAAGGGCTTTCAGGTATGGGATTTCACCGCTATACAGTTCCTGTGTACGTCCCGACTGGCCTGCGGCAGAGAGCAGAGGATGATCAGCTGAAACATCTGACTGTCATTCCTGCCATTCTCAGACACCCCACACCCTCAACACTTTGACCGCCACCCCTGAAGCATGCTCACAAGCCAAGCCCTCTTGCATACCTGACTCTGCCTACACCCCCAACACCACATGCTTAAAACATGCAGAACACATTTCGAGAATATGCAAGCAAAGAAAGTCCCTTCGTTTGAATTCCCAGTCCGTACAGTGGAATTGCGGTGTAAAAACGTTCAGTTTCTTTCGTGGGTTATGAATCAGATGACTATGACAAATCATATGACCTTAAAGGTCACTGGAAAAATAAGTGCAATAAATATATTTTTAGAACGAGTAACAAAGTACTCGGATAAGGAATGCGTGAATACGCCGGCAATATTATCTCAACTTCACTTGCATGCTGCAACAGCCCAACAGATCGCCATAAAATAAACAATATGAAATGATTTTGATTACATATAAACAATGTAAAATGATTTCAGGGAATTATGGATTTGAAGACATTTCGCTGGCTTCCAGTTGGTGCATGGGGTGCATATATCAAACTGGTTAAAATTTTTTAAATATCCACATGAATTGGTTAAAACTGTTTTTTAACTAGTATAGCCCAAAAGAAAGAAAGAAGGAAATGAGAAGGTCAAGACAGGCAATTAAACTTTATTAATCCTGGAGGAAACTGTACAAAACTTGCACAAAACTAAAGGTATCCCACCAGAGCCAATTTCCACCTCTGAAATACTTCTCTATAGAAGCAGCGGAATTAAAATTAACCTTCCTAAATGCGGGTAAAGAGTAAGCCAAAGAATGTAAATGTATACCACAAGATGGAAATACAATAAAATAAGATAAATAATAAGTCTGAACAGTGGGATAAACTTCAAACACAGCCCTGGTAATTTGTTTTTTGAAGATGATCACTGAGTATTTTAGGCAATGAATGTATTTATTTGGATCTAAGTTCTCATGCAATTTCATTTTAAATACCTATTTTTGCAGCACAATGTCATTTTTAAATTTATAAAATGAAGGCAGTTTAAAGCAAACCCTGCATTTCTACATTTACTTTTTGTGGAATATGTCTCCCACTTTGTTTTACGGTGTCACTGAAATCCCAGTATTTCCCAAACTGTTCTTTATCATTTTGTAGCACCACACATTCATGGGAATCTGAGGACTTGATGTCAAGACGAAACAGAATGAAACCTCCGAAAACAAATGTCGCAACCTGTTCTTTTAAAATATTTGAACTTATCAATTGCCAGTCAGCGACAGAAACATTGTGAAAGTAATTCAAACGCTGTACAGGTGGTCCTTGATTTACGATGGGGTAACGTTCCCCGAAACCCATCGTAAGTTGAAAATTTCGTAAGTCGAAAATACACGTAACACACCAAATACACACCTCTGCGTGACAGACTGGGCGACGCGGATTGCTGTCGCTTCCCAGCATCGCAAGAGAGTATCGCTCCGCGTATCGTATTCAAAGTTCGGCTTCTGCTTAACGTCTATCGCCAGCTCACCATCGCAAAGGCAAAAAAAAAAAAGAAAAATCGCAAGTAGAACCATCATAAATCGGGAGCCACCTGTATAGAGATTAGAAAAATACCGATGGGCACGAAAAAACTAATTGTGCTCTATGCAGACTTCAAGTGCAAATTAGAAGTGAAAATGTTTCTCAGTGGTTGACTTATGAAGAAGCGGGACCAGTTCTCTGTGCAAGTAACACGTAACAGTTTTAACAGAGGGTTTTTTAAATAAATAAAAATAAAGAAAAAGCAGCAGCTATGTATAAACCAGTCTGCTCCCCAAATGAACACAATTCTAAATATTAGGGATGGACCTTTCCAATGGTGATTATTAGATATCGGTATATTTCAGATCACAGCTAAAAGCAATGGCTCATTTTATCGGAGCTAATTTAGATTATTTTAAACGTTAGATGCTGACTAACTAACGCATTCCTTCTGAGCAACACACACGCACCGTGCTTAGTGTCCATAAGCGTCCCGAATCAGTCTCAACGCATACCCTATCAATGAGGTGAGCGAGACTTGGTAGCAGTGACCTCACTTTGGGGCTGAAAATAAACTCGGGGAGAATGAGCCGTTCCATGTGCCCCGGTCAGCACATCAGCTTCTGGCTTCGGCACAAAGGGACGACCTTTCAGACAAGCCCGCGCGAACCGAGGCCCGAGACGCCGACGCGTCGGGGAGCTCGCCGACCATCTCGAGCGAGGCGGGCCCCCCAGCAGGTATCTCGACTTTCTCCTCTGCCATAACCGAACACAAGCGCACCTCGGTCGAGTGAAGATTGGAAGACGCGTGCGAGCACCTTCGAGCGTTGCCTGTTTGGGCCATATGGAAACTTGGCCACAGGTGTTGCTTAAATTTGCCTTTTTAGGCCCAGCAAAAAACCACTTTTTCCACCGCTGCTTATTTCTGGCTGTCATTTTTGCACTTCCTGTGTCTATCTTGCGCGAATGAACTTTTCCACACACGGGGCACGCTCCCCAAATGATTTCATAACCCTCCAAAAGCGGCACCAACATGCGAGGACAGCAAATCTTTTCGGAATTGTTGAAACCAAAACTCTCGAGTACTTTTGAAAATAAAACTCGCAACCGAAAGTGCGATTTCACCGTCGCATACAAAAGGGGTGGCAAGAAACAGATCTGCCGTGGATTTGTGCTTTACTTTCACGAATTTATAAGGGGGTTTTACAGTTCCTACTTTGTGCTACTAAATCACTGTTTCGGGGGTGGTTTGAAATTTCCGCTGCTGTTCACAGAGTGGAGGAGACCCGGACGCAGCCACCGCTCAGTAACGAGGCTCGTCTTACTGAGGGACACGCAGGTGAGCTTCCCCTATGGGTCCGTGTCATGGAAATCTCTGCCCGTGCCTCTAGAGAACAGAATCTGTACAACAAGCAGAAAGCAGAGAACGCCCATAGCATCCTCAAACATAAACCCTGGGAAAAAAGTGCTTATGCATCAAAACATGGTAACAGAGGGGAAAAAGTGCGCACACACACACTTAAGAGTGCTGTCTGGGGCCATATGTGGTTCAGAGCGACCAGGGGACGCGATTAAGGGCAAACCCGAGACCAAATGTTCGCGTACGGCTGACAGCGCTCCAGCTGCCCCTCCCCCCACCACGACGTTGAGCGACTCGCGAGAGATGGTCTGCCACCCAAACGACAGAAAGAGAGCCGCGTGGTACCTGACAGAAAGAGTGAAGTCGCCTGGGTTGCTCTTGCTGGGTCTGGCCAGGAAGCTCCCGTGCACCCCTCGGGTGAGTAGGAGTTGCTCTGCCTCTACACCGGTGATGTTGGGGTGGAACCACCTGCAAGAAAGACAAACAAAGAAGAAGGAAGGGGGGAAAAAAAAAAAAAAAAAAAAAAAAGTGACCACACGGGTTATTTCAGCCAGGCAAAACAGATGCGGCAGCCACAGATCATGCCGGCTCCAGATCGGCCTTCCCGCACGGTCGCCGGGTCAGCCGGATCATGAGGGCTCGCACATGCCGCAGCTCCATTTCTGCTGACGTCAAGTCTCACGGCCCTCCAAGGAGAGCCTCGAGACATTCTAGTGCACATCGCCATGTGTGTAAACTCGAATTACTAAGAACATGCGAACTACCCGGTGAAACAAAGCGCAGACCCGGGAGGGACGACTTAGCGATTAACTCCTTTACACGTCACACGTTTCACCCCCACCTGCACAAATCTGTGATAATGTTCTACCAAGGGTGGTTCTCGGAACAAAACATCTGGGGGGAAAAAAAAAAAGCGTGTGAAGAGAAAGGCTTTAAAAAAAAAAAAAATTACCCAGAAACGCTAAATATGTATGACCACAACCTGCTGTGGCTAGATAATTATCCCATGAAAAACTGCATTAGATCAGCAAGTTTATTTTTTTATTCTTTATAACTTCCGGCACAAATCAATTTCTGCGGGGATTGGAAAGCACTTTCTAATCGTTGAAATTAAAACCAAAATTCTTTAAAGTTGTTTGGTAATTAAAATTCTTTATCCCGTACACAATGCGCCAATGAGGAAATCCTGTCGAGCCCAGTGACCCGGATGGAACTCCAGGCAGGCGTCGGGGGTGGGTGGAGGAGCTCGTCTCCACCGTGGGAGCGACACGCTCCTTCATACACATTTCTTTCCCTCTCGCTTCACTACGCAAAACTAATAGCAGCAGACTACTTCTAACGTGTAACCACCCATTACACACGAGGAGAAACGGCCTGCAAGATGCATTCACGTCTCCGAAAACACACACAGAACATATAAATAGAATTTGGGGAAATATGGAATATGCATAATCCACAAAGAATAAACCCAATTACAATAAACTGCAGAAAATGCCTTTTATAGATTTATGCAGAATTAGTCAAACCAAATAAGTCTGACTTTCCTACATTACGTATTCAGAAATTTTAATACAAACAGCATTTTAACCCCCCAAGAGACTAAGTGCATAAAATTTGATTACCAGGACAACGGCCGTACGAGTCCGAGCCATAGTACTTTACTGAATTTCCCGCTTGGGTCCACAAACGGAGAGGATCTACAGTGAGATGTGACTGCAGTCCAGAAGTTTACTATGCAAGGTATTCAGAGGCGGCAGATAGTGTGGTTATTAGGACTGATAGCTTGCAAGATGAAGGCTGAATCGCAATCCTGCTGTAGGGTTAAGGTACCAACTCCGAACTTATACAGTAAAAAAAAACCCGGAGGTTATAACTGGGCATCGCAAGCAGCTTAACGTACAACCCTCACACGGCACGTTTCCTTGCACCAACGGCAGCTACAAACTAATTATCAATAAATGCTGTATTTCATGTACACTCTTCTATGGGCTAATGAGCAAATGACGACTCGTTTATTTTGTGAAATTATCCCATCGGGTGGGGATATTACGCTGGGGACAAGTGGGTAGAAAATGAATCTGCAAACCGACAAAACCATAAATATAATATTATACAATTAAGCAAAACAGCAAACGACATTTCAGACAATAATCACACCAACAAATGTTATATATGTGACAGTTACTTCACGGTATGCACTTATTTGTATTTCAAAACTGAGTACCTAAGGCACTGTACACAGTCCTGTTTGTAAAGTAGGTTGAGCTCAAGCTCTTGCTAAATGTCTCCAACGTACCGGTACGTATCAGTAAAATGGCCCATATAACACTTGAATTTATTCATTTATCTCATGCTTCTCTCCAAAACGACTGCCAGTGTTAATCTACGTACGGTTTTCTCCCCATTTATACAGCTGGGTCATTCCACTGGAGCAATTTAGGGTAAGTACCTTGCTCAAGGGTACTAAAGCCAGAAGTGAGATTCGAACCCATGACCTTCGGGGCCATAGGCAGCAGTTCTAACCACTACACTACCAGCTGGCCCAATAACAAGCAAAGCATCTGTCGAAGCTGTCAACTTACTATACGATTTCAGGAAGCGTATCTTTTGATAAGCTAACGAAACACCAAAGCGAGAGAGAAAAAGTTAAATAAATGATAATAAAAAAAGGATTCCACCCCAGATAAGCAAGTAAGGCAACACGATGAGCTCGGCCGCACCGCATGTTTAGAGAGACAGTTCACATCACTGTGACGGTACCAGTGGTACTCAGGACCACCGCGAGTGGATGAGGAAGCTGGTGCGAAGGAGTGTAGTGCTGGGCGAGCCTTTATACACCACCATCAGTAAAAATACACTGCTTACATTGGCAAATAACTGGCAAATGTGTCAAGAACCTGGCAAATTGTAGCCAAAAATGCTGGACAAATCAACTGAACCGCAGGGAGGCTTATGTGCTTGTGTGCAACACTGTGAGCGAAACCATCACTTCAAGTCCAGTGAATGTCTACACAGAGAAACCCTATCAAACATTTATTTCATCCATCATAGAAACATCACTGGAACATAATATTGTTTTAGTGATACTCCTCTGCAAGTCAATACTAAAAGTTAATGCATTCATTCATTTTCACTAACTAAAAAGGGCGTGGAGGAATAGTGAATTTATCGCTCAACGTTGGTTCTGTTCGATGTTCTCGTTTCAACTATCAAACCAAAATGCGATTTAATTATTGAAACTGACCGATCGGCCACAGGTTTTAAGGCATCCAAGGAACAGCAGAATTGAACAACGCAGTACATGAGTATTCATGCACACCGATATCAGTATTCCACCCACATCGATGGAATTTTACCGTAAATTTGTTCTTGCGGTTTTATCATCGTGCCGGAGACTGCGCTGGTAAGCGAACGGAAGGGAAGACGCAATGGTGGCAGACACACCGTGGCACACATGGCACAGCTCACCGCTACACCTCCGGTACGGGTCAAGCGTCTCCTCCCGACAGGAGCTCCGTGGCGCCCGCAAAGAAACGGAAGCACGATCCTCGAGATGCTGCTTGGTGCTTAATGGTGCAACACAACGTCCCGAACCTGGTGACCTGGTAAGACGTATTAAATGCGAGACCAAAGAGAGCAAAGAACCATTTTTGCTACAGTGCATCATGTCTAACTGAACAGATGTTTAGGTTCGGTTTCAAAAGACACCCATAGATTTGAGCGGGACAGCTGAGCAGACCGAGCATGGAAAGTGGCCGAGAGGAACACAAAGAGCCGACTTGTTCGCCCAGCACTCCCACCCTGGGGATGTGAGAAAAACACAATGTTCTCACCCTCGGCTGACAGCCGAACGTACTGGTCCGCACCGATCTTACTCGGCGCACCAGAAGGGATCGCTCCCCGAAGATGTTCGTACTGCTGGCGAGGAGGACAAATAAATCCCCATTAAGTCACCGCTCTTGAACCCTCGACCTTCGTGCGCGTCCCTTCTGTGCAATGGGCCGCTAGATAAAATTCAGCTTCGTTCTTGAGAATTTTCAAAGTAAAACACGAGAACCGTTAAATGGAATTAAATTAAAACTAAAAATCAGTCAAGTTGTGAAAATGGGGAACGACATCGGGGTGGGACTTTATACGAAGGGCGCATGACCTTATACCAAAGGTGCACGTTTCACGTCGCCGCTGCTTTTTACCGACCATTTATGCATATTTTCAATTTCCACATCCATCTTGGACAGATTAAACGCAGGCTTCACGTTTCTGCTCGTGTACGCAGCGAGGCCGTGTCATGGAAAAGTACACATCCTTCGCACGAAGATAAACACCCGAGATAGCGAACGCTCGACGGTGAACCACGGAAACGAGCAGCCTTTCATCTCGAGTGCCACCGCGGCAGGTGAACCGCTCAGCGTTTCACCTGTTGGGGCAGAAAAGGGGAAGGATTCCGAGTACCGTGCAGGAATCCGAAAATCCCCCGCAAAAGAGACAGTTTAGCCGACTTCGTCCACCGCGTTCCCTTCGCTTCAGAACAAATACAGTAAACAGAAGCAGAGATGACGGCAACGTCAGCAAAGCCCCACGAGGCAGAACCCACGTTACGTATTACTGTCTGCAATTTCTGCATCCTTGTTGAACGGCGTTGAAAGAACCAGGCGCTTCGATATTAAGTTTTTGGGCCAATGCAAAGAAACGCTTCCTGGCCTTACGGTGAAACTAACGTCTAAAGAAAGCGATGGGGCGAAATTACGGCCGTCGTGCAGCGCCCCACACCTTGCGGTCCAAACGGCAGTGTCTTGATGGGCAAGGACAACAGCTCGCTCCTACACAAGGCTCGATGCGAACGTGAGAAACCCTCAGTGACCACATGCAGGAATCACGGCGAAGCCAACCAGCAGCCTCTGCAGAAGTAAATCAGGGACCCACGATGCGCAAATTAAATCACTACGTAGCACATCCACTCTTGTTCCACTATGGCAACATAACAAGCCTGAGGCCACAAAAAAAAAAAAAAAAAAAAAAAAAAAAGCCACGCAATAACTGTTCCTTACAAATTCTTCAGCACTAAGGAATATGGGAAGAATGGAAACAAAAGCAGCAACAATAAATCATGTGTTCATACCTCACCATTGTGAGCAGAGCAGGTCGCCAGTTTGGTAATCCACAGCACAGAGTATTACACAAGGAAAGGGGGATGGTGCAGGGTCTCGCCAAAGGGTGGCGGCAGGACGGCGGCGGGGGGGAGGGGGCTAATCTGGGGTTTCAACGAGCTTCTCTGGAAAGCGTGCCGGCCTGTGCAATCAGCCTCTGCGCGGCGGCGAGCGCTGGGCGGCCGCGCTCCCTTCTCGTTCTCTCCGCGCCGCTCATTTCTCTGTACCCGCGTGGAGGAGTGACAGATGTTGAGGTTTGAAAAAAACCAGAGTCGGTGAAACAGGAAGTAGGCAGTAGGCAGTCAGTATCCTCTCCGCAACGTCACCCACGAACTCCTGAGCACATACTCCCGCAACCAGTTTCTAAGAGCGCTGAACTCGACGGCACCCGCACCATCGGTACCGCTTATCATCGGGATCGGTGTGGCGCCGCGGTGACGGTGTTTTGGGATAACTGTACACCTGCACGGAGAGGAGCCGCCACCTGCGCGGCCAGCCAAGCGTCGCTCTCTCTGTCGCTCATTTGTAGCGGAAACTCTTTCGGTTCGCACGAAGGACTCGGACGTTGCTCGCGAAGGACACCGAAACTACGGTTGCGGAGGCCGGACAGAAACGAGAGGAACGGTGGAAAATGCACGTTACCATGACTCCGAGGCGTTCGTAGGTTGACGGGGCTGAATCACCACCTCTTACAATAGTTCTCTGCTGCTCGTAATCTCAGAAATGGAAACGCCGTCAACTCTCCCGCCGCCGAGCCTCTCGTCAAAGACGCTCGTCTTCTGGCTCATTTCCCTCCCCCAAAAAGAAAAACAACGTACCGGACCATGAAAACCTATAGCAGCACTTTTCCCCACAGAGGTTGGAATAAAGAGCAGTGCCTTCCACAGCTCTAAGCCTCACCCCGTGTACCCTGCCACAATGCCACGCTCCTTCACCAGCGTCCCCCTCGGCGGTCCCACGCAGAAAAGGTCCGAAATCACGAACGCAGAGGTTGTACTTTCTGGTTGCGCTGCGGGGGAATGACTCTCCTGTCTTACTCAGAACTGCCGAATCATTCAAGAAGGCTTCCAAAACACACCTCTTTCAGAATCACTTCTTCGCCGATCTTCTGCGTGTTCGATAAACACGTACCACGTGAACTGCGTACGGCTACCCGAGTAATTTACGCTGGTTTAAACGGCAGCAGGAAACAAACTGACCGTAGCCAAGAATCACGTGTTTGAATTTGGATGCTTCTAACCGTTGGTGGAATGTAGCTCTGTATTGTTTTGTGAGATATATAGGTTGCTACGAAGAAAAGCATCTGCTGAGAAGAGGAAAAAAAAAAAAACAAACGCAATCGTATATACCACAGTAATTCGGACGCTTACTAGAAATAACTACCCGGCTCCAGGAGTCCTGAAGGACATGTGGTAATGAATACGCCCAGGATGCATTTCCCATGCACGTCCCGCGTCACGATGGAGAACAAAGTTTCGACACAGAGGAAAAAACCAACATGCACACTTAGATGCTGTTTCTTGACAGCACCCACGTTCGGCACCCGAGCTGGGTGGCGAAGAGGCCCAACCCTGGCTCCGGCTCCGGCTCCAGCTCCGTTCTCCAGCACCGCGCCAGAGGAAGCTCAGCAGCGAGGAGCTCGCACCATGCCCAGGCCTCAGCCCTTATGTAACGCTCCCCAGGTTCAATAGCACTGCCTATTTATAGGCCTGGCCCTGGTGACAAAGGGGGATATTCTTAGTGTCCGTTCGTCTACTCTGAAGCTCTGCCAGGGTTAAATCAGTCACGGACAAGCTACAGCGTGTGCATTTTGGAAAAGCTGCTGATATTTTTAGGATGGAGATATGAGATGCCTGCTGGCCAACGCCACCCGGCAGTGCCGCGACCATCACCTCCTCTACTTGGGGATAAAATTAGACACGGAGGAGGGTACAGGAGTCGAGCACGCAGACCTCGCCCCTGCCAACCCCTCTCTAGTGTCACGCATGGAAACTCGTGCAAAAAGCACCGAGAAAAGACGGAAGAGATTTTGCCGGTCCTCGTCTGTGCAGCCTGCAGTCTGGGTTAGGGGAAGAACGCTCACGATAAACGAGGCTTCGGTTTACGGCACTTGTGTATAAGCTTTACAAATTCAACATTCATGCTTTGTAGCGAGATGGATTAATAATTTTTTTTAAAAAAAAAAAGCTGTACATAAGCAGATAACCAGTCCAGAGCTATAGCCCTGGATTCTTCCCTTAGCAACATTTTTTTTTTTTCTGCAATGCAAACATATTCTAACAGCACATAAATTTGCCTTAACCACGTAAAGAAAAGTTGCATGAGAACACAGATACACGCACAGACAGGATGTGCATGTATTTCCACCAACAACTAAATTATTATTCTTATTCACCCAACATTTTGTGGCGAGGACACTCGGAATAAATCTTCGCGCGTAGTGAAATTAAGGTGTTGGAAAGTATTAAGCACAGTAATATGGCATCAACGTCACGTAACACGTTTTATCTCAATATATTTAAATGTCAAAACAAGTTTTGCCCAATTATTCATAAGTTCCTGATGTTTCTGTTAATTTCACACGGGCCTACGCGACTTCATACGCTTGCGTTGCTCACGTTCCACACGCAAACGGAAAAGGAGACGCGGAGCCGCACACACTGGCTGCTCCTACATCGACTTCCAAGAACCAGTTTTGGTACAAAACTTGGCCAAACCTACATTTGCATTTATTCATGTTGCCAACACTTTTCTCCAAAGCGACTCACAATGTTAAGCTACTTCCGATTTTTTACACCTTTGTATTTTTACTGGAGCACTTTAGGGTAAGTACCTTGCTCAAGGGTACTACAGCAGTAGGTGAGATTTGAACTGGATTACCTGAAGAGCAATAACTCGTGAACTAGAATATTATGATCTTGAGCACTAGAGCAAGGCTTCTTACTGGATTATATAAGATTAAGAACTTGCCCTTTACAAAAATGCTTCCGTACCATTTCTGAGTAAAAAGACCCCTTGCAAACCCTTTTCACATTTTCATAGCCCTCTTATTTTCGCTTCGTTAAAGCACTTGCTGCGAACGCACATTTCAACTGCAGTATTTAAATGCTCTTTATAGCAGGTCAGCTCTGACACAAAATAAGAGTAGACGCTGATTCATCAAAGTTATACATGCTCTTCGTCACGCAAAGGATTAAGAATTTATGTGCTGTGAACCCCAAACAGGGAGCACGTTAGAGTGATATCGCAACGTGTCGACTAGGGCGGAAGTCGCCAAACCTTGTCGACAAAGACGCGTGCGCCGAAAACCCTCCAAAGTAAACTACCCGACGGAGAATAACGAATAAATCGATCGACAATGGCACTGCCGTCGTCGGGTTCGGCCGGTCACGTAGACACGTCCAACTCGGCCCCGATACCATTCCGCCGTCTCTCGGGGCCCCCGTGCCTGGAGACCGCCCGAACGATTTAAGCGATTTACCCTCCGGTATCGCCGTGTTCTAAGGACCTGCGGCTGGTCTGGCAATGCGGAGCATGGGGTTTCTTGGCAACCGTTTTTGTTGTGTTACCGGGTAACGGAGTGCCTTGCTGGAGCACAGACCAAGGGGTGAAAGAGCACGGAACAAAGTCCACCGGCAGCCCTGAAGCCTGTTGCGCTGCACTCATCCAATAAGCTTTTCCTCCCATTATACTCGGTTCCTTCAAATAAGATGATTCACCATTTCATTTAACATAAGTTAAAATGTCAAGGTGAAGGGGGTGGGAATTCGAAACCGAGTGCAAAGAAAACTTTGAAAGCTCACCAATTATACCCGCAGCATTTTTCACATCGTAACCTCTCGAACGAGGGCTTTGCAGAATAAATGGAAAAACTAATCACTTCAAAATAAGCGGCACGTCAATGCGATTTGTATTTTAGCCACGTTACAGAGTAAAACAACAATCTGTGCCCATCCGTGGTACGCTTTCGCTTTGGTTCATCATTAAACACTCACCATTTCTGTTCCACAAATAGTGTCACTTACAAACTGAATATGAAGTAATAGATTTCTTATGTGGTCTCTGGAGGGAATTTAAAAACTACGAGCCTGCTACCCACAGGAGGAATAAAAACTGCTACAACACTATTTCCTGATTTTAAGTACATTAAAATGATGAAACATTATGCACTTAAATGCATTTACAATATTATAAATTAACAGCCTCAATGAAGCAAACACACAACCACCTGAAGCCACTACAGTCGATGGAAACTTGTTGTACTTAAGCAGGGCCAATAACACCACAATATTCAAGTGACTGGATTGCGGGCTTTTACCAAACATTAAATATTTCAGTGAACAACAGGCTATGATGTTTCCACTTCGTTTCTCTCATCTGTATAGCAGTGCAGCATCTCACCTATACTGAAGCAGTCTGACTTGAATATCGTCAAAAACCTTGAGAATATCTGCAGTACAATGCATTTCATAACGCATAAACAAAACACCAGATTCATGGTCATAAAATCAGTGAGAATGTATAATGGAGGACAATGGAAAACAATGACATTTTCATGAGATTAAAAACAATACTTTTATAAAACCGCAAAAGGATTTTAAAAATAAAATTTAAAAAAAGTTTCCATGGGCAATGAAGGCAAATTTTGGAAGCAAGCTGAGAACGATGACTATTTCATTTCACGAACAAAGGCTCCTGACTGTCGTCAAAATGCATAAACACCAACCGGCTGCTGCATGCAAGGAAAAAGTTTTAAAAAAAATGAGATGGATAGTGCTGGCAAGAGAGGAACTGTAGGCACATTTATTAGTTCTTAACAGCTTAACTCCGAACAACGGTAATTCTTCGTCTTTACGCTGATTTTCACAGCTGTCAGCAACACTGCCCGCAGCGCTGAGATACACTCGTGTGACAACATTACACACAACATCTTTGCCCATTGTCGTTTATCGTCATCAGGCGGAAGGCCTCAGTGCGCTTGGCGACACCCGTTTAGCTAAACGGAAAACCGCGCGGCCATATTTTTCATTAACGAACGACAAGCGTACAGCGCCCCAATGTCACCATCCTACTTCGTTCTGCCAGAGCCCACGTGTTGTCATAAGATATGTGAAAGCCACCCACACGAGGTGCAAATTAATGCTAGAGAACGTGAGACGCTGCCCGCGAACGGAAATGTTCGTGATCACAAAGGATAAAGGTGATACATGTCTTGGTTTGACCAGTGCTGAAGTAAATGAGCCTCAAACCGCGGTAAGGCACCTTCCGCGTTGGGGTGACCGAGGAGGGCCGCATCAGTAAGAAGGAACGGCGTAGAGCGTATGTGAGTGAAGGGATGAGTAAGAACGTGCAATGTCCATGAGGGTTTACAGCACAGCCGCTGAGCTAACGTTAGCTCTGCGAATCCCTGAAATTGGGCAGTTTATCGATTTAGGACACAGCAGCGTACCACATTAACCGCATTAATGCCATCTGCTTCTTTCACTTAACAGCCACTGAAGAGTATTTCCACTTCAGTTGGTTAATTGAATTAAAATGACAATATCTGCTGCTGCTCCTCTTCTCTCATAATCTATGTATTTTACGCTCGTTTACACAGGCAGCTACTTGAGTGCTGTGTACCGCGATTCACAATTGTACGTTTGTACCTGGAGTGCTTCATGTGTTAAACGCACTTTCTTTACTCCGAGTTGCATGTAGTTTTGGAAAAACATCTGCCAGTTGAATAAATGCAGATGTACTTCTAACAACACCTAGAATTCTAATGCGAAGCAATGTCCCATATACCTCGAGTATCCTGAAAATAAATCCTCATTTGTAGGACTGCAATAAACCGCTACCAGGCATTTCCTTTATCATCAACGTGCGAACTTGTCATCAATTACATGTATATTGTCTTACCTGTTATTGTTTGGTAATGAGCTGCCATCTACAAGTCTCTTGGCACTCAACAACCTCCCACCATAATTACTTTGCACATCACAGCTAAGTGGTTTATCATTACAGCTCAAATCGACTTCACGCAATCAATCAACAACTCAAATTCTACACGTGTCATATCGTACCATTCAATTTAGCGTAACATTTTTCAGAGCATTTCAGTGTTAAACTCAAGAATCTTTTGGTTTATTTCATTCATTGCAATTAAATTCATTTTTGTAACCGTCATTTTTCATTTCAACTGTCATAAATCCTTTTTCTGTCTTTTTTTTCCAAATTAAATTGAATTAACTGAATCATTATGAAGAACAGATCCTACCGATTTGTGATTTTCTATCAAGAAAGAAGACAGTAAAGTAAACCAGGACACATCAGCCACGTCAGATTCACTTCTATTGTCTCAAACCTTTTAAGCTGTCAACATGTGTAAGTTTCCAACTTCACCTACTTTAAGCGCTCAGTATGTGCCACTTGTGAGTGACAAGGAGAACGAAAGCGGAATCCTCGGATGCTCCGGCAGCGTGCCTCGTCGCCCAAGCAGACGGACCACGAAACGTGTGCTGTGACAACACTCAGTCTGTAGGCCACCGGCTACATTCCGCCCGAGGACTATTTTAAGCCCAGGAATGCGTACCTTGTGCTTTACATGGACCCTGATCTGTCGCTGAGCTGCACAGTCACCTCACATGGTGCGGTAGCAAAGGCCGGGCTTTGTGGGTAATCACCTACCTGACTTGACTGGACTCGACTCATGATCCACCACAGCTCTTTCAGAATTCTCCCAGTGACCTACGAGCTCCAGGTAGTATCCTGGAGAAAGGTACCCGGATTGGCCCAGTAAAAGTAAAGTAAGTAAAGCAAACTAACGTAAATGCTTATATGCATCTCAAAAAAAAAAAAAAAAAAACTACTAGGAAGGTTATCGGGAATCATGGATATTCTGGTAAAGTTTTATGCAGCTACTTGTGTGATGAACATCGGTGCACATGGTGAAGGAAAAACTAAATGTACTTAGTCACATCTGCAACTATGTCTCCTTCTCTTAATGTAATGCACAAATTATATTTTCTATGATATGTATGTCGCTTTGGAGAAAACACACACACACTGTCTGAAACCGCTTGCCCCCAGATGGGCTCCGGTTTGCCAAGACCCAACCCAGCAACACAGGTCGTAGGGCTGGAGGGGGAGGGGACACACCCAGGATGGGACGCCGGTCCATCACAAGGCACCCCAAGCAGGACTTGAACCCCAGACCCAGCGGAGAGCAAGACCCGGTCAAACCCGCTGCGCCACCGTGCCCCCTCTTGCAGGATACACTTTGTTTCATTTTAAGCTACATAAACAAAACAATAATATAGCTTGCTGATACAGATCAAAACTACTTTTAATTACAGACTATTCGTAAGAAAACTGAAATGAGGACACATATACATGAAACAACACGCAAGGAAACAAGCGTGAACATACCGAAAGGCACTAAGAGCCATTGATCTTATCAAAACCAATGAGTATAGTCCATTATAGCCACGTGAACCATTAACTGCAAATATTCTATTTATTAAACAAAACAGTGTTTTAAATCCTCTCTTTTTTGTTGAAAATTGTATTGAATTACATTATGTATTGTTCCACTGATGTATGGATGAGTGACCCATTGTGAATAGTGTATCTAGCAGTGCAAGTCACTGCGGGGAATAAGGTGTGTGGGCTGATAATACTACGTAGAGTTCATTGGAAGGTGCTTTGGAGAATAAATGCTAAATAAACGAAAAAATTTAAGAAAATATGTAAGTGTGTACAATTCCACAGCAAATGTAATTTTCAACACATTGGTGCCATGGAAAAAAATACATTTTTTACAGCTGGATACACACTTTTGACTGGTGGTGGTTTACAAAACCACAATTTTATAAGGCCCCTTCCTTGCCCACGTGACAAAATCCCAAAACTCTAAATTTAGAAGAACATTTCGACGAAGGCCACGAACAGCATTTTCCTCCATCAGAAGTGAGGACATTTCAGGGTGACTCACTGTGTTCCTGCGACATGTTTTTTCACGGCCGCACGCTGGAGAGAAACCATCATATCCTCTTAGTCAGCCCGGCTTTCGGCTCGGTAAAAACCAGCCACCCCGTCCTTCCTATACGTGTGCTGCCGGAGGGGAAGCCCAGAGATGCAGGGGAGAACACAACAATGTCATCTTCTAGAGGGGACCTCAACAGCACAACAAAGAAATAACTGCGAAGAGGAGCGCTGTCATGTCATTCGACCAACTCTTTTCTCCAAAGCACCAAAGTTCCAGGTCTGTATAGGAAGAGCATCACTATTTTACCGGTGCAAATTAGGGTAAATACCTTGCGCAAGGTGACATCTGTAACCACTGTGTGACCTGCTGTTCTGACTAGCAAACCCAACAGCAAACCCTTCTTCATGACACCGCTGAGAAACCTTCACAGACACTGACCATCTTCTACAGCACTCAGGCTGGAGTACCTTAATGATAAGAAAGACAGCTGACATTCCACTCAAATAGTATACATACATAGTGTGTGTGTGTTCCACTGATGTACGGATGAGTGACCCAGTGTAAGTAGTGTATCTAGCAGTGTAAGTCACTGCGGTGAATAAGGGGTGTGGGCTGATAACAGTTCATTGGGAGTCACTTTGGAGAAAAGCATCTGATAAATAAATAAATGTAAATAAAAACCAAAACACACACACTTTGATGCAGCCATTCAACATAAAAGTCTGTTTTTACCTTCCACTTCATGGGAATCTAATTCAAATATTTGAGCAGCTTTCCTGAGCTTTGGTTACCAGGAATATTTGTGTTATAAAAAAAAAAAATAAATAAATAAAAAGAATAATACTCAAGTCTTACAGCACTTGTTCGGGGTGGGGGGGTAATGGCAGGTGTGAGACATGTGCCATTGAGTTGTACTTGTAGACCCAGCATCCTACAGGTTCAGTCTACAATTTCAGCTTGGGTACCAATCCTGAAAATTTTGCACATGCCATCTCATTTCACAACGGTGACTCACGGACCTTGTGCCTAATAAGTGAGAGTATGCATTTTATAAAAACTTTCTGGGTCTCAAAAGCCCTTTCTAATAGCTTCCCGCTCTCCCTCCCCTCCTCTCTGTAACTAAGGAAATTCAGCTAATGCTTCCTGTTCCTGTAAGATCAGTGAGAGGCAGAAGATTCATCTAACATTTACTGGCAATAGAGCCATCGCAGCCTCTCTGTGTGTGTGTGTGTGTGTGTGTGTGTGTGTGTGTGTGTGTGTGTGTGTGTGGATTAACGTGTGAAAGATAGTGAGGTGGACACTAAACAATAACACTCATGACGGCGATATTAAAGACCAGTCCTGTTTATCTGAGAAATAACTACATTCCTACAAAAGGGACATTTCCATAACTGTTATTGCCAAACATAAGCAGTATTGTCCCAAACTGTAATACCTTGCTGAGGATGTAGTTTCATTGCTTTTAGATGTTGCGAGAGTTTCTCCACTGAAAGCTACTTCTAGTCAGCAAGCTGTGTTTGATCTCCTTGGTTTGACCTGGTTTAGTTGCTGATACAGCTACAGTAATTCCCTTTTGGCATCTACAGTGGAAGTAGAGCCGATAAAGTGGAATACTCTGAACTAGCCACTCTGTTTTCAATTCAATCGCATCTTAATTTTCAGTCAAGATGCAATTAAACTTTTTAAATCACTCACTATTGATAACTGGTTGCCCAAGTCAGGGTTGCGGTGGTCCGGCACCTATCCTAGGAGCACCGGGTGCTTGGTTATGCAAGGGTACACCCTAGGCAGAAAACCAGTCTATCACAGCGTAGCCTCTCAATCACACACAGGGCAATTCAAAGCCACCAGGTCACCTGAAACATATGCCTTTGGAGTGTGGGGGGAAACCAGAGCAGCTGGAGGAAATCCTTCACACACGCAGATTTTTTTAATTTTTTTTTTTTTTTTTTTTTAAAAGAAAACACACCCCGTGCAAGCCTGTTACCCGAGCAACAGCGTTCCAAGAGCAGCGCGTTAACTAAAATGTTAATTCTCTAAAATGTGACAGTTCTCCCAGCCTCAGTCCAGACTCCCCTGCAATTCTGAGCACTTACTTACGTCACATGATGATGCGCGTCTGCATTTAGCCCGTTCACACAAGGGCAGACAAGTGACCGCGTAGAAATGGAGAAAACAAACCGATTTCACCGCGATTCTTCACACCGCCGACTCAAGAAGACATGAATAAACACCATTCGGAGGATCCTGCTGTTACTGCAGCAAAAACAATGAGTATGAACCAAGCGACTTATAAATGCCATGGAGGACAGCGTAAAACCAAGAGCCACGCTACTAACTGACCGACTAGCCATCACTTCACTACTAGTAACTAATGAATCGGTGATCGCAGTCGCTACCAAATGACCTTCTGCTAATAATATTCACCGGCGTTAACTGACTCTGACTGACTAGTGATCACTAGTGACCTTCTGCCAGTTAAGGAAGTGATCACATTCACTTCTAAGTGACCTTCTGGCAATAATATTGACTGACTGACTAGTGATCACTAGTATTAACTGACAAATGAGGGATCACTTCACTACTAACTAACTGACTGAGTAACCAGTGACCACGTTCATTATTAACTAACTGTCTGGCTAGTGATCACTTCACTAGTAACTAACGGATTAGTGATCGCAGTCGCTACAAATGACCTTCTGCTAATAATACTCACTGTTAACTACTGACTGACCAGTGATCACCTCACTACTAAGCGACTAACTAGTCATCACGTTCGTTATTTAATAATATCTGAATGACTATCGATCACATAGTCTAGAGGGATTTATGACAAGAAGAGGGGACTGGAAGGACCTGGACTGATGTCTCCAGGCAGGAGACACACGACGATGATCCGTTAACTCGGGTTTCTCGCTCAGGTAACTTCCGTTAACTTTTTGTGAGGCAACTCACAAAAACAACAACTTCAAGTAAAAGTAACTGACGCTCGAGCGCACAACCGCTCGCACACTCTCTGGCAACGCACAGTCCTCGCTTTCCCGCGTGGAGCTCAAAACGCACAACTACGAAGTACGCGTACAAGCGGGAAGAAACGCCGACGCTCCACCGAACGGGACTCGCGCGCGAGCTCGAGCGCGCCGCGCGAATACGGCACAACGAAGCGGACAGAAAACACGGCAGCGCGGCGTTCGAGTGGAAATAACACAAAATAACACGTTCGCTGGAAATGAATGGTGGCGCAAAGCGAGAGCGGAGAAGCGCAGCCGGGCGACGCTTTTAAACACTTTCCAGCCACAGTCACAGGAGTATATGACACACAGTGAGTGCGAGAGAGTCCGAGGGCGAAGAAGGAGGAAGGAGTCGCTGGAGCGAAGCAGGAAAACCTGCAGTTTCTGTACATGATTAATAAAATACGGCACTTATTAGTTTAATCATGATAAAAGTGCGGCCATGACCGTGCGTTATAGAGCGAACAAGCACAGTTTACTGAGTGACAGTGAGGGCCGTTAAATTAGTGAAGAAACATCCAAAGAACCGAGAGAGTGAGTCGAACTGAAGCGAAACGAAGAAGCGCAGCCGCTCCGCTGGCCTCCTCTTCTTTCTTACCTGCGGGACATCATCATATCGGCTCCGGGAAAAGCGCAGACGACGAGTGTGTGAGGAGGAGACGAGCGGCTCCCCAAGCCGTAGGAGACTAGTGCGCGCGCGCGCTGGTGTGTGTGTGTGCGGTGGACAGAGCGCGAGCCCCATGACAGGAGCCCGGGCGGGAGACTCAAGCTCCTCCTCCTCCTCCTCGTTCTGGAGCGCAGCGCTTTCTCCCCATTTCACCGCCGCCGCCGCCTCCTTTTCCTTCCTTCCTTCCTTCCGTTTAATAAGCTGTCCGTTTATGTTTTAAGAGCGGTACCTATCAGGCAGGGATACGAGTGGAAACACCTAATAAGCCCTGGAGCTCAGGTGGCGGCGCTGGACACCTGTGACACTGACTGTGTTCACTGCGCTGCCTACTGCGGCTGAACCTCCGGCCTGCGAAGCTCGAGCGCATCACCATATCATATGATTCTTTATGAACTATGAAATAATGGGACAGTCGTGTTGAGCTGCCCTAGAGGGTCATGCGGTGGTGCGGTGGGTTGGAGCGGGTCCTGCTCCCCGGTGGGTCTGGGGTTCGAGTCCCGCTTGGGGTGCCTTGCGATGGACTGGCGTCCCGTCCTGGGTGTGTCCCCTCCCCCTCCAGCCTGGGACAAGTGGCTTCAGATTTTGTGTGTGTGTGTGTGGATGTGCTAACTACCCTTCGCATGCCTGCGGTTCATTTGAAATACGTCTCTACATACTGTGTACCTTCTGCATATGTTTGGCAAGAAGCCCAAAAGATACTAATAGCAACCCAGTAAAAATGAGTAGTTTCCCCAACCCCCCCCCCCGTGCTGTCAGAAACAGGTTCAGTTGCTATGGGAATGGTGTTCCATTCAAGTCCTGAACTCTATGCAGGGGAGTGTTGGATTGTAGGAAAGTCTATGTTTCTTTCAAGACCGACATCTAACGTGCACTGCGCTCCTGAGCCGTGGACCGAAAAGACGGGGGAAATGGAAGATAACGAAATATTATTTACGGGAGGTGATTTATGAGATGAAGGCAGTATTTTGAGCGTTGAATCCAAGTTATATGTAAGTCTAATGTATAGTCACGCAGGCATGTGGGACAAATCGCAAGTGACCGAAAGCAGAATGAAATGGGACGCAAAGGTTTTTTCCAAGATTGTCTCTCCCGACAGACGAGTTCAAAAGTTGAAGTCAATACTACCATTGCTGGTACCATGAACCCAAATAGCTAAGACTTCAAGGAAATTGCTAGATGGTAGGGGATCCAGTGTTCAGCTAGTAGCATAGTGGTACCCCTACTGCCTTTGGATCCAAAGGTTGCTGGTTTGAAACCCCCCATCTGGCTATACTACCTTTGAGCAAGCTGCTTACCCTAAATTGCTCCAGTAAAATTACCCACCTGTATAAATGGGCAAATAATTGTAGGTAGACTAACACTGTAAGTTCCTTTGGAGAAAAGTGTCAGCTACATTAAAAAAAAAAAAAAAGCACACTCATAAATGAATTTAACAGATCAATTTCTATATCTGACAATGTGCCACAAGACACAAATTCACTAGGACAACTACGAGAGCTGCTTTATGGTCCGACTGTCAGCTTTCTGTAAAAATGCAACGGCTGTGAGAAGAGGCTTCAGCGGGAAATACAATACTTGAAGGTCTAAGAAAGATTTCTGTGAGTCGGCACAAATCCTGGCATGTTTTTTTATGCACTAAAGAATGGATGTTTAACAGAGTGCACCTAAAACACAATCTGAAATGGAAAATGTGAGCATAAGTCTTAGAAAGTGGTAAAACAAAGATCGTTACTCTCTTAAAGGGCACGGCTGAATAACTCAAGTAATACTCGTCATTTTTTTGTGGGTTTCTTTGCAGGATTTCGGTTGGTTTTCCCCTTTCCTGTATAATTACATTGTCATGTGGATTTACAACATTTTTCTAGTTTGCTTGCTCTTTATGAAAAGTCCAAATGGGAACAAAGGAGCTTTTATATGGTCACCGTTCCCGGAGAGGACAGAGGCAGCCTTTGGCGGGAGCGTTAACATCATTGCTTCTCAGCATCATCTTCGGTAAAACCGTACAGCTCCTTCACATGAAATCGCACGGAGAGAGCAGTCTGAAGAGCAACATCGACGAAAATCAATCTTCGTCCTTAACGCAGTGAAAAATCCAAGCATACAAACCTACAGCCGCAGAGCGGCGTAAGCGGATGCGTGGAAGACGGTGTCGTGCAGCAGCTTGGCGGTGGATGTGGGGACGTGGTGAAGGACCAAGCTTGGCGGAGAAAAAGCAGCTGCGGATGTTTTAAGATGTCTGGTTTCTGGTGCCTTATGACTGCTTGCTGAGGACAGCAGCCTTGATGACATTATTATATAGCTTACAATTGCGTAGCATATTATTTCGAAGTAGCTGCTGGGCCCCAAGTATGAATTTAGCCAGAAAACGAATTTAGCTCAACCAGGGGTGGGTAGAAGCTCATTGTAGGGGGCACACACTGGGGCAACACGGTAATCTTCCAGTTTCAGCACCCATCTTACAGGGGAAGTAAGGACAACTTGATCATGTCTCACAGGGTTCAACAGCCAAATACGCAAAACGTTGTGTAGAAGGGAAGGAAAAAGTATGGGGAGAATAGGCAGATACAGAGAGAAGCAAAAACTTGACCCAACTTTTATCTCATTATTGCAGAAATAAATGCGTGACAAGAACTTGTGAATTTAAATCTTTTAAGACACTTAACCTGAGCTCGTGTAAATATATTGTGTAATGCATTGTATAAGATAAGTGTATCGTGTGTGGTTTGATGTTATTCTGCATGTCAAAAGTGTCTGAAGAAGAGTCCACCACATGATATTCCTTTGGCCATCAGTCATCTTTATCGCTCGCTCCCGTGGTGGCACGTTCATCCTGTACATGCTGAGGATTTTCTCACAAGAAATTTTTCAGGCAACCATAAAAAAATGAAACTTTTACAAAGGAAATGACATTGAATGTGAAGCCAGAGAGGAGCCAGTCAGCATTTCCAAAATGCTTACATAATGCTTTAGAAAGGACTCTGCTTGCCATTGACTGCCTTATATCCTGGTTTCTTATTTGTGGTTCTCGATGACCACTGCCTTGTTCTGGGACGAAGGTATGTCTCACCATTTGTGCAGCACCTTAAGACGGGCAGCTGCGGCACTTGTCTTCTGCCTGGCTTTTCTCGGTAAGTTGTAAAGGAGGGAAAACCTTCTAGTGCCATTTCGGGCCTTCGAGGAACATGGAAAGGACACCATACTACAATGCAAGAGCAAGAGCCTGCAGCTGATGTATTCTTAACTTTATTCCATGATGGTAAGAACACAGGACACAAGTAATAAAGTCAGTGATGGTACTGTCATGCCACTCCTCTGTGCACTGTCCCTCAGGTACATTTCAGCAATAGACAGCAGTTCACAAGAGTCGAACCGTAACTTCTCGTGTACAGTATACATAAAGAAGAAACCAAAATAGTTAAGGAAAGAGAAAGTGTGTTATTTTATATATGTGCATATATGTATGAATCAGAAAGACAGATTATATAGATGATCCATATTTACCTGTCTCAAGAAGTATATACATATAGACACGGACTTGCAGCACAGGGTAATCTGTTGACTTTAAGGCATATTTGAAACAGTTCTCTCACCCAGTTTTTTTCCTTTGACCTCCTTTTATGTAACAAATTATTCAAACAATTTCATGATGCAACATGATTTTGTTTTCCAAGTTCTCAAGCAAATGGGGAGTTCAGTTTTTTTTTTTTTTCTCGCAGCAAGCATATTTATGCTTTTAAAAAGAAGAAAAAATCATAACTTGTTGATATTTTCTGCATTTTTTTTTTTTGTTTGCGGAGAGTTTTGGTAGCAATTACGTAAAAAACACAGCTCATCTCACAGATGCTTCCTAGGACTGACCCTCGCAGGACAGATGCATAAAAAAGTTGTTCAAAACTCTGAAATCCCACTGTCCTCAGATAAAGACATTGTTCAGAGATTTGTTCAGGGCTACTCAAACCTGTTCCAGAGTATAACACACGCACAAATTCACAAACTTTTTTACACTTAAATTTCAGGGCTGTACAAAAGTCTTTTAAGTGGAACCTAAAATAGAGAAAGTTATAATAACTAAAATTTTGAGACCTTCACAAAGCAAACAAAGCAATTTTTTTTTTAATGTAAAAGTCATTTTATGATTGTAAACTTAATTTACCAGACACAGCTTCAGCCAGAAGAAAAGTTCTGCAGCACAGACTATTACATCGATTTACACAAGACCAATCTGTATCTTTTAAAAGTACTAATTAGCACTATAATGCCTGAATTGTCATTGCGGTTTGAAGCCTTTGCCTTACAGTCTATAATATAATAGGATGTTGATTGCCCTATTTTCAGAGGGATAATTTTTGCATTTCAGATTTCTCCGTGGAAGGTTTTTATTGCTCTAATTGACATAATAGGCTCAACTTTCAAAAGCTCCTAGACTTCCCTCTAATTGCCTTCCTGTGGCTTTGAACACCCTCTGCTATTACTCCTCCTGGTGGTATAACAGACTACTGTACTCTTTTTGGCACAATTTTTAAGTCAAAGCCAGAACTGCAAATTGTAGCAGAAATATGAAATGATTTTTAAAAATGATTTGCAGTTCTGTAATTTTTAATATGCAAATCTTAGGTAATGAAAAACACCACTGAGGTGAGAGGAGATCCTTTCATCCACCCCATAGACCATCTACAGCCACACCTTTTTACCATACAAAAAAAAAAAAAAAACAAGAAAAAAGTGTGATCTTAAAGAGAGGCATGCAGCATCACTTCTTCATAAAACGTGACAAACAGCACCTATGAGGAAAGTCTAATCTAAACCAAAGTTAACATATTCACAGTTTCAGTCACTTACTGTTTTCATTCCTACATTTGCACATATATTGACATGACAGTGAAGCGGAATGTGTCACTGAAAGAGCTCAGCCCTCCAGCTCCCCCTTTTCTCGGTCCAACATTACCCTGTTTGTGTAAGAAGAACCTGTTCAATTAAGACCTTTAAAAAAATTCCACTGAAAGTTGAATATAAAAGCTCTAAGCGTATTTGAGGCCTTCATCGGAGAACTGAGTCATGTGCGTTGCTTCGTATGCCGTATGTGCTTTCAACGTGGACTGAATCAATTCCTTATTTTAGAAACGCTTGCCATTTTTGACAGCGAGAGCATGTTTTTTAAGACCCGAAAGAAAAGGCTCTATTAACATGTCTGAAAGGTCAGACTTTCCGCAGCAACAGGGGGTTTCCTAAGTGCCTCCGCCGGAGCAGATCTGCGATTCCACCCGCTGAAAAGATCATGTGAGGGCTGCAGTCAAGTCTGCTTCGCACACTTTAAAAAAATACAACGGAAATGCAATGGTTTCTCTCGAGTCGTGAAGCATTCTTGCGCTGAGTTTATTAGCTGAAGTCATCAGTCAAATGTTTAATGCCAACGTAAAACAAAAGATGTGGCGACAACCCTGTCCCTCCACTGTAATAACTGTTCACAGAAGAATGTACTGCTGTACTGACACTGTACTCACGAAAGCAGAGGAAATACGGCATCAAGAGAGGACAACAGACAGGACACCAGCACCAGTGTTCAAGTAATGAGCAATGTAATGTTTTTTTTCTCTTTTCGACAATAAAATATTTATAACATTGTGTTCTGACACCATGCGCACCTGCAGCAGTCAATTCGGAAACAAACCTTGTGAGCAAAGAGGAGTCAATAAAACAACATAACAATCAGTAAACACAATTAAAATCTATTAAATTGAAAACAACATTTTCTTTTCATATATAAAAGGCAATGAAACGTATACAAAAATAGAAAATAATTACAGCAGTTGACTTGGTGTGCATGGGGAGGTGGACACAGGCTATTTGGCGGAGCAGTGAAGGATTCTGGGATTGTTTAAGGCGTCCTCTATCAAGTGCAGCTCCACGCCGTCCACACTGACGTCTTTTACGCAGCCCACGAAGCCTGTGCTGTAGGCTTTGGGTAGTCGGCGGGCCAGAGCTAGCTCCTCCAGGCCACCTATGGGACATTTAGAGGTCTTCATTTAGAAAGAGGTCAACACTGGAGAAATAAGGTTGATGCACAAATATATTGCTGACACTAGCAGCAATGCAATAATAACACATGTGCCATAGGGAACAGGAAAGACTTTCGTATACACTGCTTTCCATTTTCAAAAGAAATGTGAACGAAAGTAGAGGAGCTTGCAACAGCCATAATTTGATGGTCCCAATGACTTACAGTAACTGAGTAGGAGAAGGAATGTGAACCGGATGCGGAACCAATTTTATGAAAGTAATTTCTTCCATTTATACGACCAAAACGATCATTTAAAGAATTTAATTTCGTATTTAAACGCCATGCTTGCTTTGACTGGTGCGGCGGGTTTGGTCGGTGCCCGCTGCTTGGCGGATCTGGGGTTTGAGCCCTGCTTGGATTGCCTTGCAATGGATTGGCGTCCCATCCTGGGTGCCCCCCCTTCGGCCTTGCGCCCCGTGTTGCCGAATAAGGCTGTGGCTCGCCCGACCCCGCTCAGGAAAATCGCTTGTTAACGCTGGTTGGTTGGCTTGCTATGCCTTGCTCATTTCTGTATTAAAGCAAATATATCCTTAAAATTTACTTTGAATATTGTATTCCTTTTCCGAAGTTCAAGATATTTTGCTTTTTAATTTTAGAGTAGTTAAACATATAAACCTTTAATAATCAAATGAACTGTGAAGTGAATCTAGGAAATACACAACTGTGTCATGTTTATTTGACACAAAAAGAAAACCTTCCCAGAATCCCCAGCGAGAAACTGCCCTCTTACCCACTAGGAGGCAGAATTGTTCTACTTGTGATTAAAAAAAAAACACCAAAACCTCTATGCTGTACAAGCAAGGAGTACTAAACGGATTGAGGTTCATTATGTATTCCATCTTAAAATCTGTTCATTTCTGTTTCCTTACAAAAATGACCACTCCAGGTGCTATTCATATTGCCTAGTTATTGTTAATTGAAGACTGACATTTTATTTGAAAGGGGCCGGGGCATTCCTTCAGAACGTAGTCCGTTATGGTGATTCTTCAAGAATCTAGCAGGTTAAGAGCAGGTTAATTATTAATGAAGATTTGTGCTTGTATATTCTGTTTCCACAGGCAGTCTTGGCACATTACTCCGGTGTTCATTTGCAGGCTCTAGTATGTCTGCAGGATCTGAACACCTCCGCAACACAGTGGCAGATGCCATATTAGTCATGTGTTTGAGGAAAGGTGTTCCACACACACACACACACACACACACACACACACACACACACACACACACACACACACACAGAGCTTTATCATAGTAAATTTCCGTCCTGAGCTTTTGCCATCAAAATGCAGAGGCTGCATGTTCTTTCCTGTATGAAAATGAAATTAACATTTGACTTGAGAAGGCGGTTATATAAGGAGTCTCCTTCTGGCGTGGACATTCATTTGAGACATACTGCACTACAGCCATATGTGAGAAGTTTCAAAAGTTAGAAAACACTGTTAGGTGGAGTGTGTCTTTAGAACAACCTTTTGCGGAACAATTCCTGTTGTTAGCGACGTGTCTCCTTCATACGGTGAACTGCTGTGGACATCAGGAACTCCATGAGCCTCCAGAGCGGTCCTGTAATAGGGTCACGGAGTCCTTACCCAGCCAAAGGGCTCCATCCGTGTCCAGCTGTGTGGCCGCCAGCGGGGACGAGCCTGTGACAGCTGCCTCATTGCCAACCTGCAGGGAACCATCTCTCAGGGTCCTGTGATGGAGATGAGGAATCGAGGAAGGAACAGGGACAGCGAAGGGAGTGGAACAGGGAAGCATGGATGGAGACAGGGAAGAAGAAGGAGTGACAGGAGGGGAGGGGCAGGTAACAATAAGTGTTACAAATAAATTTACAATGCCTTCTCTGAATACATGGCTGTTGCACTGATTAAGATAATTATACTCCTTGACTTAATTGGCTAAGGGTTTCTTGTAATAGGACAGAGAATTTTAAAGTCACAAATGCTAATGAATGTAGCTGTGCCTGCATCTCTCCGTCTCTTGGTGAAATGCACTTTTGTTTACTCTGACTTGTTTCTGTGTCAAATGAGTCGCAGTAAATGTAAATTTTACATAGCAGTAAAAGCTACTGATGTCATTCAGGTGGTGTACTGCTGCCCCTACCGGCTAGCCTTGATGCGGATCCAGCGGTTGGTGTCGACCCGCACTGACGACTGCAGCACAACAGGTTTGGAACCCAGGTCATAGGTCATCTGCACACGACCGTCGACCACAGCCAGGGCAATGTAGTCCGAGCGCTCCGTTCCTTTTCCGCTCCATAGGATCAGGCCATGCGTGGCCTCTGTCCTGATGCTGAGTTCAAACCTGTTCACCAGAAGGGCCTTCTCGCTGGGTCAGGTCAGGGGAACACAAGATGCAGGATTATCAGGATGAGGGGCCTCAATCACCCCTGTAGCCTCACACCTACAGAGACCCTCGCTTCTTCACACCCCACTGTCCAGCAGGAGGTGCTTCTCAAAACACAGTCTGCATTCCACGGTGCTGTGCCGATCAATAGAGAAAACAAGACTGCGAGGCTGGTGAACACATTCTCTTCTTTGCTCTTTCTAAAAAAAGGCAGCACAACAAGGTTGCTGCAGCTTATCACACTGGAGTTCTGCAAAGCTTGGACTGGGGAACCTTCACTGAGCTCCAGGCCCTAAAAAGCCATGTGTATGGATGAGCACAATGAGACAGAGGCCTTTAGAACACCACATTGGTGTTCTGACAGCTCCCTGTACACAAACACACTGGCTTTCCCTCTCCTTAGATACTCGGGATGAATGGAGATCCCAGCCACCCCTACCAGGAGCTCCTTGCCGTGGCCAGAGCAGCCAGGTCAGGGGAGCAAACCACAGAGATCAGACCCTTGTGGGACACGCTTCATCCTCATGCTTCTTCCATGATCCCTTGGAACTGGGAACGACCCACAAGAAAGGCTTTGTCTTTTTCTAAAAACGTCCGCGATACACCGCTGCTTGATGTGCACAGAAAAAAAGAAATTTAAATGTGGCGGTCTGTTCATGAAAGGCTCTCCAAAGTTTGAAGGCTAGATGAATGTGAAAACCACAGGGAGGAGGGACACAAACACACCGGACTCATAAAACGGTCAACATGGAACACAGCATGGACACAACATGGAGACAACAACACAGCAAACACAGAGGGCTGTGGCAGTCATGAAGAGCGTGAGCACGTGTATACACACACACACACACACACACACAAACACAAACAGCAGCTGGCATCTTCCATTCTTTAGCCCTTGGCAGAGCGACGTCTCGCTCTGATATTGGTATGTATAGAACAACACAGTCGACATGCGTGTGGAGTGATGGTGTGCGATACGTCTTGACCTGGCTTTCCCAGCACAGCAAGGCACAAGCTTGCACTGGCCAACATGCCTAGTGAATCCCAGCTCTTTGGAAGAAACATGGGTACAAACAACAGTACTTGCGAGGTCAGCATTACCCTTGAGTTAGGGTTACACTGCTATTCATGAAACCGCTGTTTTTTGAGAGACAGAGGGGCCTGATTATCGGGTTTTGGATGAGGTACATGAGTTTTTGTCAGTGGACGTTATGCAGTTGGCTCCTCTGTATAATATTTCTTCTTTGACTTTATCTTGGCTTTATGACAGCATCCTGTTATGCAGTCAAACAAACTGAACATTAACGATTTGCATCTGCAGATGACAGTTTGACATATTGGCCACATTTAAACCATTGATGGACGTTTCATTTGCCATTAAAGTCAAAGAGAAAAACACTTTGAGGGAAGGTCTGAAGGTCTTTCTATGGGCATAGCTCTGGCTCCCCGTGCTGTAGTGGGACCGGCAGAGTCGTACCGTGTCGATCGGGTAAGAGATGGAGTTGGGCTGTGGGGCACAGTGCCTGGGACTCACCTCCGGTCTGTCGGGCTCTCCAGCAACTCAGGACTTATGGAGCAGAGGGAGAAAATGAAGGGCATGCAATAAGCGCAAGAGCCACAAAAAGGAGCCACACCGCCTGACATCAGTCGACCTCAAGGGGTGGGAGACGGCCCTGCATGGATCCACTCCAGCGCAGACACCCTGAGACTTCCCCAATGGCTCAAATGTCCTTACCGAACACGGAAATTCGTCTACGGCCAGAGCAAACTTCACAACGATGTACCCAGGCATACTGCGAGGTATTTTTACTGTATCAGTTCAGGGCATGCACCTTGATCAAGAATAGTACAGCAGGAGTGGGATTCGCACCAGGGACTTTCAGATTGCAAGGCAAGGGCTGTGTCAGCTACGCTACCCAGTGTCCTTGTTTACATTTTTTGCTTGGGAAAATGTTTTGCTCGCTAGATTTTATAAGCAGGTTTGAGAGAAAAGTTCATTTTACTATGTCAGTAACAAAGATGACAACCAAACAAGTGTCCAGCTTCATCAATCCTCCCTGAAAAGCTTTTTTTTAAATGCTGTCAGAGGTTAGGCTTAAAGGTTATGAGTTAGCAAGAAGTATACACTTTGCAGTTTCTGGATTGCCTAAATCCGATAGCATATCAAGTCCTACTTTCCATTTCCGTCTGGCTAACGAATATGAACTGACATGTAGGCACAAATAGAAGAAATTGTACTCAAATGTCCTTGTGTGTTTCATCACAGCTTTCAGAAGCAACCATTATCCTACACGATCCCCAATACAATTACTTTGCTGTCACACATAACCTAATGTTTTTCCCGGCTGTTCTGTTTTGTACGCTATATGATAGACAAAAAGAAAATGAAAATCCCCTTTCCAAGTAGTACTGAATGATAACTGTGAATAAAATATTGTTTCAAACTGTAATTCTAAATACTGCAGTAGCTGGAAAATGAATGCCGTCTATTGCATTGCTGTACATATATTTTATTTCATTGTGGAGCTGGCAGGAGTGAGAAATGTGCCATGAGGCTGGGCTTCACGGACGGTTCTGCAATGCCAACCTCATCCACATTCTCCAGTTAATGAAATGCAGCCAACTGGAGGACAACCATTTATTGTATTTTCCAGTATTCTTCACTGACTGACTAGCTGTGGCAGGCCTGTGCTCTTATTACATGCGTGGGAAACAAAGTGTGTGTTCACACTTTGAAGACCACAGGTGTGGCATTATTATTAAGGGAGCTGTTATACCAGGGTTTACCTGAACATGTTTCCTGGGAAATAACAAACCTTGCAATGGCAGTTATCAGCAGACAGTAATAGAGGCAGCATGCTTTCTGCAATGGTAGCCTTTAGCTTTTCCATCTGGAACCCTGGGAAAGCTGCACGGCGCCAAGAGCTCGCTTCTGGAGCTGTCCATATGACACCGGGGAGCGGCGCTAATCTTACACAACTGGTCAGGTTACTTAACTTGGACCACCTGATTAAATTTCGAGCGGAATGAAAAGAAGTAACATGGGACGCTAATGACCGAGAAAGTAAATATCTTTTCTTTGCGGAGATTAAGCTCTGGTTGTCTTTTATAAAGAAGGTGACGTCTATTAAATCGTTGGAGTGATCCGCAGGGAACCTTGCGCTGAACTCGCTAATAACAGTCACCAAGCAGTGGCTTACAGAGCTAATTATGTTGAATCACTGCTGTCAGTTCAGCAGGAGCTCGCACACACTGCGTTTGTCTGCAAGCTTCACGGGTGCGAGCTTCTTCGAGCAAGTCACTGTGCCTATGCCCTTTCTTTGGGTGAAACCAATGTAGGCTGGCAGGAATCCCCCACAGAGCACAGAGGCTGTGGGAAGAAACACCTGTCCTGGCCAGGCAGACAGAGAAGTGGTACAGCAAGGAGCTTATGAAACACCTGCTTTGTTCCCCAAGGAGCATTCATGTGACACCGTGAATGGAGTTTTGATTTCAGTTCAATGCGGGATATTTACGAAGCTGACCAACATGCACACGTATACCTTCATGCACTGAAGAAACCAATAGTGACCTTCTAATGTGCTCATACATCAGTTACACCGAAGAGTCTTTCCATGGTATTACTTGAAAATGTGGATTAGTACCAATCCTGCACAGAACCAACGACCATCTAGTAGGGTTATTCTTTCACATGAATCAACAAAAGGCAGCCGTACATGAAAATGTGTGGACCCACTACTGGCTAGTGATGCAATAAATAAATAAAATCCTACTATGGGTTAGTCAAAGTAATCCCAATATCCTGGAGAAACGTCCAGAATTCAGGTCTTCACTTACTTTGGGATTTCATTGGTGAGTTGGCTTGAAAGCAGGAAAGAGACAATAGGGACACAAATATAAGACAGACAGATGCACTGACAGACAGAAGTGTAGGATTCAGACACAGACAGATACCACAAAGTACAAACAGTGAAGAAATCCACAAGACCTGGACCACAGAGGAGTGTGAAGACTTTAGCAATGTCTGTCAGTCATTCTACATAAAGCCTTTAACCCGGTTCACATGGTAATGATTGGAACAAAATTTATGATAATACCGTAAAAGAACCAAGATGAAAAATTGTTTGCTGGCAGAGGACTGACAGACAGTGATTAAAAAAGAACAGTCTCCACATGAGGTGGAAGATAAGGGACGTGTAAATGATGGGAGGATGGCCAGTGATCACTGGTCTCTTACTCCAGCTTGGTATACTATGTGTTCGCTGCTCAAATTAAAAGCCCAAGTGATAAATGATCTTTGGTGTTTCTTGATGTAAAATGTTAACTTCAATGTTTAAGGCTTGTCATTCACAATTGGGCTTTTCTTTAGTTGTTTCCCCTTCCCTGGAAGAGCCCTTTAGGAAACAGAAGACAGTTTAGAGAAAATTTTCAGGACTTAGAACCACTGTTGCTAAGAGGGGCCAAAGTGAACCACCTGGTTACCAAGGGTTCCCATACAGAAATGGAGCTGTTAACAAGAGTTCTTCAACAGAGGACTTTGTAGGCCTTGTATGAACTGCAGTGCAGAAAGCCAAGCTCCAAAACTCCTTCTGCCTCTGCTACCCTTATTACCTCTTGGTGACAGCGTTGTGGTACTCGATGAATGTGTGTCCATCAAAGGCGATGGATTCCGCCTCCCCAGCGGACTTCTCGATGATTGCTGAGGGCATGAGGAGGAAAGAGATGGAGCTGATCAGTAAGAATCTTCAAAGGATCCCATTGTCATTGCAAATGAAAAAGCACTGTTTTGCTGAATAATGAGACTTATGTCATTATTCTTCCGATTTAATTATCAGTTTGCCGTGGTGCTAATTATTCATTAGGCAGTCATTCATTTTCTTAAGCCTTGCATGGATAAGTGCTTAGAACATAAAATGAATACAAACTAAATTCCAAGACAGCACAGTGAATAGTAGTGGGTGAGTTGTAGCAAAGCTTCCCCAGCACTCACACGCTTTGGGTGTGGGTTGGAACCTGTACCCAGCCTTGTGTGTGTAACCCTTTCTTCTACTCTCATTCTTTGGCTGCTCTAATTTTCTCCTGTACTCCAAAGCAATGCTTTTTCTCCCACATTCAAGACTGAATTTCTCTTAGTATGCACATGCGTGATCCAGTCTTATTCTCCACCCTTTGCCTCACACCTGCATGACCCTTATTCAATGAACAGTTAGTGGAACTGGAATTTAACAGACAAAATGTGTGTGTGTGTGTGTGCGTGTGTGTGTGTGCGCGAGTGTGCATTCATACAGAGAAGTGATGTATGGATGAGTGACCCAGTGTAAGTAGTGTATCTAACAGTATAAGTCACTTTGGTGAATAAGGTGTGTGGGCTCATAACACTATATAGAGTTCACTGGAAGTTGCTTTGGAAAAAAAGCATCTGTTCTATAAATAAATGTAAATATGAATGTGAGATTATTGCTCAATAGCCTGTGCTATGGTTAGAATGACTTCACTTTGAGAACTTGAGCAGGAGAGAGGAAGGTCAAAGGTGAGCAATGTGGTAAAAAGCTGTGCTCACCATCCTGGCAGTGTGACCCGCCAAAGCCATGCTGGCAGATGCACTCATAGCTGGCTTGCAGCGGGTTGCAGAGCCCCCCATTCTGGCAGACACCGTGAGCACACCTGTGGTGTTTGTACATGGAGACGTCCCGGGAGCGCAGGGCGTTCTCCCGTGTCAGGACGGGTGTACCCATCAGGGTAATCTAGAAAAAAGCACACTCAGCCACTCAATATAATGGACAGTTATTGTAGCCATAAGAAAATGTACAGACCAAACTCAAATGCTACACACTTCTATGTTCACACTCTACTCCAAAGCAATTTAATGTATTACATCGAATCGAAAGCATAAAGTTAAACTCAACGAATTCTTCCTGATCCAGAGTTTCTAAGTGGTCATATAAAGAATGTGAGGAACTGATTGCTCTCATTTCTCTGCAATAAAAAGGTCTGATTCTTTTCTTTAACTCACCTGAAACTTTAAGTTAATATAACACTACATTGTTTGCAGTCAGCAAATTAATTCAGAGCAGCCTATTGTTTTGTACTGCATAATGTAGGCAGATAATTGAGTTTCAGATTAATACAGACAACCATATGCTTGTAATTAACTAGGCAGAATATCTGATGTAACATATTGAAAAGAACAGTAAACATGAGGTACAGGAAATACTGTGGAAACCATTTCTGCATGTTAATATTCTGGTTAAATCCCATCTTATTAGATACACACTGACCCTGAGACTAGCCTCAGGACCTGAAGGGGCTTTCATACACCTCTTTTGTATACACTGGGTCCTCAACTTATGGACACAATTGGAACCTTAAATTTTTCATTAAACTTCATTAAAATACACCTAATAAAAAAAAAAAATTAAATCAAAAATAGCCACACAGTGGCATAGCAGGTAACACAGCTGTTTCACAGCGGCTGGGCTGCTTTGATGTGGGTTGGAACCATGCTTAGTCTGTGTGGAGTCTGCATGATCCCCCACATGTTTGTGTTGCTTTCCTCCGAGTACTCTGGTTTCCTCCCACAGGCAAAAGATGTGTTTCAGGTTAATTGGTAACTCTAAATTCTCCAAAGTGTGTGACTCTGTGAGAGATTGTATTTGTGTGTTGCTACATGGACAGGCATCCTGCCTCCTGATAAGTGGTTACAATAGAAAGTGAAAGAAAATAAAGATCTCCACAACCTCATATTCACTTCTGATTGAATATTCAATAATGTAAACATTTCCAGTGTTCATCAGCTTCTGTCCCCTTTAGTATTTCTCTCTTACCTATACAATCATTAAAACCTTAATAATATAGGGTTAGTAAAAATCTTGGATTAGCTGTAATAAAAACAATCTTTACTTAACTGTAACATTTTTACTGATTTTGGCCTACATTTCAATTTACTTATTTATAATGACTGAAAATAAAGAAAAACAACTTTTCCAGGAACTCCTATTCAGTGCTGATTGTTGACCAATTCATCCCATGAATGTGCAGCAGTCATCTTGTTACTGATCAAAACTAACAAACAAGACATATGCTGTAAACACTGTGAAAGGAAGGTGAATCAAGCTGGTCCCACAGTCTTTTACTATTTAGCTTAGCTAGTTTTGCCCACCGTCCTGGGTAGGGGATAAGATACCAGCAAGAGTTTGCCAAAGCCTTCCATCCTGTGCTCCTGTTCTGTTTGGGTGCATTTTACTGCCAGCTAACATCTGGATACAGAAATGCAGCCTTTGTCTTTTTTGCTTCGCAAGCAGCCATAAATTTTAGAAAACAGAACAAAGAAGAAAATCGACTGAAAAATAAACAACCTGCAGAATGTTTGTATTTTTGAAAATTCGTACCTTGAATGTTCGTCGAATTGACGAACCGATGCGCTGCACCCCATTCCAATCTACTCATGGTCATTTCAACAACACGGGGCTGGGGAGTGATGTGTTTGTGATGTTCACTGATCTTCCTGTCGGTAGAGTCTGCACTCACCTTCTGGATGGCGCCTCTGAAGCCGCTACTGAGCGAAGCTGCTCTGGCCACCTTGCTGAAATCCGGGACTCCGCCCACAAAGAAGGATTCCTTCAGGTTGAGGGCAGCATGCTGGTACTGGATGGGAGGCAGGCAATGTCAGAGGGGTTGCCAGGGAAAAATGGCACATTATCAAAACTTGGGATTTTGTCTCATTAAATTGTGGAAATCCTGAATTCACGTATCAATCACACTGTGAATGGCTGTGAAATCAGTTTTCTCCAATCCATGTGAAAACTGCCTCATTAATAGAAGGCCTATTTTGCAGGAAGCCCCACTTATTAGGAATTAAGGATCGTTATTCTATGTAGGGCAGTAACCGCTGAAGGGAATCTCAAGACAATTGCTGAAAAAATGAGCCGATCTGCCAAATATTCCTGTGCTTACTGGCATGTATTTTTCCTCCTGATGTTCAGCCTAGTTTTTCCTGTCCAATTCAGTCTATATGCTTGAATATATACAGCAGAGTCGTATCTGCCAGGGGCCAGAGACGATCTGACGTGTGCTTCTATAATTTGGGTCCCCTGTCGTGTCCTCTGCTTCTTCCACCCTGCTTTTACACTGTCAATCAGTGCAGGAGAGCTTAGCAGTGAGAGGAAACCTTTACTTAGGGCAGATAGTAAGTCAGCTGGCTGACAAACTTGATGGAGCTGCAAGATGTGGGGAGCTGAGCAATGGATCGCAGTTGCCAGCCCCTCCCCCAAAATGGTTTGTTGAGCCTTTAGGGGCTTCCGGCAATAATTGGAGAATTGGCAGCAGGACTCAGTGTCTGCCCGGGGGGAGAGCCTGAACCACTGAGCAACTTGACAGCCATTTTCCAATAACAAAAGGAATCAGGAGGACCTCATGGGACAAACTGGTTTCCTTTCACTAAAGACCAGCCATATCACATCAGGGATTTCAGTGCTCAGGAGAGGGGAGAGCAGCCTTAGGAATCCCAGAAAGTACACAAGTGGGAGGAGGCACTGCTGGCATCCCAAATGAGTTGAGTGTGGAGCTGAGAGCTGGGGTGATGGCCAGGAGTGCCAATGTCGAATACTGCTTTTGTAAAAGGCCAACATGCATGAAGAAAAAGTCCCTCCAATGATACTTCTCCGACATCCAAGGCCTGACTTACAGACAGTGCACAGGGATGCAATAAGGTAAGAAGTGTAATAAATGAGTGGATGCCAGTCAGTACACAGATGTTCTCCCTGCTGATCAGAGGTGAGAGTCAAAATGAGGCTCCTTTATGGAGTGTTTATAGTTCAGATCACGAGGCAGCGGAGAGAAAGCAGCTCTCCGATTTTCAGTGTCTTGGTGTGGAAGTAGGAAAGGACAGAGACACCACTAGGACACAGGAGTCTGAGAGCCAGTCCGATGGCAGCCATTACCTTGCGGGATTTCTTACATCCAGACAGCAAAAAGGGAAGGAGAAAATACAGGAAAAGTAAGTTACAAGCATGAGAACAGGCATAGAGATGTAGCAGGAGATGAGAGGAGTTTACGGAAAACTACTGGATGCCACTAAAGAAGACACTTAGTAGTGCTTTTACAGGGCCCTGCTACTGCAGTAAACTACAAATAAAATTATACTTCTGTATTTTTTATTCTTACTTTTTGTCAAACTGTGTTTGAGTTGAGATACAGGTAACGTAAGTCCACCAGGAATCAGTGCCACTTAGAATAAAACTCTTTGAATGGGATTATAAAATCCTATGCATTACAAATCGCACCGTATGTAATTGGATCTGTTGCATTTCTTTCACTCTGAAATTCTCTTCCGCCTTTACGCTTTGCTGCTCAAGTCAAAGCTTTTCTATGGCTTTCTGTTCTAGTTACATTTGCACTGCTCCTTCTTAGCATGGGAAATTGAGTAAAAGACACCTGGGAAGGGTAGAAAACAGAAGGGTTTCTTTACTAACGGGTAAATTCAGGCCTGAACCAGTCTGCTCAACATGATTAATTCCCTTTTCAATGGCCTTCAATTGCCAAATATTCTTGCATAAGAAGTGGCTCATACACAAACTTTTAAACACTTATAGGTTTTCTCTGTTGTTATATATGATCCACACAGTCTGACAAATGAAGAGGTATTGGTGTTAAAGAGAGCCTGTTGCAAACGGTAACCCCGGAAGTGGCGCTGGCGCTACCGCAACACTGAGAGCTGACTACAATAGTGAGAAAGGAGCAAAAAGGGCAGGACTTCCACATACCGGGGCCTCCCCTCGGACCCGATCCTTGTCATTGATGCTAAGCTCCCCTTTGCGGCCAGCACGCTCCAGGTTAACTGTGTTCCACGTGTTCATTGGGATCTGGCCCCTGCTCCTGCAGGAGCAAAAGACATCCAGGAGGAGGCAATGGAGAGTCAGGCGTCAGTGAGTGGGATAGATGTGCACAAAACAGGTCTGGGAACAGTCTTAAACATGACACAGCAAACGAGCAAAAAAAAAAACATTAATACAGTTTAATGTGGTTTTCTGAAAGGAGACAAAATCAAAAAAAGAAGAACTAACCGAAAAAGGTGGCCTGGCTACAGATACGTCAGTTCTGGTTAAAGCTGTGCCATAAACACACCATTTCTTGTGTGAAGCACGATGATGATAATGATGACGATGTTTCGGACAGAGCCCGTATCATAAATCCTCATTATTGTTAACCATAAACGCCCTTGACCAGTGGCATGTTGGAATGACCAGCTGCAACCTGTGAACCAATTCAACCTAAATATAATCCTTTATACTTAGAAGTGTCAGAATATGACACTTCTGACAGGTAGCCCAAAATTTGGTCAGAAAGGTCTTTGTCAAATTGACATGCCATTTCCTGACAGTGTTTCTCTTTCAGAGACTCTCGTACCTAATGACAGCTGGACCCTTGCCTAGGTCATATCTGAATTCCAGGATCCCATCGTTCAGAGCCAAAGAGATAAAGTCTCCCCTGCCATCAGTCCTCTGTCCATTGTAGAAAATCATGCCGTTGGGATCTTCAGCCAGGAACACCACTGTCATGCTGACCTTATGTCTAAGGACAGAAACAAAAAAGTAGTAATATTGTAGGTATGAAGTCCCTCTTTTTTCTGCATGACTATTGTTATATTACGTTACATTTACATTTATTTGTTTACCAGACACTTTTCTCCAAAGCAACATACATCTCATAGAAAATACAAAGTGTGCATTACATTAGCAGAGAGACTTAGATGCAGAAGCTTGATTCTAAAGCAATTAGTTTGTTACTTTCAACCATATGCACCAATGCTCATCACATGAGTAGCTGCATGAAGGTTTATCCAGATATCGAGGATTCCTTATCACTTTCCTAGTTATATATACACACACATTTTCGGAACCGCTCGTCCCATACGGGGTCGCGGGGAACCGGAGCCTACCCGGCAACACAGGGCGTAAGGCCAGAGGGGGAGGGGACACACCCAGGACAGGACGCCAGTCCGTCACAAGGCATCCCAAGCGGGACTCGAACCCCAGACCCACTGGAGAGCAGGACCTGGTCCAACCCACTGCGCCACCGCGCCCCTAGTTATATATATGTATATGTATATATATATAAACATTTACGTTACATCTGAGGAGTATCTGCATGAAGGTTCATCCATTGTTTAACAACTTGCTATATTATTACTATTTCTACAATGACTGCTATAATTATCTTTTTTTTTTTTATCTATAACCTTTATTTCAGCTTGAATGGCTCTTAAAAGGTTACCTGATCTTTATTTCAGTAATAATAACAACTGAATATAAGGGTTCACAAACTTTTTTCCATCAATGACCTTGACTCATCAAACCATTTGTTCAATAAAGATATAAGAGAGTTGTTTTAAAAATGTCTGAGTCTGGGTGCAGTTAAGTTGTACACAAAACGTACAGTAGGTCACTTCCATAGTTGTGCAGGCCTCTCAGCTCTAGATAAGAATCTCCGGTGAAGAAGGGCATGTAGGTCTCACTCTGGTCAGGCTTGGATTCTGAATAGGACAGAGTAAAAATGATTTGGAGTATCGTTCAGTCTAAGGTGCATCACCAGTAACTCATGAACCCCAAAGCCAAGTGTCATTTATCAAAGATGGACCTGCCATAGATATTTGGACCATCGATCTTGATGTAAATGTGGGAGCAGTGGACTGAATGACACAGCTGTGAACCTATGTAGCAGCTAATGTACACAGAGCAAATACAGCAGATATGATTATCATATGACAGAAAAAATAAATAATATTTGTACCATTTCCAATAGAAAGAAAACCTAGAATCCAAGCAATGCATCAACATATTAAATGGATGCACTGATCCTCGCTTTTGCTGCTTCCCTACATCGGTTTCCTCCTTGGGTTTTCCACTGAGGGAACCATGGCCTGGACTGCTGTCAGAAACCAACAACCAGTGGCTAAGTGCCTTTTGGCATTATTCTTCTGATGTTTGGCCTCAATCATGAGCTGAGCCCTGCAGTTTGAAATGGAGTGTTGCCACAGATGTGCAGGGAAGACCAGATCATCTCTCCTGATCATACTGGCGTCGCTTGGAGCTCCTTAGCCGAGAAAAGCCTCATTAATTACTTTGTCTGAGACTATTACTTGTCCTACTGATGTTTAGAAAAATTTAATCATAATCTTTTGAGCTCATTGATTTTCTGCCATATTTCATCACAGCCCACAGGTTTCATAGTTTATTTGGTAGGCACCCACAGACTGATGTGGAGTCTGTACTCAGGCCAGGTGATGAGAGACTTGTGTAACATGTTTACCCTGGTTTTCACAGGTGAGGCAGACACCTCGGTTTGTAATCTTAATGCTGGGACAATCTGCACGAGTTGCAGTTAGGAGGCATAGGGAAGCAGGCCGAAGCCAATAATGTCAAAGTTCTGAGAACAAGTTCAAAAGAGTGACTACACAGCATCGAAGTCCCTGCAGCGCCAAGGGCTCTTCTTCTCAGCTCATCAACAGCAGGAGGAGTGGAACAGTCTCTCTGATGGCTAAATGGAGCGCAGCATAAACACCAGAGTGGCCCAATTCCTGCAATTCAAATCGCAGCCCCTGGGGCTGCCCCTCTCATTTGATCTTCCAATCCAGGATGAAAAGGAACCGTCAGGGTGCAAGAAAAGCAGAAGGATGTAATTTAGCCTTTTTGCTGATCCTGACAAGACCTTGGAGTTGTAACACACCTGGTAATGGAATGTCTTTCACTGAGGCCTTGCACAGGGTACAGCATTCCCAGCAATGTTCTCACAAGGAGGAATATAATGCGCCGGTTCTCTAATCAGACGTTGTAATAAGTCCCTGTAAACCTACTGACTGTAATGTACTGTAGGCACCAGATGGGATGCACTAGGAGGCAGAACTGAGGGGAGTCTTTATGGATGCTTGGTAGGCAGCATAATTCATTGATGACTTGTCTTACCTTTTTCACAGTGTGTTCCTTCACGTCCCATTGGACATTCGCATTTGTACCCCCCAGCTGGCAGCACCTTGCACTGAGAGGAAGGGTGACACCTGTTTGGGTCACATGGATTGTGGGCATCGGCACATGTCGGACCTGCAGGTTAACGCAAAAATGCATTCAGAATTCCAGAATTTAAAGTATTCGAGATACAACCCACATCATAAATGAAATCACCCGAATCCTTAAATGTCCATTCATAATGCAATAAATGTGATACATAGCACATATATAACAAAGGGCGAGGATTTATTTCATGAATGCCATTTATGATGTCAGATTTAGCAATTGATCTCATTTCTAGTACTGTTCTGCAAAAATAGACCAAGGACAGTGGTTTTGACCCATGCTAAGATTAATCAGAGTGCTCACTTTATTATTTTTGCCCTGATAGCCCCGAGGCAGAGCGATTGCGGTAATGAAGGCCCATGCTGGGTTCTGAAGGCTTGCTCTATCTCTGCCTCAGCGGTGAATGCAGACCCCTGGAGACTGCTGGTGTATCTATCTCCCAAGTTGAAAGGAGAGGTTGGACGCCTTGAACGTCTGTTCTGCTCATCTTTAGACCTCCCTTTGAAAGGTTTCTTTTTTTTTTGCTGTAACTTTTTATTTTTTATTTTGTAGCTTGTACAGGAATCAATGAGTTGAGAAAAAGCCCTGGTGATTAAGGAAAGCCTTGTGCAGGACGGAGCAGAGTTACAGTAGGGGAGGGTTTCCAGTTCCTCACGGGCTTCCAGCACAAGAAAGAAATAAGTAACCGAAACCTCGGTTTCCCTGCCCTGCTCTTTTTGTGTTTTTTTTTTAATCAAAGGCTGTGGAGTTAAATGCTAAACATCGACTAAACTATGAAATAAAAGCTAAATACTAAATGAAAACATTGCGGCAGAAGGTGGCGTAGTGGTTGAAAATGCTGCCTTTAGATTTGGCAGACCCACATATGAATTCTACTCAATCTGAACTACTCCTGTAGGATTAATTTGGAAATTCTGCTATTGTCTAAGTGCAGGATCATGGAGCAGCTGGTAGTGTAGTGGTTAGAGCTGTTTACTTTGGATCTGAAGGTTTGCTGGTTTGAATCTAACCTAAGGCTGTAAGACCCTTAAGAAAGGTACTTACCCTCAGTTGCTCCAGTAAAAATTACCCAGCTGTATAAATTGGGTGAACAGGTGTACGTAGCTTAACATTGTAAGTTGCTTTAGAAAAAAAAACACACACACACACACACACACACGCACACATTGTCTGAAACCGCTTGTCCCCGAGCGGGGTCGCGGCAAGCTGGAGCCTAACCCGGCAATACAGGGCGCAAGGCTGGAGGGAGAGGGGACACACCCTGGACAGGCTTTAGAGAAAAGCTTCTGATAAATGTAAATGTTTACTAAGGATACTGGTTTCCAAGTAAGTCTGTAATGTCCTTTACATAATCTCAGATCAGGCAGAAGACGGCCTCCGTCCAAAGCCCCAGAAAGGGGAGGAACCTTCCTTCCTAGACCTCTGGGGCACCACGTTCCCTTCTCTCCGCAGCCCGCTTATTCGGAACTCTCATTAACGCAACGCAAGCTGGGCCTGAGCTATCACAGGGCTGGCTGGGTCTGCATGGAGAAACCCAGCCTAATTGACATTTCTCAAGCTCTTTATCTGGCCGTCCCGCTGCTGCTGCGCCTGGCTGCTCTGACCTTCGCCGTTACTCATCTCTCCACCAGGACCATCTACCCCCAGAGCCCAGCTGACAAGTGTGGACCAACTGTCCTCCGCAGATCATAAAATCCGCTTTTATGCAAGCGCTGGCACACAGAAATCACCTTTACGGGTGTCTGAGCAACCTTTAAAGGCCGTCCAGAATTCCTCACTTAGTTATACATAAATTACCTTCCTAAAAATTTTTAATGTATATACCTAACGAAAAGACGGTACTTTGAGAAAACTGCACTTACTAGATAAAGCAAACTTTGTAAGCTGCGCTCTAATAAAGCAGCTAACATACGGTAGATACTTCAAGACACCTGAAAACTTGTCTCTGGGGGGAGGGTTCATGTTTCCAGGGCACAAAAGTGGAGTACACTTTAATGGGGTCTCAAAGGGTTGGAGCTGAGAGATCAGACCTACCTGAGAAGCCATTAACGCACTTGCAATGGAACATCTCGGCTTCCTTGACCTGGCAGGTGGCCCCGTTGTGACAGGGGTTGGGTTCGCAAGGGTTGTTGCCGCATTCGCCCACCGCAGAGCCGTAGAGCACGTAGCCGCCATTCTCCTGGAGGCTGTACACCATGTTGTTGACATCCAGGGTGCGGATGCAGCCCACCAGGCCCGACGCCACAGATGTTCTCTCCTTCACGCTGCAGGGAAGGGGTGCTGGCATCACTCGGTCGCTCAATACAGCGTGGTGCACAGTACACGTGCAGTCAGAGAACGGTGACATGGCACAATGGTCCTGTTGATCCCACAGTGGGAGCACAGCATTATCTCGCCGCGACAGCATCTCCCATACATTCGTTCCAACACGGCAGCACCGCCACTCTACGACTGTCAGTGCCACGCTTCCAAAAAAGAAGTTGAGCTTTGTTCAGTTTCAACGACTCTCGACGCCATCCGTACATTCCCTGTGAAAGCGCGGCTGTTGTATATTTTGAAAGCAAAAGTTAAGAAAGTTGTTTAATTGAGCAGCAGAAGTCTGGCGCCAGCTGCCTAGGCTGCGGAGCAGTTCGGCAATAAAAGGCAGGTGTTAGCCTGCTATCTCAGAGGACGTCAGAATCCCCCCCCCAGCACTCGACAGAACAATATGCGCACACTGCATTCACGGTGCTGCGCTAACAACCATGAGAGAGAACGTTTCTATGAGGAACAAGCCCACAGCAGATCACTAAAACAGAAAAGAATGAATTTTCCGTCGCGGCAAAAAGCAGTTCTGCGCTGCAAGTACGAGAGGAGTCACCCGAAGCCTAGCAGTGCGGTGTGTGTCACGTGTTACGGTTCAGTGCGCGTGTATTGCCGCACATACTCCTCTGCCTTTGTAATTTCACATCTTTATAGCTTTTCGGAAAAAATGTGACACGCTGCAGTTTCTGGATTTTAGCAGCAGACTGATTCACAAAAGTATATGATTGATGCTCGTTTTTTTCATCTTTGTCCCATATTATTTCATACAATAATGTAATGAAAGATCTGAGACGATACCTGGGACATTGTAACATTTCACTGAATCCAGGATGTCTGTCCTGGTAGCCACAGTGTTTTAATGACAAATGTGCTTTTGAAGCCTTCGCTATAAACAACTATTAAATGTAAGACGAATTTTGATGGGCCCAAGTGTGTAGTGATGTCATTTGGATGTTTTTGAGATGGTCGCGTACATAAAATTTAGTTAAAACTTGTGTGGGGAATTAGGAGACTGGGATAACATGTAAAATCAAAAATCCAGTGTAGCCAGTTGACCATATAACAATTCTAGGATATTTTACACACACACACACACACACACACACACACACAGACTGAAACCGCTTGTCCCAAGCAGGGTCTCAGCGAGTCGGAGCCTAACCTGGCAACACAGGGCACAAGGCTGAAGGGGGAGGAGACACACCCAGGACGGGACACCAGTCCGTCACAAGGCACCCCAAGCGGGACTGGAACCCCAGACCCACCAGAGAGCAGGAACAGGCCAAAGCCGCTGCGCCGCTGTGCCACCACGCCCTCCTGGGATATTTTATCATAATATAAAAGCTGTTAATGAAAATTAGTTTCTAATTATTCATAAAACTAACTAAGAGGCAGTTAAAAATGTAAAACAAAAAAAAAAAAAAAAAAAAAAAAAAAAATCAATATGCACCATTCAGGCTTGCGCATACCAGTAACACGAATACACAAGAGGACATACGTGGTGTGAGGAAGAGCGAGATGCTGGGGGGTATCTCTCCATGAGTGGAAGAGGGAAATACTCTGTGTACCTCACCTGTGAGCTCAGTTGGCGTTCAGTGATTTCACAGAAGTTAGTCATGCAGGGAAATCTATTTCTGTGTATCTTCTCCCCCCACTGCGCTAATGATTTACCCGAAAGCGATGCAACATAAATAGCAGGGCAAAATGCACCAATTAAAATTAGGTACAACTCTGAGAAAATATTTCAAATTTAACAGTTTGTGCAGGTCACATCATTTCTTTCTTTTGTTAAAATGTAAAGATCATACTCTCGACATCACAAGTATCGGAAATGAAGCAGGGGCATGTTAAATAACGTAACGCGGCAAAAACTGTGTATTTTGGAAAGCTTCTCAAGAGCATTATTGACATTGTGAGTCAGGTGTCACAGCTCTACAGCAAACAGCTGATTTCTGAAAAGTTTTTTGACAAAGATGGACATTTCAAAATGCGAGGCACCTCAGTTGTGCCCTGGTCAGTGTTTTGCACAAAAATTGCTCTGCGTGTGCCTGATACATTCCTCACTGGTATAGCAGTCTCTGCTCTATAGTGCCAGCAGGACTTGGCACACATGACTTTAAAACCAAATCAGAAGCTGTTTGGAGTTACAGGTCAGGACTGCACAACCTGCGTAATTTCAAAAACAGCTCCGTCATAAAATATTAAGCATCAATGTCGTTTCGCTTTTTGCAAACTTACAAACTTTTTTGTCTTACAAATAGTTTTCAGGTTAAAGAATTAAAATGAGCATGTTCGCACAAACCAAATTTTACCAGTCATATTTTCCGAATACCCGCTATATTTTAAAAATATTTCTCAAGGTTTCTCTATTGATTCCAATAAAAGCGAAGGTATAACTCTGTTGACTTGTTGTTCAGAAAATGTCTCAAAGTGTTTTTAAATATCAAAGAAGCAGAAAATCTAATATGCTGGACTTTCTTCAAGGTAAGTAGACAGATATATATGTCAAGCTTTACATATCTACCTGTAATGGTTTTGAAAGGCTTAAAGTTTAGAATGATGAGAATTATAATTTAAAACAGTCAAAGGAATAAGAACTATTATGAACAACAGGAAGAAAAAAGAAAAAGGGAGCAAGGACTAATAATAAAAAGTCAAACAAATGCATAAACTGTTAAGGTCGTCTCGGAAAGCCTAAAATAACTGAATGGCAATACCGTTGGAGAGTCGCTGGCTTGATCAATTTAAGATACATTTCTACTTCACGTGCCTGTTATGATTACCTTAAACACACAGATAACTCCTGAACACCAGCCAGAGTGCTGAATTCAATGATTATTAATTAATAAAACCATCACCTCTGGATTTACAAATTATTTAATCACATCTCTTTAATTTAATATGCCTAATCTTCCATTTCAGATGTAAAATACATAGCCGTTGAAGATTTAATGGCACAGAGAATGGAATTCTATGGGGAGTAGTTAAAAGAACTGCCGGAAAAAATTTTTGAAGCTTAAAAGTGCATCTTAGCTGCAAAGTGGTTGATTTTACTGCTTATCAAGTGTTTGTGCATTTCCAGTTTCAGCGTGATCGACCATCGGTTATTTTGCTCCTCTTGGAAAGAAACCAGCTCATCTGGGAGAAATTACAGCCTGGGTTGCTGCAAGCCAGCAATCTACAGCCATGTCTTATTCCAGCGCATGAAAAGCTTTCATCCTAACAAAGAACAAGCAGGGAACAGAAGCCGGAACATAAAAGCAGCAGAAAGGCACTGACAGTGAATTCTAATAATCATGCAACACATCACCGTGCTTCATACTTAAATGTTGCTTGCTGACATCAGAGGTTCTTTGTAATGTGTCTCTTCTTGACAGCCATGTCAAATATGCACCACAGTTGTCTAATAGATAACAGTTATGACACATAGGACTTGGAGTGTTAATTTGTTAGCTCTCTATCATTTCATTAAGCTTTTATACTAATATAGACAAGAAGAATTGTACTCTGGAGACAGCCTTGTGGACTGTTGTTCCTCAGGTTGATATTACCAGCTAGGGCATTAGCAGTTATCTTCTGTTAATATGGGTAATATTGACTAATCAATTATGGATGGAAGTGCTATCGAGTCACGTTCGACTCATCTCAACCACAGGCGTGGTTTCCAAGGCAATGGAGCAACGAAAGTGGTTTGCCAGTGCCGCCTTCTGTGTATGTCTGTGGGTGCAAACACAGGGAGAATCATGCAAGTACCATATACCCTGGACTGGATTGACCTCCATGCTCACCAAGCAGCTTGGGAGCTAGGAGGCATCAGCTGTACCTGCTATGGCACCATGTCCTCGATCATTTACAGATATAGGTACAGTATATGCACTCTGCAGTGTATAGTCTAGCTTAGAGCTATAGCATTTGCCTTGAGAAGCTGGTGCCAAGAATCCTGAGGTTAGGGACAGGGTTAAGGATTAGGGTTAGAGGCAATCGCTGTCGTACACGTGCTTCTTCAATTCTGACAACTTAATCACTTGTATGGAGCTGTTTTTAGGGAAGGAAAGCTGTTTGTGACACGTTCCATGGTCCTGCACAGTGTATAGCCTTAAGGTACAGGGTACTGGCTGTCAGGAAGGGAGGTGATGTGGTGGTTATGGTACTGTCCAGTCAGGTCCAAAGAGGTGCACTTTCAGTGCATAGTGGAGAAGGGCCCTTATCTGTAGGAATATCCATCTGCAGTATAATGTGGCATTATCTAGAATGTGACTTTGTTCTCATTGAGAATATACACAAAAGACCATCTTGTTAACTTATTGTGTCAGGCTTGGAAGCAGACAAACTCAGAGCACACGATGTAACCCCTACAGTTAAACGTGTACTCTGTGTACCCCTGCACAGTTCTTTCTTTCTTCACGCAAAATCTGTAGGATATAAAGCTGTTACTTTAAATAAAAGATGAATATCACCATATTATTTCACAGGAAAGAATAGTTCATATGTAGAAAAATATATGTAATCTGTATTTTCTGCATTTTGTGCAATATGCTAAGGGAAGTCCATGGCACCTAAACCACACATTTCCTTAGAAACAGGCAATTTAGAAGTACCTTGAGAATGTCACTGGGAGCAGCAAAACAAAAACGACCATAACTCTACTGCTGAATATTACACACACACACACACACACACACACACACACACACACACACACACACACACACACAGAGTCTGAAACTGCTTGTCCCAAGCAGGGTCGCAGCAAGCTGAAGCTTAACCCGGCAACACAAGGGGCAAGGCAGGAAGGGGGAGGGGACACACCCAGGACGGGATGCCAGTCCGCCACAAGGCACCCTAAGCAGGACTCGAACCCTAGACCCACCAGAGAGCAGGCCCCGGCCAAACTTGCTGCACCGCTGTGTCGCCGTGCCCCCCCGAATATTACTACAACTACTAATATTACTACATATTACTAATATCAACAATAAAATACCACTCTTAGTGTTACTGTTGTTAGAAGTGGTAGCACCTACTGCTGACAATAATAACTCTTTTGTGCCAGAATTTATTAGCTGCTAATTTGTGAATACACACACACACACATTTTCAGAACCGCTTGTCCCATACGGGGTTGCGGGGAACCGGAGCCTAACCCGGCAACTTAGGGCGTAAGGCCGGAGGGGGCGGGGACACACCCAGGACGGGACACCCGTCCATCACAGGACGCCCTAAGTGGGACTCGAACCCCAGACCCACCAGAGAGCAGGACCCGGTCCAACCCACTGCGCCACCGCGCCCCCCGTATTTGTGAATATTGACAGCTAATAATTTATACACACACGGACACACAGATACACAGACACACCATTTCTAAACATTTAAAACAAACCAAAAAAGGCAGTGTGCCACAGGCTTCAGAGTAAACACAGTGAAATAAATAGCACCGGTTCTCTGTGACGGCAAGATTTTGCATACCTAAAGATATGTCTACTGTCTGAGTGGCAAAAAAAGATGCAAAGACCTTGACATGAAAAGATTTATGAAGCATTTTCCCTGTTTTAAAAACTCTGCACATGCACAGACCACTAACACCGCAAAAAAGAATAAACATGGAGGTCAAAGTCCGTTATAATTCTGCCAGTACCTCTGACATGGTGACATTTTTTTGAATATCTCAGGATCATCAACACAATTTGCATGTTGCTACTTTCCCAAGAAAACAAAAAGGCACCTACGTTTAAAAAATGACTCCTAGAAATGTCATAGGACTGTGTTTAAATGTAAGACCCTGTGGCAGGTAGTGAGGTGGGGATAACATGGCCCAGATGTCATAGGACTGTGAAGGTGCATGCTGGGTACTAAGTTGGGGACAACGTGGCTGAGAAGTAAAGAAAGGCTCTCACTCCTGCAGCAGTTCCTCCGGCACACCCCCAACAAAGAGGTCTGTGTCCAGGTTCAGGCCATCAGTACCAGGGGGGCTCTCTCCCTCGATGTATGGCTCGCTGTCCACACTAAGCATGGCATTGCGTCGGTTCCTGGTCACCACCAGCTGATGCCAGCGGCCCAGCCTCACGCGAACACGGCTGACCAGCGTGCCTGTGCCAGAGCCTGTGTTAAACCTATGGATGCAGAGCCCACCACACGCAATTACAATACATTCACACAAAAACATTACGTTTTGCTTTAATGAACTCAGAAGGCAGACAAAAGTGCACCTGCTTGTCAGACAGAATAAAGCTAAATGTGATCATTTAAAAGTGAAATAAGAATAACATTGGATTACACTTAAAGTATAGAAAGGGATCAAATGTAGAATTTTATTCTACAATTTGCCTTTTATTCCTTTGAGAAGTAATAATAATAATAATAAATGGATAGGTGCAAGAACTTAGGACTTGGGGATACTAAATACAGTACTATGTGTGGTGCCCCTAAGAAAAGTCTAAACAAACATCCCACAGCAAAAGTCATTTCCATGGACAGTTTTCCCCATTAATGAAAACATGGAAAGGAGATCGGAGAGGGACAAAACACACTACACCATGACGCAGCCCTCTTAGAGACCTGGAAATCTTTCATGACAGCTCAGTTATCTGCTCTCGTCCACCAACCTGAGCTGTACGTGGCCAGACAGCAGTGCCAGTGACAGGAAGTCCTTCTTGCCATTCTGCCCATTGAAGAGCAGCAAGCCTGTGGTCTCGAAGGTGCGGAACTCCATGGCGATGCGTACCGTGTGGTACGCCTTCATGGTGGGGAAAGCCAGATAAGACTTCCCCCCAAAGGCAGGGATGAAGTACTTAATCACTGCAAAGCAAGGTGGGGGGGTGTGGGGAATATAGGTGCAAAGGTCATAGATAGTGAGAGGACTTATACTATGAGAAACGCAATAATGACTAATAGGCTTGTCATGTTAATTTAGGATTCGTGAAACATGCCCTTGCAGTAGTATAATTTAGTGCAATTGTCTGCTGTCATACCTGCCCTTGTATTTGTGAAGTGGCCAGGGATGAATGCTTGATAATTGCCTTGGTGTTTCAGCTACAGTACGCTGCCTTATACAGAAATAGCACGGAGCACACCACTTATTTTAACAGAATGCAAGATGACTGACTGGAGATGGTCTAAAACAACTCATATTGATTATCATTCATTGCCATTACTCTTGGCTGAGCTTTAGTTAAAATTATTATGTCAGCATATCCACTGGGGCTTGAACAGCTCAGTGTAAACATGTCTAGGTGTGGATAGTTTATCAAGTCATTTATAGTGCTTTAAGGTCCCAGGTAGATGCTTTTCCCAGGAGACCCACCTTTCTCACAAACCACACCTCCTCTTCCTGCAGGACAGATGCAGGTGAAATCATGGCCATCATCTTCGCAGGTTCCTCCATGCTGGCAGGGGTGCGATTTGCATGGCTGTGAAGGCTGGGGTGGCTTCATCACCTTGGGCATCAACTTGGGCCTGAAAGGTGTGGTGGCGTAGTGAAACAAAGAGGCAGTGGCAGTAGCTGTTGCCACCGGGGAGGGCGTAGTGGTCCTCCGGCTGGTGGTGGGCCGACGGGTGGTCGGCGATATGGTGGTGGTGGTTGCAGTGGTGGTGAAAAATGGAAGGGTGGAGAGACCTGTAGAAGACAACAACTGAATAAATCATCTGAAGCATGTTGTCATGGCAAGCTGTAGCATTTTTACTGTGCAAGAAATCTGGGACTGATCTTAAGACTTGAAAGCCAATGTCAGAAAAATTGTAAGTATGTATATAGTATGAAAGTTTTTCTTGAATTACCATAGACGCTGAATCGAATGTTCTCTTCCACCGGCTTCCTCACAACTATAGCTGTGGCTTTAGTGGTCCTGAGCACTTTTAGGAGTGCTTGCTCAACATCTTCCACAGTGAACCTGGTGTCTGGGGCACAATGAGAATTTGAGGAGCAACTTGTTTAGCAGCCATGTGAAGCCAGGTCTGCACATTTGTAGTTAGAGCAATGGACCTGTCTTCAAAAAGGAAGAAGATGGAGAAGGAACTCTGTGGAGATAAGGCACTAGGTCTGGTTGAACCAGCAGAAAGAAATCCCAGGCGAAAACAAGGTAGGAGTTCACAGTGAAGATAAGGGAGGAGTTCTACAAGAAGCAGCAAGGACCAGTTCTGGCTGAAGGACAGGAAGGAGTTTGTAGGATAAGAGCTCTGGACACAGATAAGGGAGGATTTCTAGCAAGTAGTTCTTAGAGAAAAAAGGGTGGAGATCTGAGTGGAAATAAGGGTAGAGTTCCAGGAGGAGATAAGGGCAGAGCTACGGGTGGAGCTCTGGCTGGAGACAAGGGAGGATCTATGAGTGGAGATAAAGGCGGAGCTCTGGTTACAGATAAGGGAGGAGCAATGGGAGGTAGAAGGAAACAGGAATGGAAAAGTCTCAGCTGCTCAGTTATACAGCACTCTGAATATTCGTATAAAACAGCCTTGTCCAGAAGAAAAAAGCACAGCGCTCTTCAAAGAGCTTTTCCTTCTGCTGACTTTGAGAACAGACCCTGCAAAAACAGTACCCCAGGGATACCTTGAACAGCAGTACAGTTCCCACTTTAAAATGTTGCAAATTACACAAAAGAACACATTTCGGTCTCCTGGCTGGAGACTGGGTTCAGTTCTTGGGAAAATTCTATTGAATTGTACAGCTGTTATTAGACTTACACTAAAAGCTCTTGATACAGGGTTTTCATATACCTTGGCTGGGGCTGTATAACCTTGGACTAAAATAACCTTCCACAAAAGTCATGTAATTTTACATGGGTCAACATGGACCACAAATGCTAACTCATTTTAATAGGGAATTTTTTTGTAATTCTTTTTACCTGGGTCAAGATGAACCTCCACAAAAGCCAAGATGGAACTACTGGGAGCCAGATTTCGAACTCTCACGCTCTTAAAGTCCTTTTGTACACTTGACTTCCGGTATAACTCATTGAGCTAAGGAAGAAAAAAGCAAGAAAGAAAGATATGTTTACATAGCTAATAGCCACAGAAATACTTGAGCAATACTGAAAACTCAATAAACATTTTCACGTGAAATACACTCGTACTGTTTTCCAGGCCAAATCTGCTCACCTAGTTAACTGAAAAAAATACTCATCTATTCTCCCGAGAACGATAATGTACGTTGTATATGCCATCTATTACACGCACATGAGTTATTTTATGTGATTAAGCCAGTTACTCTCTTAGTGTGTGTTCTTTCTTGTGGTCTGGGAAGAAGATCAGCAGCTCTGCTCTCAACACACATACAGGCGTATTAAGACCTCCTTACCTTTGGGAAGAAGTATTATACCAGTCTGACAGGAAAGATGGCAACCCCTCCTTGGTAATGCTACCTTTAGACCAAACCCACACTGAGGGTGTCTGTCTGGTGTCCCCAGTCAGAAAAAAATATGTACAAAAGGACCCACCAAAGAGGATGCATTATCTTACTAAAAGATGTTCTTTTTCCATTTTCCATCAGAAGTGCTCCAGATAAAGGGGTACATCATGGAAACAAGGGTTTGTAAAGCCTCCTTTTCTGTTGGCTGCTATATGATCTCTAGCTGATCTCTAGACGAACTCCCTGTTTGTTCAGAAGGAGTGCAGCAGATTGTAAACACTGCTATTCTACTTGGAAGTTGTCTGAGGTGAGCAGAGAGCCCATATTGTTATGATACAGTAAGCTGACAGGTGCCTTCTGCTGAAGTAATGTTTACATACAGTCTGGCAAGCAGAAATAAGTGGCAGGATAGTTAATCACTGAAGGATAACATGATTTTTCCGCTGTCTTCCAATACCAGATTTTCACTTGTGCTGTTGTGCAGCAGAGGTGTATTAATACACCCGAGAGGCTTGTGAAACCACTTCCACAAATGGTAAACAGCACCTTGTGCTATAAAATTAATGTAAAATGATTAGCTTGGCTCTGACTATGATTAAATCCATATTCATTTAAACAAGCTTGGAAAGATTAGGTTAAATGCATTACAGGGTCATGCTGAAAGTATTGGACATTGTTAACAATACAGAAATATCAAGTAGGGGAAACAGCCAGAAACAAAACGGAATGTTATTACCGGGTTTGACAAAGAAGAAAAAACTCACAAAACATTTTTGATCCAGCTACTGTAACTATATTTTGTGTATTTTAACTAAGAAGTTTTTGAATTTACACGTGTTGCTGTATGTTTTATGTATGTATGTATGTATGTATTATACTGATATAGTAGAGACACTATTATAATGTTGAGCACATTACTGATTTCAATCCATTAACTAAATTGGAATGACAAAAATCCTTTGATTTTGTTTGCGTTGTAAAAACGTAACAGAAAAAAATGTTTGCAGTGACTGCGAAAACTTATCTTAATCAAAAATGCAGCTGTGGATCTCTGTCTAAAACCAAGCAAGGTCCTGATTCCAAAGGAATTACAGGAGGTGAAATTAGCAGATCATCCAAACTCATGCAAACCTGGAGGGCAGGTCTGTCAAGCCCAAGGGGCATTTGCTATGACCTTTAATTGTACTCATGAATTGGCAAAATTCATGAATATAATTTATCATTTGAAGTGCTCATACATGTTAAATGCAGACCAGCCACATATTGTAAAGTTGTCAGTTACTAGTAAATGCTGGTCATTTCAACAATACTATCATGACATTCTGCTTAATGGTTAATGGTTCAGAGGGTCCAGAGCGAGGAGTCGAACACTGGTAGCCGAGATGACGTCTTTCAAAAGAATGGAGTCCCCGTTCCATGTAAGTTCCGCCCTGAATGTATCATCAGACGGCATACCCTACGTGCTGTGTATCATGTAATATATACTGCTTAATTGCACCTCCTGAAATTGTTAAACATTTCATTTGCTCGAAATGTGTGACAAATAACGACTTGGTGTGAAAAGTCAGTGATTTAGAAGAGTGCAATAAGAACTTGATTTCTATTCAAGAAATGAAGAGTTGGATGGACTTGGTGTGTCCCGATGCCTCCGTGGTGTCGAACTTGGCGTCGACACTTACAGGCCCCAGTACAGGTAATGAGAAGCTGGGTACCCCGGACCACTCTCATGGCGACTGGGTTACTGTTCGGAGTAAGTTGAATAAAGCGAAGCCTAAGCCACAGGTTCCTGGTTTGGGTTCGCCCGTCCAAATCCAAAACAGATATTCGGCTCTAAGGAGTTGACATAATAATAATAATAATAATAATAATAATAATAATGTGCTTATTTTGGTGGATTCGGCTATCCAAAATGTTATGGCTCGGGGGCCTGGTAATTGAAGTGTAAAGGTGAAGTGTTTCCCACGTGCGCATGTCCGACATGGAGGCTCGTGTCAGTTCTCTGGCTGATAATGCCGTGTCAACTATTATGGTACATGTTGGTGGTAATGATATTCATTACCAGCAATCTGAGTTGTTAAAGAGCCGCTTTATTTATATGTGTAATAAAGCCAGAAGGAAATGTCAGAATCTAATAGTGTCCAGTCCATTACCTAGATTCTTCATAGTGTACAGTAGACTGGTGTCCTTTAACAGGTGGTTTGAGACGTGGTGCTGCTCTAATCGCATTTCATTCGTTAATAACTGACATGATTTCTGGGAAAGGTCCAGGTTTTTCTACATGGTCTACACCTCAACTGAAGAGGTTTGTTTGTTCTTGGCCTGCAAGTTGTAGGACTATCTCAGCCATGGGTCATCTCCTTTAGCAATTGTGTATATTGATGGGTCTGTTACTCGTTCTGGGACCAGTGGTCATTTCTCATGTGATAGGGTTTCTTGTGCCTTGTCCAGTGTGGGCCTCAAAACTTTAAATAACAGCGTTAATTGCAGCCAAAACATACTAACTATTATAAGACCATGGCGTTTAATTAGACTTAGTGATAGGAGCACTTGCACTGGAAACCTAAAATACGTTAAAGCAAATACTCTCAACCTACCACCGAGGCCAAACTGCAGTATAAAATGCTGACTGTTAAATATTTTTTCTCTAACAAGTAAAGCTGCTCTAGCAAATGACTTAGTATTAAGTCACAAGTCCGATCTCTTCTTTCTTACTGAAATCTGGCTCGGTGAGTCCTACACGATTCTGCTAACAGAAGCTGCTCCTGACGGATATAATTATTTCCATAAATCTCATTTTGTATGTCGTGGAGATGAGTCGGTGTTCTTTTCAATAATAGATTACAAATAACACAGAGAAATCGTGATAATTTTGCCTCATTTGAAGTTCTAGAGCAATATTTAAAGGTTTAACCCAATATATTTATATTCCCTATTTACCGCTCACCTGGACTGTACTTGAGGAATTTAGTAACTTTATAACCAATTTAATCATTACTCATGACAACATTATCTTAACGGGTGACTTCAAAATTCATACAGACATGATATCGGATAGTCTTGCTAATAGTTTTATGTTTCTCTTAAATTCCGTCAGTTTTAGTCAAGTTGTTAACAGTCCTACTCATTCCCGTAACCATATGTTCGATCTCGTCATAACCTACGGCATAGATGTTCATCATGTAAGTATTATTCCTTTAAACGAGACTATTTCCAGTCATTACTTATTAACCTTTGATCTACACCTGCTGGTGCTGTCTGACAATTATTGATTCTTATATCCAAAATCGTGTGATATATTGATGAAAATACTACTGCTAAAATTATCGATTACATGGGCAAATCTGATTTTGGAATGAGCGTAGTCGTCAATCAAATGGCTTTTGAGTATAATTCAGTGGTGAAATTCGACTTAGATTTTGCGGCTCCACCAAAAACTAAATCTATTCGAACTATTAAAAACTCACCGTGATTCAACGAATCAACTCGTGCAATACAGTTAGAATGTGCTAAATTACAGTGTAAATGGCATTCAACTAAACTAAATGTTTATTATGTAGCCTTGTCCAATTTTCTAAAAAAGTATAGAAAAGCACTTTTTCATGCCAGATCCGAATAGCCGAAGTCAACTGATGAAAATCAGAAAAACCCTTGCTTCTTGTTTAATACCATTGCTTACTTCACTGGTAAACACAAAGGCAATCAATGAATTTCTGCTTCCATTACATGATGAATTTATGTAATTTTTCAATAATAAATTAGAGAATATCCGGGCATGCATTGTGAACTCTAGTTTGGTCTTATCCAGCGTAAGTGGTTCTGATGATGATAAACATTATTTGCTGTCCACATTGTTTCAGTACCTTGACGTAATAACTGTAGAGGAAATTATCATGGTAATTTGCTCTATGAAAGATACTACCTGTCCTTTAGACCCAAGCCCCACTAAATTACTGAAGCTGCAGTTTCCATGTTCGCGACACTTATTGTTAATATTGTAAACAAGTTACTTAGTGGCTGTGTTCTGAAAGCTTTTAAAGTCGCCATTATTAGACCTTGACTAAAGAAATATGATCTGGATTGTAATAACCCAAGTAAATATAGACCCATCTCCACTCCAATCTACAGTTTTTATCCAAAATTTTTAAAAAAGATCGTAGCTTCCCAAATTGTGAAATATATATTAATCATGATAATATATTTGAAAAATTTCAGTCTGGTTTCCACACTGGTCACAGCACTGAAACAGCGCTCACACATGTTTTTAATGATATTCTCATCTCCTCTGATGCTGGTCAGATCTCTATTGTTCTATTATTGCACTTGAGTGCTGCATTTCATACTGTAGACCATAGTAGACTTGAAAACCTGGTTGGCCTAAGGGCTACTGTCCTGAAGTGTTTTGATTCATATTTACCTAACCGTGAACAATTTGTTTTGAAAACGGATGACTGCACCCCCTCCATATCAACTACGGTTAGATATGGTGTGCCTCAAGGCTCTGTATTGGGTCCATTACTGTTCCCACTGTATGTTACCCTTGAGTGTCATTATTTGGAAACACAATGTGAGTTTCCAGTCATATGCTGATGATACACAACTATATGAGTAAAATTTTTTTTATCTCTAAATGCTAATAAAACAGAAGTACCTGTTGTTGGGTGGTGATGCCAAAACTCTTGACACAATCACACCAATCTTTACCACAAATGGTATTAGCTTCAAGTGTACAGATTGTGTCAGTGATTTGGGTGTCCTGATGGAGGGAAAGCTGTCATTTATATCTCATGTAAATGCTTTGACTAAGTCGTGCTTCCTTTAGTTAAGAAACAGCTAAATTACAGCAATTCCTGTGTAGCCAGGATGCCGAGAAAGTACTTCATGCTTTTGTTTAAAGTAGGCTGGACTACAGTAATGTTTTATTATCGAGTTGTCCACACCAGACTGTATCTAGGCCACAGTTGGTACAAAATGCGGCTGTGAGAATCGTCACCAGAACTCGGAAGTACGACCAGTACTTAAATTGCTGCATTGGCAAATCCTACGTTTGACCTATAAGGCAGTACATGGCATTGCTCCAGCCTACCTTTGTGATATTATTGATTCTTATATCGCAGGACGATATTTTCGTTCATTGGATGCAGGTTACCTTAAAGTACCTGTGATCGATAAGACCTCAGTAGGAGGTCACACCTTTAGTTATTGAGCACCTGAACTGTGGAATAGTCTACCAGTTACTGTCAGAAGTGTCCTGTCTGTCTCAGTCTTCAAATCCAGACTAAAGATTTACATGTTTACTCAGGCATTTCACCTCGAAATGTAATTCCACTTAGCTTACTGAACTGGGAAATCAAGCTACCATACAGCAACAATGCCATTGTTACCTGTAAACTTACTTAGAAGTCCTGTTTAATCTAGAATGCCCAGGAGGGGTGGGCAGCCACTGGCACTTGGACCCCCAGAGGTATTTTTCTCCCTCGCCCTTTAGTTGGGAGTTTTTGTTCCTTTCCTCCGTGGCCAGAAGGCTTACTTATAGCCCTATAGAAGCATTGTATTACAATAGTCTGTAGTCAACTGTCTTTGTTTCTTTGTTCTGATGTTTTTTTTTGCCTTATGCCTGTGTTAAAGCGCTATGTGTCACTGCGTGATAACAGTGCTCTATAAAAATAAATTGAATTGAATGGTTGTACTTTCTGCACTACATTTTGTGCTCTCTCCACCAAAGGCTGTGGGAGTTTTAGCCCCATAGGCTAATTAAGTCCTCCAAGTCGTCCACGTAGCATCGACATCCTATGCCAGCAAAGCTTCTAAAGGGTCTCCTTTCTTCTATGTCACATCAAAATGACAAAGTTCTAAGCAGGACATAAAGCTCATTTGGATCTTGCTACATTTAATAAATTCAGGCTCATCTCTAGACCACCTTTTCTCAAAGGTTTTAAATAAAGCTGTTTGAACAATATATTTGATGCATTTGTAAAATTACATTTAGGCTTCTGGTCTTGTCATAGCAGTGAGATGGTACCTGTTATGTTGGTGATATACTGTTCAAAGTGCGACTTCTGAGATCCAAAGCCCTTACAGACATGCTGATCCCTATCTCACTCATACATGTCATCCTCCATATTACCCTCTTAAACTATATCGTTCATAAGTCTCTGGCTACTTAGAACTCCCAAAAATAGATTCAAAGTTGATTTCAAGGCTAAAGAATTTCCTTGAGGGAGCCCAGCTTTAGAGAATAACACACCTGCCTCAGGCCAAAAATGAGAGATACACTTAGTGTTGAAGTCTGAGATTTCAGCTGCACAGGTTTCATTTGCAGCACTCCTACGTATTTATCCTGCATGTGCTTAAAATGCACAATGCTGGATTACAAAAACTACTCATGTCTGTTATTGCTGCAAAGTCCAAGATGGCATGCCAGCAACCAGGACCTGCATGGGAACAGGACCATCTGCTACCCTCAAACCCTGTCTGTGTTGGACATCATCGCCACATCACATCATTTAGGGACCTTGGAGTAGTAAAAAATATCAGTAGCATTGTCTTCACTTACACAAAAGAATTCATCTCAACTAATTGTCCAAACAAGATTTTCTCTGAGTAGTACTCAACTGCCTTGTTTTAGGGGTCAGGGAATAATTTAATTTTTTTTTTCCAATTCCCTCTGGAAAATCACCTGTACAGCACATTGTGACAGCTTGTTTGAAAAAAAGAAGAAAAAAAAAAAAGTGCCACGCTAAATAAAATCTGATTGATTGATTTGCATAACAATATGAACACTGCTTACAGCTGGCGGATGCTGCAAGAAAGAAGCTGCAGGATCTTTGCATTCTGCTGCTCAATGCATTCCAATCAGACTGAGAAGACATCAGGTCACTGAGGTCAGTCAGTGTGGAAGGCACTGAATGCTCGTTGAATAACCAATGTGGTACACTTGTCAGCTACTTTCCTCTCAGACTCATGTATAAGAATTGGGCAAAAAAATGCCTGTAAATAATGTATTTCCTCTAGCCACATAAACTGTATGGGAAATAAAATGTACCAAGATAGTTGCACAGTTATTCCTAATGTGATGTGACCTATTCTCTCAGTATCCATCTGAGGTTTGCGTCTTGAAGTTTTCTTTAAGACCAAGCTTGGAACGAATTAGTGCCAGCTGGCTATTGATCATTTAAACAGATGGTCATTCTGAATTCTGTGAACAATATTCACTCAAAGATGGCATTCCACAAAACATTCTGAAATTTGATTTTTGTTGCTGCATTTGTTCAGCCAAACCTGAAAAAGCTCTTTCTCAACTATGAAGGAGACCGACATCAGTCTCTGCTGCAAAAAGGCAATATGTCCACACAGATGACACATGAACGACAGCTTTCAGAGCGATAACAGAAATCTATTTGTGGAGTTATCTGTATGTAATAGTTCAATCAATGTTCGTTTATGTCCCATTTATTTTCTTGAGTGCTCAAACATTAAGCACGTAAAACAAAAGGCGGACATGTAATATCTTCAAGAAATAAAGCAGCAGCACAGTGTCACACCCTCTCAGGTGCCATGCAGTAGCACACACCGGGACGGCCATGTTCATTTCACAAAACAGAGAGCTTCTTTCTTGCTGCAAGTGTGATGGCCTGTTCTCATAAATCCAATAACCTTGCTGGCAGAATCCAAGGCAGAATTTAAGGCTGTCATGCTTTCTCAGCTGTCAGCAAGTACACAGTGCTAACAGTGAATGACTTGGAAATAATAGGGGGAATATAAATTGCCACAAGGGTTTCAATATCCACTCAGAGGGTTTTTGTTAGTCAGTACATACGAGTAGGTCAAAATTGTCTTTGTTCCATTAAAAAAAGCGTACTGAAGAAATTATTTTCTTTTGGTAATTCCAGAGTAAAACCTGATAACTCAATTTCTTTATTTGTTATTAGCAATAACATTCAAATCACTAAGAATTAACACTGGTAGACTAAATTTTATGCATTCCTAAACTATTAAATTAAATTACTAAGTTTAAATATAAAAGGGTTTAACATTTAACGTTTCCAAAAATAGTCGTTTTGGAAATCGTTAACTAACTGAAACCTAACTGAAAAAGTGAAAGTGTCTGAATGAATAGATTACTGCAGGTCACCTGGCATTTGAGAATGTAGGTAGCTGGACATACAGCTTTATGAAAAACTGACACGAATCGCAAGCACTCACAGCACTCTCGATACTCCTGGCCGTCTCTCCAAAGAGCTCCGACTTGGGGTCTTCCATCTCTGGTGTGTAGAAGAGCTCCTGACCCTCCACCTGGTCTAGGTGAAGGAAGCCACTGAACTTCATGGTGGCTGCAAGGCAGGAATGTGTGTGTTCATCGCTGCCATGTTAACCACGATGGGTGCCACACACTACCTGTCCATTAAGACCGCAGTATGGAGGTTAGTAAGGAGGAGCAGTTGTGATGTTAGTGGCGGGCAGTGGTATGAGCTGGAGTGTCACTGCAGTAACTGGGGAATGGAGATGGAGCAGTGGGCACGAGTTTACCAGGCCACGACTCCCTGTCCTCCAGAAAGTCAGCTGAGACAGACAGAATTCAGTCACAAAAACACATTTAGCAGAGAGACAGACACACAAAGACAGCACGATGGCTAAGTAGGAGACAAACATCAAAACGAATGATAACACAGACTCAGATGCAGAAGAATAAAAAAAAAAACAAAAAAAAACTATCCATCGCTCCATGGCTGCTCTGATTGCCACAGTGTGGGAACCTTGTGCTGCAGGGTAAGTTCGTACTTGTTATTGCTATTCATTAAGTCCTGCTGTGGGAAATCCAGAATAGAAAAAGATTTAAGAAAAATCAAAACAAACAAATAAATACAAAAAGAACATTGAGCTGACAGACAACGGAAGGTGCGTGATGCAGAGGTCTCCAGATTTGTAATCAGTTGAAAAAATTGCCCAAATCAATCATGGCCTTGCTCTCTGGTTCCACACTGGGACTTGCAAGAGCACTTGTATGATTATCATGAAAGATAGCTGTAATTGTCTCCTAATCCCTGTGATGGGTGACTGACAGAACTTGGTTAAAATTGTACGATAAGGACCTATTTTTCCCTCATGTGCGCATCATCTGCATTCTGATCCTGACATAAAAGAGAAAATAACTCTGGAGATTTAAGAACAAACAGGCAAGAAAAGGCAGAATAGTAAATCGAACCCGAGACAGACAATGGGTGGGACGGAACTGCCGGCAGGAGGAAGCGACCATGAGAACGCTGCGACGGGCAGGCCGTGTTAACAGACGGACAAGGACACGCGGTTGACTGAGGTGTTGAGGAAGGACAAAGTTATTCCTTCCCTTCAGCTGAGGGGAACTCAAAAGGGCCCGACAACCCTGACGGAAGGACACCCGTGTGACGGAAGCCACAGCATCTCTCTCATCACGACTGGAGAACCAGAACGGGGTATTTTTACGTTATCGCTGAGAAACAGCGGCACTGATTAATTGACTTATCACTTACTTGCTTCTTCTTGCTCTCTCAATGGATGGAACGGTGTGTGGCACGTGCGTGCTCGCAACACCCTTATACTGTAGTTTTGCACGGTTACCAAAGTGCTTCACTCATCCACGCACCAGCGAGGATTCTGCATCACGTGTGAGACAAATCTATTTGTGCTCACTGACATATTTGTGCTCCCCGAGGCGTAACCGATCCCTTTCCTCCGAATAACAGGAGCGGAGCCATGCGAACCTTCATTGATTACTGCGTAGATTTTGACACCTTGGCGGTGGTAAAAAAAACAGAAGAAGAAGGCTGTACAAAGTGACGAAAACAGTGTACTCTTAACCTGAATGTGCAGTGTAAACCACTCATGGTGCTCTTACCCCCAACTGGGGCTAAACACGCATGGGGTGCTCCGCACTTACGAGGACAGTTGGTTCCCTCTGGATCGCTGGTGGTGGTCTGGCCATCGGGACAGCAGCCAAAGGGGCTGTTGTCACAGGACGAGCGGATCTCCGGGACCACGGGCACGATCACGGTCACGGTGGGCTCTGAGAAGAAGGTTAGGGAGAAATAGGGACAAGAGCGTCCCAGTTACCGGACTGCAACGATCAGCATTATTCAACACACAAGGAGTTAGAACCTGGCTAGGTCAAAGAACTTATTCTACTGACTCAACAACCTTTAAATGCTCAAGAGTTCATCTCAGATATTAATGTGCTGTATGAATAGTCTAAATATACAGTATGAAACAGCTTTTATGAACCGGGGTCACGTGAAAGTCCTTCACAACATGGAGACGCACTGTTTTCTGCCTGTAACCAATCAGCCCGTTAGCTCCTTAAATGTGTCTCGCTTACTATTATAAGGTACCTTGTGCACCCCAAAAGTTCATAGAGCTCGTATTGAGGAACACAGTAAGAGAACATGTTGATAGGTGATTTCAGCGCAATCATCAATCAGGGAGCATGCAATAGGTTTTCAGTCTGTCTCTGAGCCTCGGTCAGAGCAAGCTCAGTCAAAACCAGCGGGCATTTTCTTACACAACTCGCTGACGCAAAAGCACCCTATCGCAGGCCAGAGATGGATATCTCAGGGACTGTGGGATTAATCTGCCAAGATACAGCCCTGGGTTCTCAATCCGATGTTGCAAAATCAAGCAGATGCCGTTCCCTAGGGCGTCGGAATTTTACGCTTGCTTTTTATGGAAACGAGCGAATTATGCTGGACCTGTTTTTAAGGGGAACTTCTTAGCAGCATCTCAAGGCAAAAGCCAGTGTTCTTGGGTATAAGTAGCAACCAACAATGTTTTAAGATAATATGTCTGAGCAGTTATGCTATTGACTCATGAGGGAAACCGTTAGAGGAATCCGCACAACTCTTGACCTTTAGCCTTGAAAATCACACAACAGGGGAAACAGAGACAGAACAGCATGAAATACGAAGCAATCTAATCGTGGAATACTGTCTTTCATGCTCAATATCTGCAAGACACATCTTCACATCACAACTGATAAACGTACATAGCAGACATGGAATTGCACCTTTCAAGGTGAAAGCAAATAATAAAATTTCATTTACTTTCGACCATCTTTAAGACATCATTTGGCGGTCCTGTAGTAAATCTCCGAAACAGACCATTCCTGCATTCCCAAGACATGTAAGAAGGTCTCTGTCTTGTGTGCTATTCTCAGGGGGCTGTAGATTTAAGCCTGTCACAGATCAAAAATGGTCATAAAAAACAACGGCGCTGACATGCTAAACAAGCTGGGGATGCAGGGAGAGCCTTCAAGGCCAACCCGACCATGAGTCTGACTCTGTGAGGCGTGGAAAACGACTCTGGCACCGAATGGTGCCGCCGCAGCATGCCGGCGGCTCGGCTGTAAAACAGCCTCGTGCGTCCGCTGGCAGGTTTACGGCCCGGTCGCTATTGTCTCTGCGGAAGGAGGTCTGGGCTGCACCCCCGGCAGAGATCAGTGCCTGGCTTCCGTATTTCAGAAAGGAGCTCTGTAAGGCTTACCACAGAAACAGCTATTTGGATAGACATGGGGAGCTAGTTAACTTGGGTCACCGCGGAGATCGGAGATAACGAAAAAGCGGAAAACGGCACTGTATCGTTTTACTGGCTTCTCCAGCTACGTATGAGAACCTCTTACAAAATGGAAACCAGTTACAGTTGCTTGTGGAATCCAGCTCCTAAATTCTCACACGCCTTATACACATTCTGAGTTTCACAAAGACACGTCACCTTATGGTACACTTGCTTTACATTTGGACTTCCTGCATCAGGCAACACCACAGTTAACGGTGAAAATGGTTGAAGAACCTAGATTTCAGAGCAGGGTGACAGTTTGCACTCTGAAGCTCGGCGGGACAATGTCAAAGTGTACATTTACATGACATCCATTCATTTAGCAGATTCTCTTCTCCATGAGGACTCACAATCAATACTATGTAGTATGTAGAAAGCTACGGTATGCTCGTGATGAATTCTCTCTAGTATTTAGTTTTGACAACTTTTCATCCAAGGTGAGTTACAATGCTAGACACACTGTAGTGCACTACCTACAGTCAGCCATTCGTCTAATATACACATATATATGTGCTGACACGCTCACACTGTCCTGTATTCACTCACCATGATCAGGGTATCTGCTTTGCTACAGCAGCGAAATTCTAGCATATGGAGTGAAAGGACTGATTTACCAACTGGCTCCTCTCCGCTAGCCTCCAGCATGGCACTACTCTCTGTGTCGTCGTCACCGCTGGGCTCCCCACTGCCCGAGTCCTCGTAGAGGTTCAGTGAGGAGGTGATTCCTGGGGTGAAGCTTGTGGGAGAGGGCGTGGTTCGTGGCAGCTTGTGGTGGGTGGAGGGGCGGCTGCGGGTGGTGATGGCAGGGGTGCCGGGCCCCTCGGTGCTGCTGGCCGGTGGGAGGCCCTCCACAAAGGAGGGGAACAGCGACTCCTCCTCAACTGCCGGAGCGGTTTCCATCTCCTCAAAGGGCGATGTGGAGGTGGACCCGTGGAAGGGTGTGGTGAGCTTGGCACGGGTGGTGGAGGGGGTGGCGCGGGGGTGGGTCGGGGAGAGGGTGGGGCGGACAGCCAGCTCGGCGTCCAGGATGGTTTCTGGAGGAAGCACCAATGAATGACGGGTAAGCAAAGATGGAAATGTTTTTCATGGCCCATCCCTACCTCCTTCAGAAGCTGAAGTAGACTTCCCACGTTTTATTCTTCAATTAGGTTTCCAAGCCACACGTTTGTGAAGTCAGCAAACAAAGTAGTTTTAAAAAAAAAAACAGTGAGTGATTGTCTCAGCCCAGACACCAACACCTGAGCCGCCATGGTGGTGCACTTTATGAGTAGCAGACTGATCCTTTGGAGGTTTACTCATTTACACAGCAAGGTCATTTTACTGGAGCTATTTAGGGTAAATGCCTTGATCAAGGGCACTACAGCTGGAGGTGGGATTCAAATGGTCACATTTTGGGTTCAAAAGCAGCAGCTCTAAGTACTACGCTGCTAGCTGCCCTAATCCTCTAACCCACTATGTAGCTCAAAACAAACAGCAGCATCGGTTGAGATTCAATGACCCATGTCACGACTGACAATCTCCTTCTGTAATCGCAAGCAGCTCAAAACAAACACAAGCGGCAGGGGTGGCACCTCAGCAACCCACGTCTTAGATTAGAGGCTCATTCTCCAACGTCTAGGAAAACACCACAGCCAAACCAGAGTCTTTCACGATAACGGCAGCATCAGAGCATCCAAACTGCGCCTAGCTATGAAAGCGACCATGCAGCAGACTTCGGTTACCCCCAGGCCGCCAGCGTGACAGAGACAAGCCCTGTAAGGACACCGTACCCACTTGTCTGCTGTCTGAAGACCTCAGTGAGAAGCAAACTGCCCCAGTTTACCCCACTGCAGTTCCTGCCTGAAGCACAAATCAGATGAAGGATATATAAATTATACATATGGGAACGCTGGCCACCTCGAGGGAAGCTTTAATCCCAGCCAGCCAGAGCTTCTGGAGGCGAGTAACTGATCTGAAGGCAACACCGAGCGGGGCTCCTCGCCAGCATCAACAATGGCAGACTCTGTTCTCGGCACCGCGGTGGCGGCTCCAGTTCCACTCTGCAATTTACAGTAGCGGCTGCCTCCAGAACCATCCCGGGATACTGAGAAAAGTTGTGCCACGACACAACCAAACCCAAAGAGGTGGGTCATATGGAGAGGGGTGCCATGAGGTGAGCAGCCAGGTAACGGCAGGGGTAGGTGCAGCACAGAAAGTAGACAGCATCTTTTAAATCTGCCCCTCTCTGATTTCGCCTCCTGTGTCGGGACTGTGATAAGATTTTATTCTGGGAATCAGCCCAAGTGGGCATTAAACAACATTCTCATGAAAGCACACAACATCAGCACTTTGGCTGTGTGGGAAGGAGCACACGCACCTCAACGAAATCACAGTCATGCGCCGCTTAATGACGTTTCGGGCAACGACTGAGCAAATATACAGCGGTGGTCCCATAACATTATAATGGAGCTGAAGAATTCTTATCAACTAGCAACATTGTAGCCGTCGTAATTTCATAGCGCAACATGTTACATGTTTGTGGTGGTGCTGCTGTAAACAAACCTACCGCGCTGATAGTCGTATAAAAGTATAGCACATATGATTATGTATAGTACATAATACTTGATAATTATAACGCCTACGTTGCTGCTTTATGTATTTACTATACTGTACCTTTTATCGTTATTTTAGAGTGCACTCTTTCTATTTATTAAAAAAAGCCTACTGTAAAACAGTATGCTGTGTTACGCCAACTATACCATCTAGGTTTGTATAAGTACACTCTATGATGTTCGCACAACGATGAAATCGCCTAACGACGCATTTCTCATAACGTATCCCCGTTGTTAAGCGACGCATGTCTGTATTCAATGAGCTCTCCATGGCATGAAGCAGAAAGCATCTTTAGATGCTATCAAAATAAAAGGTGGCTTTAGTGTGTGTGTGTGTGTGTGGGATATGTCCCTACTCCCCCTTCCTCCAGCGTATCTTGTCAGTCAGAAGCCAGGCACTGCAGCGACATGGTGGACGAGCTTTGGACACAGGTATCCCACCTCCTGTCACAATGAGTCACACCACAAAGAAGGCCAGGCGAGCTGGAAGGGGGGAACAGCGTGGCGGAAAAATTCCGTAATCGCGTTTAACGCTCTGTTTGACTTTCCAAGGGGTGCACGGCAGTATTGGAGAAATGCAGAAAATCACTGTCATCTCCGCTTTCCCCGGCACTGTGGTTATCTTTGAAAGGTAGTTATTAAGATGGTTCGCAGTGAGGGAAAAAATCTGAATACAAGCAGAGAAGGCATAAGTGCTTGTAGGGAGACAGCAGGGGAACGGGAGGAAAGGAGAGGGAAGAAAGGAGAGGCTGGGGGGAACGGGGAGGGGCAGAGACGTCGGAGCACCCGTGGCCTGCTCGAGCCATCTGTTTACCCGCGTGCTGCCAATCGCAAACATACACGCAGGTGAGGGCTCCATATGGGACTGCTAAAATGCTGCCGGCTACACAAGAAAGCCGCCGTCACACACCGTGCAACTGCTCAGCCGCTAAACATGACCATGTGTCCACCGGGGCCACCGGGTGCTTCGGCTCATATGCACGTCTCCGGTCAAAATCGGGGCCCTCCACGCACAATCTCTCCAGCTTTCCTACGTCTCCATGGTTTTTGCAGAGTACCGGCAGTCTGGTCAACACTAATTTGGTGAAGGTCGCCTGGGATAGCAGGAGACAGAGTGCAGAACTGGTAAAGTCCGACTGCACCGGGGGAGAAGGAGCTCTAATTGGGGGTGCATGAAGGGTCCACTGGCCAACTGTAACACGCACACAGTGACAGAGCTTGCGCTTTCTCATTTTCTTTAGTTTCTGCACAACGATGAGAAAAACACTCTAATCGCAAACGGAGTACTTTAAAAAATACCATTTTAACATACCTAAAAATACTATCGAGTATCTATTTTGTCCCATTATGTTACATCACCTAGGTCTATATAAGACTCCATTCGGACCTCAAACACTGGCACATTTCTACACGGCTCTTAGGTCTCACTGATGTTTTCTCACATCAAGTCTGCATTTGACAAAGTCCACCTCAAATCAACAGTCTGTTTTATTTCAGTTTTCCTGAAATGAATCATCAGGTGTTGAGTGTCAAACAGACTTGTGTACCAAGAGCCCAGAATGCGTCAACCCCCACGACTCTCCAGTGATGCTGTGGACTGGTCCTCAGTGCGAACCCAGGGATGCCCTCCCTGCAGCACCAGCCAGTTTTACTCACTTGAGATCTGCCAAAGCATGTCAGACAGCGAGAGCAGCGAGCCGCTTATCTCCGAAGCGGCGTCAGCAGCCCCCTTTATCTCCAGATGCCCACTGAGGTGAGTGCAGAAAGTGTGACAGAGACACCTGGCGTCGGACCAGAATCTGGGGCCGGCAGCTAGTACCAAATGGTCGAGCCCTTGGGTCCCGTTCTGGAGCTAATTGCACAGACCCAGAAGAACCCCCGCTGGCATTTCACAGCAGTCATGTACTGCTCCTCCCCCCTTTGGAAAGCCAGTCCCCTCCTAGCCCTTGTCCCAGTGTGCAAAGAGCTCTGTGGCGAATCCCAAGCTAAAGCTCTCAATCCACAGTGGGCTGCTGGGAATCAAAGAGGGCTGTGCCGTTCCATTCCAGGGGATTTTAGAGATACAGAAAGCAGATGAGCAGTCAGTTAGATATCTGCTTGTGCACCCAGTCTGTTAGTCTCTCTTCATGAACCATGGAGTTCGTATTACTCCCAGAAAAACTGTGCATCCAAGCAAAGTATTACAGGAACACGGTGCTTAGTTACTGCAGAGCCACACCCACTGAGTGCAACCATATCTCAAATACATCACTACAAAGAGCAACATGCAGAAATGAATACGCTCTCATGATGTTTACACAGCAAAGTGTGCGGACCAAACCAACACTTGGGTGAAGTACTAAAACTGGGTACAAATGGATGACATCACATTTATATTCAAATTACGCTTTTCTCCAAATACACCCAGAAGTTGTTTACCCATTAATAGTCCAGTGGGGTAATTTTCACCGGACCAATTCCGAGTACCAACCCTTCTCAAGGATACTACAGCAGAATGTGGGATTTAAACCAGCAACCTAACTATTAGACTACCTGCCGCCTGATCGGAACTGAACGGCGGAGCACATTTCTTCCTGAAATTGTTGATGCCTTTGGGTGGAAACGCGGTGTGGCCCTGTGTGCGGAGACACCTTCCCTTGTTTGTGCTTCACTGAATACTCAAAGGTTGGCACTTCCTACTGCATTTACTCTGTGACAACCCCTGTACTGGAGCCATATTTCATAAAATGCAAATTAGTTTCAGTATAATGAATATAAGACTATGAATGCATTTGAAAATGATCATCCTTTCATTTCCTCGTGCTACAGAGCAGCACCCAATTATTTTGGGATGGGTGAACGTTTTGTACAAATGAGACAGAGACTGTAATTTCTACAGTTCTTTGAAGTGTTCCTCACGCCTCAAAGGTAAATCACATCACAAGAACCCTTGGGTCAAGTAAGTCCTTCAGCACTCCCTCACATTTCCACAGGGCTTGGATTTGGGTCAGAATAAAACTGATGAAATGGCAACAGACAAGGTGGACTCAGAACTGCTTAGCTGGCTCTATCCAACAATGCATATTTTCCACGCAGATCGCCGGTGCTCCGGCAAGAGACAAACTTTTCAGGTTATTTCAGAGCAGCTGCGAGGCATCCTTGAAACGGGCGGCCACTGTGGTCAACCCCGCGGATCTGATGCTCACAATGGTTATTTCAGAGTGCACTGAGTATTCAAAGAGATCATTTCAAAATACTTCCCAGCTTACTTTACACTGCTGACCTCACCTGAGCACTGTCCCTTGTGCTTCACGGTGATAAGCTTGTCCTGGCGACAGGCGATGGTATTCAGCTGACACGCGTCCGCATAAGTCACGCCATCAGAGCCGCACACCTGTTAAAACATGCGCACGCATACATGCATACGCGCACAAGGGCATATAAAACGAGGCACGAGCTTAAGTGCAGAGCTGGATTGTGGGACATATTGTTCAGAAATCGATAAATATTTTATACTCCGACTGGAGGAACAGTGACCATATCACTTCATTCTCACATTGTAAGACCAGGAGTTCTGACACCGTCGCTGGTCATTCACAAAATTCACTTCCAACATGAAAAATTTGTCTGAGATTCCTACACTAGGGGTTGCCGCGCACAACCAGCCTCATCATTCACATCATTTTGCCCTAATCTTTAGCTCAGCTTTTATGTTCTCAAAGAGCAAGGCTGACATCTAAATGTGTATATAGATATGAAAGCCTAGTTATGGGCAATGCAATGAAATGGAGCACACCTTCGTCTTGTCCTTCTCAGCGCAGTCGGGGGAGGGGCATTCGCAATGGGCCTGGCCGCCAGCCTCTACGCAGGATGCTCCGAACTTGCAGTCCATATCCTTGCAAGAGGTTTTGTTCCCCATACCTGAGCGGAAATGAAGTGGGGATCTCTCATTATCTGATAGGGCCAGCTTGCCTGTATCCCTCTTAGGCCCGATTTTAGGGCTACATGGGCACAATAAAAAATAACAAGCAAGCAATGCAATTGCAGCATAGAGGATTATGAGGTCATCAGGTACAAGAATGGGTCCTAAAAGCCCAGCTCCATCCGCAGCATCTCAGTCTGCATCACCGCATTGTGACAGCACAGGGAGGAGAGAAAACGCTCACCCAAAGCACTGGGTAACAATTTAACTAATCAGTTAATAACCATGTCATGCCTTCTTAACCTTGCCCAGAGTAAAGACAGAAAGACCAGGCTTAGTAAGGAGGATCACTGATAAGAATCAGAATCAAAGAACACGAGATTCATGCTTGTGTTATTTCAGTATTTTGCTTACAGTACAGTTCATTTTAATGGTAATTTTCCACAATAATTATTACGGTTTCATTATGTTTCTTTTCTCCAAAGCCCATGTCCACTCTCCACTGTTACATCAGTAACTACCAGTCATACTACAGCTTTCTACATAAACTGCTTCTGTTTATGCCTTCGCTGGACAGAGCTTTGCGTTTATTTTGTATTATTTAGTGACTCATCTTGTAAGGGAATACAAAGGCAAGTCTTGTTTGTGAAATGTGAATGATGAGTGGGGATGTTCAGTCGGGGCATTGAAGCTCTGCTGGGGAACGGTGGAAGGCACCCTACCATGTTCACAGCCATTGGTGCCCATCTGGCTGCCATCAGGGCATACGTCACACTTCATGCCTTTCACTCCCGTCTTGCAGGAGCACAGACCCGACATTTGCTCACAATCATCGCGCACAGAGCCCAGTGCATCGCAGTGGCACGCTGGAGCGGAGAGAACAGAGGCCATAGCTGGAGTTAACAAGGTTACATGGTTTGTTTCTAATACAGTCTAAATACAGGTGCCTACCATTAAACCGTCATCAGTGAAATGGTGGCAGAGGTGGGATATATAAGCAAATGGTGCATTTCCACGTCTATTTCCGAACCCACTGCTAAATTCTTCATGTCATTCCTCACAGTAACTGACCAAACAAGAAAGAGCAGCAACCAACTCCAGAGATTCTTTTGGTGCTGACCTCAGGGAAAGCTAAGTTCCATAGGTCAGGTGGAGTTCAACGCTTATGGGAAGCAGGAATAAGCCCCTGGAACCCACTGGGGATAAATCAGAACAACCTGGTGCTGTGGGAGACGGCATTTGTTTTCCTCTGTTGTACTTTGTGCACTGAGGCATAGCACCCAAGGCTGATAGCTGCACAGCCTCACATCTGATTGCTTGTCTAAAGGAAAATCTTGTTAGCCAAGCTAGCAAGCAAACAACATAATTCGTTTTAAAACTGAATTTGTTGCGGTCATAGAAGTTTAAACAATAAGGCATGCAGTTTCAAGGTATAAGCGCAGGATTATCTTGTTTTGTGAAATATCCTTTTGTGGGATAATAGACGTAATTCTGTTCAATACGTGCAGCCTAATGTTTAGTGTTTAACTCAGACACAGGGGAACGACACATGAGAGGCTCTTACGTGTGCAGCCGCTCATGTTCTCCGTGACTATTCCCCGGAAGTTCCAGAACCCCGGCTCACAGCGGTCACACTTCAGGCCCCCAACACCTGGTTTACAGGAGCACTGCCCGGTGGTGGGGTCACACAATCCCCCATAGGAACCATAGGGGTTACACTGACAGGTACCTGGGGAACACCCAATATTTGTCTATGGAAACAGACATTGATTGCAATATAATGAGGCACATTCAGCTCAGTTTTTGTATGCTGAAATCCCAAGGAGTAACTACACAGAGTACTGGCAGATTGCCGATTAGCACTAAAAAGAGTTGAAAGACAAATAAGTATGATTATGAGTGTACTGCAGTTCGCAGGTCTTACTAGGGCATCCGGCCAGTTCCACACCCAAGGCAGCTGTCGTATTGTCAAGGCAGCAACCATAAACAGTTTGACTGCAGTGCTTGGCCTGTGTCAAGCCAGTGGGAGGGGTACCTGAAGAAAATGAGTGGGTGGGGGAAGTATAATATAAAGAGGAACACATGAGATCAATGTAGAAGTGAAATAAACTTCAACAGTTTGCAAAACTTCAAATAATTTACCTGAACACTGAAATGAAATACAATTCTGTGAAGCACAAAAATCCATTGTGATGTTTATAAAGAATCAAGAAGTGAGAAAGGAGCAGCATGACTAAGATACTGCCTTCACCCGTGTGAGCCAGTGCTGAGGCTTGCTCTCCAAGCCTGGAAAAACCTGTCAATGGATACCTTCCCTGCAAATATGTCCAACCCTCACACAACTTAAATGTGCTTGCATGTGGTTTCCTTTTTGTCAAAAAAACTGTTATAATGTCTGACAGCCACCAGAGATGTGAAACTGCAGTAGAAAACAAGGACAACACAAGAGAGAGAAACAGACACCCTAAAACTAATGGCGATTCTTTCACCCTGGCTTCTGCACAGTCTGGGCAGTTAAATGGTACCAGTGTGGCTCCAGACTAGAGCCTAGCTTTGATGAGTTGACCTTTATTGTCCGACAGAGCATCAGTATGAGCTTCAGGCACAGATCATTAAATCTGCACATCTGCCCCACTCTAAGCTGCTGACTACCAGCCCTTTCCATACGTTACCCTTTATATTTGTCTTTGTCATGCAATACCCTTTGCTTCTATCAGCTCTAAAATGGAAGGCAACAGAATACAGAAGGCATCACGTCATGATTTGATGGAATCTAGTCGATCTATTGGGGCGAGAGGGTGACTTGATGAAGAATTCCGAAAGGAGTATTTGTTGCATCAGAGCTGGAGGAAACAGCAGCTCTTTGTTGGCCATGACAGTTTCTTCTGATCAGGAAAAAAGCTTTCTAAAGACCTTGGAGCAGTAGACCTCTTTGATCAAGAGGAACGCAGACCTCCCAATCCGCCGCGGCAGCCGTGGCTAAGCCAGCGTTAACATACGCTTCTGTTGTGCATGGCCACTCAGTTTACTGACGGATCACAGAAGCAGAAGCATGACCAGCATCGTCTGCTGTTTTCTAAATGAGCCTACTGAGTCCAGAGTTCTACAGCAGTGCAAACCAGAATCTAGAGTCCTACAGCAGAGCCAGAGGACTAAGCCGACTTCTGACCAAATTCATTTCAGATTTTGTGGTTGTCATCACGACCGTGACTGACTATGATAATGATCACTCATGACTGATGCTAGGTAGTGCCCTGGGCACAACAGAGAGTTACGGTGGGTGTCTCACCTAAACAGGGGCCCTGACTGTAGACCTGCAGATGCTGTTGTTTCTCACACCTCGTCTTCTTTAGTTCGCACTCACTGCTGTAGGTGACTCCATCCGTGCCGCACACCTGTACACAGAGCCACACGGAAAGGAAACACAATGATACGGAGAAGGCTGCAGTGGTAACGAAATGATCGTGTCCTCATTACAGCGTACACCTCAGGAATCACTCATACAGCCCAGGGGGATGTTACCTGGATGTGTGGCACAGTGTGGCAGGAGAAGTCGCACACACAGCGGTCCTCCTCAGCATCCTCATCCCAAGAGCCACCGAATATCCGGCAGCGGTCCTGCTCACAGCTACCATCCATCCCAGAGCCAGATGCTCCAGAGCCACACTCTAAACACAAAGACACATGGGCACGCACCTATAATGAGACTACATCATACAAGCACAGAAAACGCCGTTCATCCTGATAAATTTTGCACAAACTTTTCTGAACTTCTTCAGGACAGTGACATGTAAAAAATGAGAGTAAACAATTCCATAATCACACAGTTGGCAGCCACTATTAATGATCAACCACAAAGGGAGAAACTGCAATTTGAAAAATTCTTCTTCACATTTCAAGATTAAATTGTCTGAGAGCCCCTGTCACTAGTGTGCCCGAAAGGGAATGTCAGCGGGACGGTGGAAGGCATCGCATTATTACCCTGAACAACCAAAAGGCTTCAGAAATGGTCTTTGTGACTCAGTGTAGGCAAAACAAATTTGTAAATGGGTTGCGGGTCGTGTCGGGCTAGGGTCAAGCTCAAACATAGATTTCATGCCTGAACACTATTGCACACTGTTAACCACAGTCAGGAATTGATTGTCTGGTGGGCATTAAGCAGAGGTTTTGTTTCTTTGACAACAGCTCTGTTTACAGGAATTCCCTTCATCGCACATCAAAGTATAGTGCACTGTTGGCCTCAGTGGATGAAGCTCCCGAGAAACACAGCGTTGTCAAATCTTCAGAGTTACACTGTGAAAAATACCCACTGTGGATATAGTGGGAAAAGGAACTTTCAAAATTATAAATGAAATAGTTTAGATTGGGTTGAACTGATTTACACATTAGAAGGGCGTCTAGAAGTTGGGGACATTAGGGCGTGATCACATTAGGAAGCGGTAGGAGTTGGAGGATAAAGCAGTAGACATGTGGTCCGAGGGTGGCGTGAGCACGCCTGGAGGGTGGACATCGTTCCCAAACAAACAGGCCAGAAAGCGCTGGAGCAGGAAGGGTTTCCTGCCGTGGCAGTGTTTGGGATCAGGGCCACAGTGAAGCGTCATGTGAAGGAAAAGCCACAAGAGCAACTTCTGTTCCCAACGTGGGTTTCAGATGAGCAATCCGCCAAAGCCTCTGCATCTGCAAATACCAATTCCTGGAGCAAAATGATTTCAATCATTTAGAAGACAAAAAGAAAAGAACGACTCAACAACTGACATGACAAAAATACAAATGTGGAAGAGACGTGGCTGGGCAATTGAATGCAATTTTCTTCTTTGCACTTCATACATGTAAATGTACAGCACTTTTTTTCAGACTGAAGAAATGAGAGAGAGAAAATCCTGTTTTGCAAAGGATCTCAGCTCTCTACATGTTCCATACGGGCTGTACTGGCTGAGCGGTCTGACATGCTGAGATGCCGCTATGTTCAGTTCACTGTGCCTTTAAGGTGATTTTCAATTTGGCCAAACGAGCTGTGTATCTTACAGTTTTACACTTTAATGTTTCTACACGGCTAGATATTTCCTGAAGATATTCTGAATAAACTGCTTGCTTGACAATAAAAATGGTGAAAAAACTTGCTGTTCTTGATAAGGGAACTTGCAACTCTCCTCAGTCATCGCTTTATACCCTTACAATAAGAGCCTCGACTTAAAAGCAATTTTTAGACCAAATTCATCCAGCATTATATTTGGTTTATCTCCCCAACCTAAATAGATATACTAATAACCTGACTGTGCTAGGCACTGCCCGTGCCATGTGCTCTGGTGTAAGATATGAAAGCTGGAGAAATAAGCGTGGATCTATATTCAGCACACGCAAAAAGGACACATAAAATAATAAACCAACTGAGTAACGAGGAGGTTATTAATTAGCTTTTGAACTCTCGCGTCGCCACCACATGCTGAGCAGAGATAAACCTTTCAATTATGAAATCTAGCAGCGACATCTGCATCAGATACAGCACTATAAGTATGCACTGCTTCATTGCACCTTAACAAGGCAGGGTTGGCTGCCTGGACATTTAGCAATGGGACTTTAAATAGATACAGAAAGGCGAGAAGGAAGGAGGTGTAAGGAAAACAGATGGCCAAGGGAGTAATTACAGGGGTCTGTGGAAAGAGAAGGAAAAGCGATAAAGAAAGATATAAGACGTGAGGAGCAAGAAAAGCCTGACAGACGACTGACCCTCAGATTATCACTTCGACTCATCGAAGCTGAAGTGACGCTCAGTGAAATCATAAACAGCAGCCCATGTGGCACAGAGCAGCGTATATGTGGACAGATGTGCAGCCTGGACTGGAATAAGAAAGAAGACATCTGGCTTCGCTAGGCAGTCTTAGTCCAGTTTTAAAGTGCATTATAATAATACACACACACACACAGAGTCTGAAACCACTTGTCCCAAGCGGGGTCACGGTGAGCTGGAGCTTAACCTGGCAACACAAAGGGCATAAGGCTAGAGGGGGAGGGGACACACCCAGGACAGGATGCCAGTCCGTCACAGGGCACCCCAAGCGGGACTCGAACCCCAGACTTACCGGAGAGCAGGACCCGGTCAAACCCACTGTGCCACCGTGCCCCTTCCCCCATTATTATTATGAGTAAAAATAATACATTTACATGAATTAAGCGTGTATATAAAGCTATAGGTGTAGTTATTTACCCATTTCAGCTGCAAGTTCCCCCATTTCAGTTGGAAGTATTACACTGTGATTTTGGGCTTGGTGTACTTTCTATCTTGGCTCAGAGTCTGCTGAAGGGCTCGCACCTGCTGTTGAGCGAGGTTGTTGAGCTCCCCCATAGGGACACTTTTGGACAAAAGAGATGTGAAGGGAGGGTTTGCAGAGAACATCACAAGTGGGAGTGTGGAGATTAGTGGGCTTTTATATACACTGTACACGACAGGGGGTTGGTATAACAAATCCTTCCTACACTTTAAAAAAAAAAAAAAAAACTCCAACTATACAGCTGGGTAACTTTTTACTGGGGCAGCTCATGGTGAGTACCTCACTAAAAGGTACTATAAAAGGAGGTGGGACTCAAACCTGCGCCTCATGACTGCAAAGAGAAGTGCTAACCACGGTCGTCATTCCATCCCCATCCGACCTCTTGATCTTTCCCTTCTGCTCTTTGCTCCTATTGATGCTGTTGCAGAATCTGTTATTATTGAGATTCTTCATATTGTTGTACTTCTGTAAAGCGCCCACTAATCGGGTGTTAAATTCAGGAGGTCTCACCCTTGGGTGACACACTACATGTACCCAGCGCTTTGTCAGTGTTGACAAAGAAGCTGAGGCAAAGGCTACCCAAGTGTGAAATTGAACAGGTGATAAATTTCTCTATGTGGGTACCAATCGGAGGACTGTCATTTTTCATTACCACCAAATAAAGGAGCGAGAGAGCGCTCTCATTTCTCCGTGTGATGGATGTGTGTAGCCAATGAATAAACACCGGTGGATAAATCAGTCACCCTCTTCTTCTTTGGGGAAAGAAAGCAATGATTTGGGAATCGGCTTCAGTTACAAACACGGCGGCGATGAATCCCTGATCATAGCCAAGGGTAGCTGATTCTCTCGGTGGTCTTTCAGGGAGCAACAGCAACCTGCACATGGGGAAGCATGCTGGCAGGTGGGTCAATAATGCCTTCCCTAAGTGACTTATTGTAACTTTCTTACTGGATGCATTATTCTCTGCTGAACAATTAAGGCATAAAAGATAAAGACATTAACAATATCTATATTTGTCATGCGGAACAGAGGACATGGAGGAGGCTGGATCCAAGTGCAGGATCGTTTGTTCAGTATTAAGGGATCAGACTTGTTCACGTGGTCGGGCGAAGGGTCGGTCGATCGGCGAACAGAACAGGAGCGAGGAGCTGAAGTTGTGGTCGGGGGAAAAGGCGAACGGTTGTTTACCAGAGGGACGTGGAGTAGGACTGGGGAACGATGAGGAACAGGATGTGGGAAGCGTAATGCGAGGTGAGTTTGAGAGCGCAGAGGGGACGTTGTCTCAGGAGAGATTCCGCAACTGTGAAGCTGTTGAGTGGTGGTTTTTGTAGGCAAGTGCTCCGAACGAAGTCAAGTGCTTAATCAGAGGCAGGTGCTGCTGGTTGAGGTGCGGGTGTGGTCGTGATTATATTATTGTTATTATTGTTATTATTATTTATCTGATGTTTTTGTGCAGTGTGATACATTTCTTTTACAAGAGGATACCGTTACTGGACCAATTCAGGGTAAGTAGGCCTACAGGTGGTCAGGTGGTCTGCAGCAGACAGTGGGGTTCCATTTCAACGATCCCCTTCATTATAAGTCAAAAGATAACATTTTCTGACTGCTTTTATTATTATTTACATTTACATTTATTCATTTAGCAGACGCTTTTCTCCAAAGCGACGTACAACTCAGAGAAATACAATTAGTGCATTTTTTATTAATCATTATTTTTTATCATTATTACTAGTACATATTATATGTTTGTGTTATTTTAACATAAATAACATGCAAAATTAATAAAAAATATAGGAAAGCCTTATTACATTAAATATCAAATATAGAATTAAATACACACACACACACACACACACACACACACACACAATGTCTACAACTGCGTGCTCTAAGCGGGGTCGCAGCGAATCAGAGCCTAACCCGGCAACACAGGGCGCAAGGCTGGAGGGGGAAGGGACACAGCCCGGAAGGGACGCCAGTTCACCGCAAGTCACCCCAAGCGGGACTCAAACCCCAGGCCCACCAAACAGTGGGCAGCATTAAATATAGTAAAGCCTTCTTATACAACATAGCATTCATGCATGTTAATTCTTTATACTCTTATTATTCATTTATATGAACATTTTGGACAATGCTGCACTATTATTTTCACTTACATTTCCAAATATTTTATATTTTATCTATCGCTTTTTCTTTTCAGGAAGAACATTCACATTTTGCTTGCAGGCTATTTTCATTAACAAGTGACTCGAAGGGAATCAAACACAAAAAAAAGTTTTGTAAACAAAAGTCAGTCGCTGCTAGACACCCAAACATTGATTGGGACTCAGACAGCATCAGATATGGGTGTCTCACAGTAGCATGACCTGCAGATGTTATCGTACCGCAGATGCAGCAGATGGTTGTCCTCAAATGTTTTGACCACATATCGAGACTTGTAAATAATAAAACAGGGTTAATGACGGAAAAAACAAAGTTGTGTATGCAGCATTCTGGCAGAATCCAACATTGCTCCTGACCTTTGCTTTAAGGAATTCTGGGAGCAGTGCTGGAAAACCTGTCTTAGCCATGCCCAGCATGCCACCCACCCCACTCTGGTCAAGCCGCACTTAGAATTGCCCACACCCGTCTCTGTCCAAATTCCTCCTGTAAATGAAATCGCCTTCACAGCAGACTTGTCACAAAGCTCAGCTGAAAAGACAAGATGCTCTCTGCCTGCCGGTGAAGAAGCAACGCAATGGATGTGGGCCGAATGAAGACGCACGAGGTTCTAGGGATCAGGTTTATAGACTGTGGCTGATCCCTGCAGCCTGTGCCTGTCTCCCAAGATGCGAGATAAAAACGGATGGGGGCAAAAGTGGTCGAACAAGTGAATGAGCAGACGACTGGCAAGGCCACGAATTCGTCAATTCATTGGCCAGGGCCATCCAGGGAGAAGGAGCGGTCACGCTGAGGGACTGGACGTGGGGAAATGCGAGAGCTGGACGTACATGGCTGTCATCAAGCACACAGTGGAGGTCAGCAATGCCTGCCAGCAAAAGGAGGTTAAACTGTTCTCTAGGGACCTTGTACTCAACATGTACAGCATAGTACCAAGTGAATGAAGGGTGAGAGGAAAAAACTGCACAGAAGGTAATATTTTTGTCCCTTCCTCCGAACGAAAGGCAACGTGGCTTAGTGATTAAAGTACAACTGTGCTCGCAGACTGCGCCGAACACAAGCAAGGTTATTTCAAACCCCACAGCAGCGGCCGGGGAAATGAAGCATCCCGGCCAATACATTTCAGCTCAGTTCATAGTGTGCAGTGAGGACCGCAGTCTTCAGGGCTCACGGGTGGCTTAACCAGTAAGCACGCTCGTCACAAGAGCACGCCGGGTCCTCCGGCTGTGCTAAGCCTGGACTCTGTCACTAGTGGAGTGTGACAGCATGCTCTGTAGGGCTGAAGTGTAAACTGGGATTGCCCCAGTGGGCAGGGGGAACTCTCAGCTACAGTGCCGCACTGTGCACGGGGAAGTTGAAGTTAGCCTTGCCCCTCCATTAGTATCTACCTATTAGTTGATCGATTGAAGTGAGAATTAAAAAAGCGATATTAAACAAAATGTTTGGCTTAAACATGCAGCAGTGTCAGAAGTAGAAATAAAAGTCTGAATTCTTCACCCAAAAATATATAATTTGTTCCAGTTGTCATTATTTGCTTCATTTTTAGGTATTACTCTTGCTCCAGTAGATGCTGCATGACATATTGAGATTGTTAAATGCATTTTTTTCCACTTTGGAAATATTTACTAAATGTATTTCTGGGAACGGAAGCTTTCTTTAACTGCAGTGAATTTAGACTGCTTGATATTTACTGCCAATTTCTACTTCATCATGCACTGTTGGAATGCAGGAAGGAAAGAAAAACAAGATATAAAAAGAAAATGAATATCTTGTCATAAAAATGCAAAAGAAGGAGAAAAACAATAACAGAGGAGAGAGAGAATGAAAAGGAACAAGTTATGCATAGGGATAAGAACGTAGGAAAAATCAAAACGAGGCTCATAAGGACAAACGGAAAGGTTATGAAGACTCGGGATTACGGGGCTGCACCTTCATCGCAGCCGCCTGCTCTGGCCACCTTGATGTTCTTCTTGAGGTTGCAGGAGGCCACCTGGAGCTCACAGGCGTTGTCATAGGTCACGCCATTGCTGCCGCACACAGGTCCAAAGGGTTCCCCATGGCACGTTGGGCACTCGCACCTGTTCCGCACACAGCGGGCGCCCCAGCCGCACGCGACACCCCCGCAGCTCTCTGCATCAACGGAAGAGAAGGTGAGCATGTGTGAGACAACTCACACACAACACCGGAGGTCAGAACATAAGAGTAAACCCAGAGACAACACAACACGTACAAAACTTACATAGAAAACTTAGAAGTAATCAGTATACAAGTAAACTCGCAGCTATTATAAAAAATAAGAGCAAACTCGCACAGAAAAGCAAAAGCTGTCAAAGAAAAAAAACAAAAACACAGAAGGCGGGCACACATAAGTAAAGGCACCAAGAAAACATTTTGAACATTAAGAAAACGTTGGCAAAAGGCAGCCAGGAACCTGTCATAAAGAGGAAGTGTACTGACAGGTCTTAGAAGAGACAGCTGCAAACATTTCACGATACCGAAAAGACACCTTGAAAACAAAACATAAAAAAGCAAATAAACAAAGCCATAAAAAAAACACATTCCCACTGTAGTGATCAAAGCAGCCTTAGCAGGCACACACACAAGCAGCCCCAGGGTGGGTGTTTGTCAGCCACCCCAGTCTGAGGCCTGAAGACACGCAGCTGGTTGGGTGGGTGCTCACCACACTCTCTCTGGGCGGCCACCTTGAGGTCCAGCTGCCGGGTACAGGCCCGCACATGCAGCTCGCACTCGCTGCTGTAGGTGAGGCCGTCACTCCCGCACACAGGCTGATTGGTGTCCACGCATTCGGTGGGGCACACGCAGCGCCCTGTCTGCCCGTCGCAGATCGCGCCGAACGAGCAGTTCTGGCACGCCTTAGCTGCAGTGAGGAGGGACAAAGTTCTGACTGAGAAATGTCTTTGCTCCCATCTGACACCTGAAGCAGCAACTGTAACTGTATGGCATTCGGCTCCAAGGCTCTGGGATAAGTGGTGCGGGAGGAAGTTGGGGCCGACGCGGAATTGTTTCTCAGCCCAACCGATCCCACGCACGCTGTTGCCCTGCTGCTCAAAGTGGCCCTTTGAGTGTAGATTAAAACGAGTCCTCCGTGATGCCATTTGTTCAGCTTGTTTGCTCAGCCTTGAGAGCACAGGGCCTCTCCGAGGCCTGATGGATCGCTGGGGCCCCGCGACCGATTCCGTCGCTAAGCGGGGCCGCTGACAGGTACCGACCAACCCCTTTGATAAATATGTACTTAGAGGAGTGAGTGATTCGGGGAGCAAATTACGCTGCCTCCAGGAGGGGTGCGGGTACCTCTAATGACAACGGCACCCAGAGGGCCATGCTGGCGCCGTGGCGATCATATTCAATTAGAGTCGGCCTAATAAGAGCTGTTGATTTATGGCTAATGGAAGGAGGCACTCGAGCAGAGCCCCACTGTGGGACTAGCCTGCTTGTTATGCATTAATAAAGCCGATCACCCTCAGCTCCCCAGAGTAGGCACTGAACCGTCATGCCTTCCACAGCCACCGGCCGAAGGCTTCGGACCAGTGCAGATACAGTGCCTAGAAAAGGTATTCACTCCCCTGGGGCTCGTTCGCATTTTATTCTGTTACAGCATGAAACCATGATCATTTTTGAATTTTTAACTGAGAACTGGAAAAATCCTACATTTTCCACAAACAATTGAAAATAATTCACCCCCCAGAGTTAATACTTATTAGGATCACTTTTGGCAGCAATTACAACTGAAAGTCTCTATGGGTAAGTCTCTATCAGTGCTGCATATCTCGACACTGGAATTTTTTTTCTCATTCTTGGCAAAATTGCTCAAGTTCCATTAAGATGAATTTGAACCGTTAAAATCAGCTGGCAATGCAGTGGTTAGAGCTGCTTGCTTTTAGACCTAAAGGTCGCAGCTTTCAATCCCACCCCCAGCTGTAGTACCCTTGAGCAAGGTTCTTACTCTACATTACTCCAGTAAAATTACCCAGCTGTATAAATGGATAAATAACCGTAAGCAGCTTAACACTGCAAGTAGCTTTGGAGAAAAGTGGGAGCTAAATGAAGAAATGAATAGGCAAGTCATTCCACAGGTGTTCCATTTAAGTCCAAAGGGGGTGAATACTTTCTATAGCCACTACGGCACAAAGTTGGACGGTTGGTGTCAGGTAGCCTGTTTTAGTAGTCCACGCTAGGACCATAGTCTCAGTCACCTCCTGTCAGTCACCCTCTGTCGGTCAGCTACCCTTAGTTTACGTCTGTACTCAAGGAAGAAGACTGTGCGGCCTGAAGCTAATTTGCCCAGCATGTGTGTGCTTGCAGGACGAGAGTTTCGGCCAAAGATAGAGCGCGTCCCTCTGGGCCTCAGTGAAGCTCTGCAAGAAATAATGGCGTGACTGACAGTTCAACTTCTGAATTGTCAGAAAACAACAAAGGCACGTCACGGAAAGCCTGTAAAGCATGAAAGCTCTTCTGAGTAATATTCCAAAGACACTTCACTACACAAGAGAGGTAATATTGCTCAGTTGTGCATATGGCTAAACGCTGTACAGAACTTAGTGTCGTAAGTTGCTTTGGAGAAATTTAGTGATCAGCTAAATGAATACGGTTGTGCCCCGAGTTATGCCCATTTGAGTTACAAAGAATTTGATTTTACGAGGAGTTTCACTCAATACCTCTACTTCGAGTGACAAGGAATTTCTTTGGAATTTATCCAAGGTGACCAACAAAGCTACAATATATAGACTAAAATGCCTACAATCATTCACCCTATTCATCTATACAGCAGAGCAATGTAACACATTTTCACACACGACGGGTGATGTAAAGTCACCGATTCACCTAAAGGACATATCTGGATTTCAGGGAATCCCAAGGAAAATCCACGCAAACAAAGGGAGAACATGCAAGCTCCACCTACACTGAGCAGTGATTGAACCCAGATTGACACCAGCACAACTGTGCCTCCCAGATGGGAGAGCAGAGCCACCTTGTTTAGAGTTATAGTTTGGTTTGTGCTGCATTAAGTTGTCACCATCCAGCAACCCTTGCGTACTAGTCTCCCCTCCAATAATCTCAGTGATCACGACCCCCATTTACACCGTGCAAACGGCGTCAGTTTATTCGGTGGGTGTGGATTCATTTGCGTTGTTTTCGTTGATTTCTTCTGTCTTAACGTGGTGCTCGTTTGTATTTTCCTGAAGGTTGAATTAATGCATAAACACAGAGTGTCATAAGTAGGAACGTTTTGACTGTGAGTCTCATACAGTGTTACAAAGTAATTAATGAACGGAAATGGTTATTTTAACTAATGTTATGTTATTATAACTAATGATCCTGCTCAAGCAACTGTGCTCATTTTCATAGGATTTAGAGGTATTGTAATGCACTTGGGTCTCAGTTTTGAGTTTCAGGAATGGATAAAAATTCTTAATACTTAATATAATAGTAATTACATAATAGTAATAACATATTTGAATTATGAGAATTGCCCTTACAAAAAGGTTTTTCAGGAACATGTTTCTGTTGTAATGTGAATAAAAAAAAACACTTGAGATACCTGGACCTCGGTGTAATGGGTTTTACAGGTCTGGCTTTTCACTTGTGGAATTTGCGCCCATTGGAAAGAGGACGTTTTTTAATTCCCCGTATATATCTGCTGCTTATGATGTTTGCCATGTGTAAAATGACAGCAGTCATTTTAAGTCTGCTCTTGCCTGGCTCCACAGGTACGTCAAACACCATTTATCTCTTCAATTTCCACTGTGTGCTTGCTCTTCACCCCTCCCTTTCCCATTTATGTCCTCCTCTCCCACTCCTTTCTGCCGGCCTGATCGTGACCTATATTCCATGCCAGGACCCACAGAGCTTGCCTTCTGATAGCTGCCTTCCCCCCTTTTTGTCTGAGTAAATATATATAAATCACCGCCCAGACCTAGTGATTCTCTCCCTCGTCTCATTTGTGTCCCCAGCAGAGTACACAAGGTCAGCCGCCATTCAAACAATCTGGGAAATAAGAATAATAGCGGAACGTCTATCATATCACTATCAAATGGCTCCTGGGCTATAAAGATAACTGTTTTTCATTACTGCAATTTCTCTCCTTGGTTGGGGGGGGGGCACTGGAAAACTGTGGCTACGCAGTGGCAAACCTGTCCTGACAGTCAAACACACACATGCGCACACAATTTGGCAGCAAGGTTTGTAGTGATTGAAGATGCAGATCTGAAAATTCTGGCAGAACAGTGGCACAGCGAGTAGTGCTGTTGTTTGACACTGCCTGGGTGGTGTGTGTGTGAGAGGATGTGGGTTCGATCCCCACTCTGTCTGTGTGGAGTTTGCATGTTCTCCGCATGTCTGCATGGGTGTGCTCTGGTTTCCTCCCACACTCCACAGATACGCTGTTCAGGTTCCCCCAGAGAGTGTGTGTTCCACTGATGAATGGATGAGTGACCTTATGTAAATCACCTTTGTGAATAAGGTGTGTGGGCTGGTAACACTACATAGTGTTCATTGGAAGTTGCTTGGAGAAAAGCATCTGCTGAAAAAATAAATGTAAAGTGTCGGTTTAGATCTGTGAAAGAAGCCTGCAGCTGAACTCTTGGAAAAAAAAATATATGTACTGTGCAAAAGTTTTAGGCACTTGGTTGAGGAAAAAAGCTGCAAAGTGAAAATGCATCCAAAAATAATGCTCTTAATTAATAAACTTTCTAGAAAACTTAGTAAACATCCATCGTCAACAACTGCTTGTACTGAGCGGTGGTGCAGCGGGCTTGCCCGGGTCCCACTTTCTGGCGGGTCTGGGGGTCGAATCCTGCTTAGGGTGCCTTGCTACGGACTGGTGTCCCATCCTGGGTGTGTCCCCTCCCCCTCCAGCCTTACGCCCTGTGCTGCCGGGTTAGGCTCTGGTTCACCACGACCCCGCTTGGAACATGCAAAACCCTTACTGTAGTAGTGTAACTTTTTGCAAAAGGAATGCTTGGAAATCTAAAATATGCTCTTTGCCATTGACACGAATGCAGAAGACATTAAAAAAATTGTCTAGAACAAATATTTTTTGAAGCATCAAAGTGCCTAAGACTTTTGCACAGTACTATACAGTATATACATTTTTATATATATGTATATATAGAGAGAGAGAGCTATATCAATGTAAAACTATGTTTTTTTTTTTTTTTTTGAAAGTAGCATTTGCAAAGTGACTAAATAAAACGGAACACATCCATGTTGAGCAGCAGGACTCACAGGGCCCAGGTTTGTATACTACCTCCTGATGAAGTACTCGTGATCAAAGTACTTACCTTCAGGTACTCCAGTGAAAATGAATTATGAAAAGGTGCGCTCAACTTCATGTCAAATCCCACTAATATTCAATACGTTAAAGAAAAAAGATGGGAGAGTACACTCCAGTTTAGTGAGATTAAGACTGAAATATGTACATAATTTTCTTAACAATTTTTCACCAAGGGATCTGTTCTGCTATTTGACTACTTTTGTACTTGTGACCGTCATGTATTTGCATTAACTTTGTGTTACGATTACCATTTTATTATTACTGACTGGGCTCAGGGGAGATATGTCCTCACACTGGTTTTTGTAATCCAGTTCTTAATCTTCAATTTCAGCGGTGGATTTTCTGAATTTTTGGTTCATCGGTATTTATGATGTCGTTTTTGACTACGTTATACTGTTCGATTATTCTCCTTTTTAATCCCTGTCTCGACCCTGGTGTAGTATTATTTTGACTATTGCCATTATAGTAGTTATAAGCATCATATTACTCACATTACCTTTGTGTTATTGAGCTGTTGGTCCAAGAACAATGACGTCAAAACCTGTCACGTGGTCTCTGCACCGTATGTGTGCCACTCCTTACGCAACATGCATGCATAACAATAAAAGAAACTTGCTGAAACATGTCTGTCTCAAGTAAGGGTCACACTCAGGGTATAACCAGTGCATGGGCACGCGCTGACTTGCCACCTCATACATGGGGATTCGCTGCTACGGTATTTATTGCTTTATTGCCCTGTTCCGCTGACGTCCTCTGCATCCTCAAGCGAGTACTATCATATTATTGACACACTGCTGCCTGCATTTTTTAAATAAATACTATTCATTACCCTCCGATGGCTTGCGCTGAGCCCCCTCTCCCCAGAGCTGCCGCCTTAAATTGAGTTTACAAGTACAAACACTCTTCCCCTCCTTTCGTTTCAAAAGCATCCTTTTTGAGTCAGGAGTTCAATACGAAATGAAATGTGAGAAACAGAGACAGTAAACATAGAGGCCAGCATATAATAACCCCGCCCCCCATCCTAATTGGCCCCAGTATAAATTGATGAAACATACGTTTATAATCTGGACTGCATGACTTTCACTGCACACCCTGTGGGCTGATATTAAATCTAACCTGTGAGATGCACTGGAATCCTATACAGTTGACCCTTGAACTAAAGGGGTTGGAACTGTGCGGGTCCACTTATATGTGGATTTTTTTCAGTAAATATATTGTCAAATTTTTGGAGATTTTTGACAATTTTAAAAAAACTCGCAGACGAACCACATAGCCTAGAAATATCTAAAAATTTTTTTAAAAAGTTATGTTAGGTATGTCATAAATGCATAAAACATATGAAGATACTAGTCTATTTTATCATTTACTACCATAAAATATAGACATAATATGTATGACGTGCAGTGTTTTGTGTGATATAAGACAATATTGATGTACTGACAGACAGACAGACGATTGATCTTGTAAACAACACGACATAAACTTGCGGTATCGATAAATATAGTAGAGTACACACACACACACACACACACACACACACACACACACACACAATATCTACAACCACTTGTCCCAAGCGAGGTCATGGTGAACCGGAGCCTACCTGGTAATAAAGGGGGCAAGGCCAAGGGGGGAGGGGACACACCCAGGATGGGACGCCAGCCCACCACCGGGCACCCCAAGCAGGATTTGAACCCCAGACCCAGCACACAACAGGCCCCGGCCAAACCCGCTGCACCACTACGCCCCCCTACAGTACAGTACTGTAAATGTGTTTTCTCTTATGATTTTCCTAACATTTTCTTTTCTGTAGCTTGCTTTTATTGTGCGAATACGGTACATAATAGATACAACATACAAAATATGTGTTAATCGACTGTTTATGTTATCGGTAAGGCTTCCGCTCAACAGTAGGCTATTAGTAGTTAAGTTTTTGGGGAGTCAGAAGTTATACGCGGATCTTCGACTGTGCGTGGGGTCGGCACCCCTAACTCTCACGTTGTCCAAGGGTGAACTGTACATAAAATACTGGGCCATAAAGTGGGTACTCACTGCAGGGCCCTCTGTGCTTCATGTGGATGTCCTTCTGCAACGAACAGGCCACGGCTTTCATCTGGCACTGGCTGCCGTAGGTGTGGCCGTCGCTGCCGCACACCGGCTCCTGTGGCGGAGGGCAGGCGCCGGGGCACTCGCACACGGCCCCGCCATCCTTCACCACGCACACTGCCCCAAACGCACAGCTTATCTGCAGGCACGGGCTGGGCATGTGCAGATCTGCACCAGGGGGCAGGCCAGAGAGAAAAACAATGTCAGGACAGAGACAGGAGAAAGGGGGAGAGTGAAAGACACGCCATCAGGACGGAAAGGCAGAAGGGGTTGGTGCAAGGAGACATTTCAAGAGGTGTCAGTGACAGCTAGGGACTCTAGGGAGCGTTTAGTTTTAGGCAAATTCACATTTCCCAACATCCAATGCATACCCCGGCTCCTCTGTCTCACTGATACCTTTCCTTGACATCCATTGCGCTAGAATGTGGTGCTGTTTCAGTCTGCATCTCTACGTCTATTAATTCCACACACGCACGCACACGATTTTATTCAGAAGATTTAGTTTTACTTTTTTAAATTTCAGATCCAAATTAATACAGTGAAAAGCAGTTTTGTAACAACTTCTCAAGTACTTCAGGTACTTCTTAGTATGCAGTTTAATTTATTAATATAACTGACACTTGTCTCCATAGCAACTAATACAATTATTTAATTTGACAGCTGGGTAACTTCACTGGAGCAATTTAGGATAAGTACCTTGTTCAAGGGTACAACAGCAGAAAGAAGGACTGGAACCTACTGCTCTTGACCCAAACACAGCAGCTCTAACCACTACCCTACCAGCCACCCCAATGCAACTGCTTCTTATTTATTAATATTGATGCACCTCTTGTCCCCCAGTTGTTACATCTAAGGTCAAAACACAGAAAGGGGCTTAATGTTGTGCCTAATAATTTCTCATTCTCCTCATTTGCGCCACAATATAGCATTTCTTTCCCTTTCCTTCTGATCACTCAGAAAACTGTCATTTATGTGCATATTTATGCACATGGCATGACGGAGCACAAGCCCGGTTATGGGTGTCAGCTGCTTTGTGTAACAGAGAGCTGTCTCCGCGTAAACAGGAACATGTGCTCATGTCCTGTCCACTTCAAACTCAGCAATCTGCATGTTGCAGAGCTGAGTAGGAGCCTGCGTCAGCCTCCTCTTGGAGCACAAGAAGGAAAAAAGGAGTGCTCTGCTGAATAATGCAGAGTGCTGGGCTTCTGTGCCATGGCAGACGTTGAGGAGGAACATCAGAGCGCTGGCTGAACCTCCGTCTTCCATCTGCTGCACTGGGACTGAATGAAACTCCAGTTATACTCCAGAACTTGACAAAGCTGAACACTGTAACAGTGGAGTTTCATGAAGCTGAACCGTTTTCCGGAAGCGCAGTTACAACCTGGGACTTTATGAAGCCGTGCAGTTGTGCACTCTGACTTCATGAAGACACGCTGTTATGCACTGGGATTCTGCGAAGATGCTCAGTCATGCATTGAGACCACATGGAAATGCTCCGTCATGCATTGGGACCTCGTGGAGATGCTCCGTCATGCACTGGGACTTCATGGAGATGCTCGGTAATGTGCTGGAAATTAATGAAACTGCAGTATCCTGCACCTGCCCCGAGACTTCATGGGATGGTGGGGTCATGGCTTGCAATTTTATGTGTAGGTGGGTTGAGGGCCAAGAAAGCTGTTCTATTTCCTCCGGGGGGGAGATGTCCTGCAGACAGGGCCAACACCCTACAATAGCACATCATCTTTTTATGCCAAAACTTGCTTGGCAGACAGCTTCTAAGAGCTGTGATTTAAGAACCGCCAGCTGCAAATGGAAGGGCGTGAATAGATATTTTCAGTGCTGTGAAGGCCTGCACAAACAGTTTTACTGGACCACATGCTGCCCAGAGTCTCTGGGCAAATTGTGGAGAGGACAACGGTGCATATTTGACTGAGGCGGTCTGAATGCTCTCCCCATGGAGTCGGCGAGAGAGCATGTCAAAAACGGTCAGGGAGTCGAGGAGACACTGCGATGGACATACTGTTGGCCATGAACAAACCCTGGTAGGGCCATCGCTGAAATTACCACAGTACACTCCCGCGCACTGGGTACTCTGTGCAAGAACGCTTCTCTCTGTAAAAGCATTGGGGACGGGTGGTTTTCATTCACTTTTGTACAACCATCCACAGGGAAACATGGCTCGAGAAGTCAGACACATAATCCACGTCCATCCAATCTGACCACATCTCTTATTCGCTCTCTTTGAAACCAGCCAAACCCCATTGGCCTATTTCCCTCTGCTTCTGTCTCACTCACCTCCCCTTCCCCCTTTTCAGTCTCTCCCTGTCTGTGTGACACAGGGGAAAAAGTGAGAAGTCCAATCAGAAAGTGTGAGACATGAACATATCCACTCAACTCTGATTCTACCATGAAAGGTAGAGATCAAGGCTGAGTGTGGAAAAAAAGGCTTTTAGAGGGCAAAAACCCATCACACCTAGGAAAAAATGCACACAAGAGACCGGGGACAGGTACTGGGACACCCCAGTGTGCCTCATGGCACAAGGGAGACGCTCAGAAAATGATGTTTGCCGCGATGTTTGGCGCCCTGCACACCAACAACCCCCATGCGCGAAGCAAGGGAAACTAGTTAATTTTTCATAACAGGAAAATAAAAGAGAAAATTTGCAAAAGAAGGGCACTGCTGTACAGATTTTCTTTTGGATGGTAAAAAAAGAAATGTGAAATGCGACTGAATGTGACAATAAACAAATTACGCTCCTAAAGCTGGCATGATGTCGTCTGTCTCGGGCGAGGTGGTAAAAGACCTCGTTTCTGTAGCTTCTGCTCGAATGGTGAAGCGTGGCCATTGATTTTAGTGTTGAGGGAAAAGGCATAAATAGACTTGGGAATGGTGCATAAATATGTAAGTTGTGGAACCGTGCCGAATTTCCCGGGGCTTCAAAGCGCGTCGCTCCCCCAATCTCTCGCCTTCGCCTGCACTGCTAAAAGCTGGTGTGCGGGGTGGCTCTGAAGACAAGCAGTGCACAACGTCAGCAAGCGCTCCCAGGCTCCCCGGCTCTTCCTTGCCCTATTTCCTAGAGGCCCATTCCCACAATGCAACGACCAACTGATAATGCCTTTGTCCTTTTTAGCCGTTTTTTTCTGAATGCATTCTTCCCTCCATTTTTTTTTGTTTTCGACACCCTCAAGAAGTACATTTTCCTCCGGATTTAATAAGCAAACCACAAAGAGCTCTCCGAGATGTAATCTCACAGGCAGCATTGATTAGTCTACTGCCAGCCCTTTGTCTGCTTTGATAATTGAGACATTTTCTCTAAGGAAAACAAATCTGTGCTGCTTTTCTTGGAGTAGAGGCCCTTTATTCCATTGTGAGACACTAGCCTGAATGCATCTGGGGCCATCCAGCACTGTGCTGAAAGACAACAGGGCTACAAGGCACAAGGCCTTACCCAACGCACTGAACACCACCAGTGCACAGGACTCACTGTGTTCTCAATGCTCAGCAGGACGCCCGAGGTTTGTTTGCTCTCTAGCACTGAATTTGTTGTGACAGACAGTAAAAACATCCAATATTGTACTTATGCTTTGCGGCACCCTTTACGGTTGATCAGCGGCACACGTCGTTGTCAGCCTGGGACCCGTTGGACACCTTGACACCTCGCTGGTGCCGACGTTGTCCGTGCTCCACTGGCAGTGGCGTCAGCTCCCGTCGGCAGCGCAGCGGGAGCCGCTTTGTCAGACGTGCTGCAGCCTTAATTAGGGCCGAACACTGCGGAGATGCCAAACTCCAGAGGATTAGCATCCCCTGTCAGTTCAAGCTGCTCCACCAGCTACCCATCCCTGCTTAGACACCTGTCTCCCGCGAGATGCTCTGCCTGTGTGGCTTTCACTCGCCGAGAGTGGTTGGAACAGTATGACTTAAACTATGTGGGGCATTTCGGGATTAACCTGTGCCTTGCCTCTATTTTCAAAACAAGAATTGGAATTGTTCAGGGGCGACGGTGCAGCTTCTGTGGACTTTCATTTTGACCCAGCAGCCAGCTGTGTAATTGAAGTTTTTGATTGGATAGAGAACATCATTTGGCTTTTGTAGTCATCCATCCATCCATCCATCCATCCATCCATCCATAACTGTTCATCCAGTTGAGAGTTCTGGTGGAGCAGAGCCTATCCTGGAAGACAAAGGCATAAGGTACACCCTAAACAAGATACCAGTTCATCCCAGGCAGGTAAATGGGACATACTGATGAGAAAGTGTCCCAAAAGTAGTATTTTAAGATGTGTAAAAGCCAGGTTTGGGAATCAGCGTGGAAGTATAGAGAGCAGGGAGAGTCCCTTTACTCTGGTTCTGACTCATTGATCTGCAACCCCAGGCTCATGACCAGCAGCTCATATATTCTCTGGTTGTAAAAATTACCAAAGGGAAATGTTGGGCTTTTCACTAGATCAATAGTACTGGGAGATGAGCATGGATACATTACAGGTTTTCTCAAAAGCAACCCGTGTGCTTTGAAAGGAATTACCTGCATCTTCTGCAGAGTTCACAGGGAAATAAATGCCAAGTGAAACAAGAAGGTCAAACAGAAAGGAGAGAAAAGACAAACTATGACTGAACCAAACAGGTTAAACAGTGTTTTCCAACAAAAATGACACTTGAGGGTACAGGAATTGGGGGCAACCCATCATACGTCAAGACACTTTCAGAGAGTTATGTGGAATGGAGAGAGAACAATGGGGGAGCAGTGTGGCGAGAGGGGGGTGGTCATGCACATGCAGGTGTGTGCACGTCGAAACAGGGCCGAGCAGCAGCTCCGAGGGAGAGTTACTTAAATATACTTAGCTGACATTTATATGAATAATATATAATTGTATTACTTTTGTAACTGGGCAGCAGCTGCTCGGCTATGACATTAAATGTAGTTGGTACTTTATTTGTCCGTAACTTTAATATTTTCAGGTTTGAGTCATATTTGCATTTACATTTATTCCTTTTGCAAAAACTTTTCTCCAAAGTGACGTACAACTCAGTCACCTTGAGCACCTGATAAATGGCCTACAGTGACTACAGGTAATCCTCACTTTACCACAGGGGACTGTTTTTATGACCCTGATGTAAGCTGATTTTGTTGTAAGTTGAAAATCATGTATGAAAGGAAATAAGTAAGACTGCATGAACAATACGAATATAAAAAATTAATAGGCATGAATGATTTGTTATATTTTTTCACTAATTTCACACATTATTCATGTTAAAAGAATTCTAATATAGAATAATGATATAAACACAACACAGTCTTATATTTTCATGCTGCACTATTATTTTCACTTTATTATTTCATTTTATTGTCTTCCACTTTTCTTTTCAGCACCACCAGAACATTTACGTTCTCCCTTGCTAACCATTTTAAATAAAAAGTAATGTGAAAGGAATCACAAACAAAAAGTTTTGTATGCACTGTGAAATCACTGCTAGACACCCAAACATTGATTGGGACCAAAGAAACACAGACATGGGTCCCCTGTGGCAGACCATCCAGCCAATATTATCGTACAGAAGACAGGATGCTCATTTTTACACGTTATGATCGAACATGAGGACTCAGAAGTCGCACAATAAGGTGTTTAATGGGACAGCCATTGTAAGTCCAAGTGGTCATAAGTCACACGTTGTAACTTGAGGAGCACCTCTACCTGGAAGAAAATGTACCTCTCAAGAAATATATATACATTATAAATTATTTATTATATATTGTGGAGTTAAACTAAATGTGTTAAACTTAAAGGCATTAGTAGGCTAGAGGATACGTAACGATTGAGTAAATGGGTCGTTGTGACCGTTGCTTGCAAAGATATATATCCTGTGCTTGCAGAAAGTGTGTAATCCGGATTGCAAAACAAAGTGTGTTGACCCATGTGTTTAAGCCTAGAAAAATTGAGAAGAGTACTTTTTTGCATGCACAAGAGATTAAGGTTGAGACAACACTGAGGGGAAAAAAAGGGGAAACATCTAGTTGTGACATGTGAAAAGAGGAAGACAAGACATGGCATGAAATTAGGTGAAAGAGCACATGTGTAAAACAGAGCTGAGCTTGGGAAAAAATACCATATAAACGCCCATTAATGAATATGTAAGCGATTGCATGAATAAAAATAGCAACAAGGGACTGATTGGGGAGACTCCCTCCAGTTAGGGGCTCTCCCGCTGGCCGGCGTTGCGAGAAAATATGCTCTGACTCAGACTGAGTTTTATTGCCTCCTACAGGGTGACCGACAAATTCCACAATATACATACAGTATATACAGGTGGTCCCCGACTTATGATGGGGTTACGTTCCACGAAACCCATCGCAAGTCGAAAATATCATGTCGAAAATGTAATACACCTAACCCACCGAACATCATAGCCTAGCACACGTGCAATGGCCATTACGAGATTGTCACCTTCATGCTGGGCAATTATCTTGTGTTTCTCCTCAAAAGAAATTGCCCTCCTCTTCTTCTTCCCACCAGTAACAGGAGACACAGATGGGCATTTCTGTGATATTATGGATGCACAAAACACAATGTAGATACAGGCGGGTATGTGTATAGCGACCGCGTGGCAGACTGGGAGATGCAGATCGCTGCCGCTGCCCAGCATCGCAAGCGAGTATCGCACCACATATCGCTTGTCCGAGAAAAAATCGAAATTCAAAATTCGAAGAACAGTGTCTACTGAATGTATATGGCCAGCTCACCATCGTGAAGTCGAACCACCTGTACAGTCATATAAAAACATACATCACAGCAGGAAAACAAAGGTACAGCCACATTCCACACTGGACTCTGAAGCAAGAATTCTCAGTACTGTGTCTTGTGCCCCACAAAATTCTTGGTTCAGTGACCTGCCCCGGGTTGGGAAAGTCCTGCCAGATGGTCACAGATGACCCCTGAAACTAAAACTGTTGGACTGCGCCTATATTAAATAGGTCATGGCCTGCACTATCCAATGTGTTAATTATGAATATGAAATAGCACATGAATGTGCTGCCAGGTGCAATGCGAAGGATGAGCACTGCACAATGACACTAACAGGCTTTTTCATCACTCATCTTCCCATTATTTCTCTTTGTGAGTTTTATCAAACCCGTGTGTGCGTTATCATTAAAGCGAGAGACTGTCACTGCTGATACAGAACCCGTTCTGCTATTACATACATGCGTCAGCAATGGACCATGAGCCGCTGTCCAGCTATCCAATGTTGGCTCCACCCACTTGGAAACACAGACCAGAAGTGATGTGCTAGCAGTTTGCTGCATATGTAAATATAAACGAACTTTGCTAATAAATAAAGAAAACGTACCATAACATGCCAGGGGCTACATTTTGAGGGACTGAAACATTAACTAAGTCAGAAGGAACGAAATAAGGCAAAATAAACAACAACCAGGTCATTTCACACTGTCATTTATGCATCTCTGGGAAAGAACAAGGCAACAGTGATCATTAGATCAGTGTTACGGCAGTGGTGCTGCTCTTACCGCAGTAAATGAGAACCATTTAAAATGGAGACAGCAGTAGTATGCAAGGCAGGCAAGCAGGCAGACAAGCAGGCAAGCAGGCAGGCTGGCCAGTATGGCTTCACTTTACATGATGTGTCTTCTGCATTTTTTACCAGCACATCATTAGCAAAGTGGACAGTGGACAGAGCTCTAATGCCTGGGTAGCCATACATTCATACTGATTTATTTTTTTTTATACACAGTCTGCAAAATCCTGCTTTTTTTTTTGCATATTTAGACTGTTCCAGGTTCAAGGCACACCACTTATTAGGTTGAGGTGTGTAGTGAAGGAGTGGGAACTGTATTTGAGGGGGCAAGCAAGGTAGGGAATGTGGTAGCACCACCATGCTGTGTTTCATGCAAGTCGAACTACGAGGGACCTAGGATAAAGGAAATGGGGCATCAGACACACAAGACATGGAAAAAAAAGAGCTGTCCAACCTCAACATGGTTCCTTTCCCACAAACAAGGGGCTCCAGAGAGATGGGGGAGGCTGAGCAGGGTGGCAGACCCCCCACAACATGACACAGAGCTGCTCTCCACCTACGTCCACAACTATATTCACACCGAGTCCTTCTCATTGTCTTCCAGGTGCTAATGACCACTACAGGTCAAACCCGAGAGAGGTCACAGGTTGAATCGAGAGTTGTGTTCAGTGCCACCTCTGACTGGACACCACCCAGACAAAGGGACAGAAGGTTGGACTGGACTGAAACAGAAATTAGATGTGTCAAATACACCAAGACAAAGACACAGAAGAGGAGAAACCTGCACATCAAACCACTGAAGTGTGCAAAGAACCATACATGGAACATGGTACGGAGGATTACTGGCACATGCTATGGCAGGGCATGGCTGGGAAATGTAGCTCAGTGCATGAGATGGTGAAAGTTTGCATGTTATCTCTCACACAAACAGGAGACAGTTACACCAACCACATCAGCAAAGGTCAAAATGTTAAACAGAGAAAAGAGAGGAGATGGGTGGTTCACCGATTTCAGGCACGAGGCTCTCAACCCTCGCTGTTCTGTTCCTATTAATCCAGTTAAGTTACCCTATAATCCCTGCCTCTAGCCATCTATTTCATCAGTTTCTTCAGCAACAGCAGCAGTCTACTGTTTGATCCCAATTAGCACAGTTCCCCGAGGCACCCACCCACATCGTCCATCTACCCATCAGCCTGTGGAGCTTACCAACAAGCTCCCACTGTGTTCCACTCATCCTTCGAACCCTAACTCAACCCCCATTACCCCAGGACTCACCACAAGGACCCTGCTGCTTGACAGGAATGTGGACTTTGGCCAAACACTCGGCTTGGCGGCGCTCACAGTCGTTGGAGTACGTTCGGCCGTCTTTCCCGCACAGCGGTTTGAACGAGCCGTCACAGCGGATGGGCTCGCAGGAGCAGTGCGGGCCAAGCCGGTCCAACAGGCACACTGCGTTGAACTTGCATTCCTCCTTGCAGCTCTCTGTGGCGGGGAAGTTCAGAGCCAGAGAGATATCAGGACACTGTCACACAGGGCAGCACAGCCGTACAGACAGACAGCGACACATGGTGTGCAGCGAAGACGGTTCACAAAGCCTATTTCAGCATGTTCCCCATATGGTTGAGCTCTTTGTTAAGACACAGCGCAGCTCCAGCCACATGAACTTGTACATTAGAAATGCAGCCATACTTGCAGAACAGCAAGAAATTGGACTTATTGATACTGAGATTAAGTTTAACACTACATGCCTTGACACAGTTTGTTTTTATTACATGGTGAATAACGGTTACCAAAAATTCAGTCAAATTCCCTTGTATGGGAGAATGAAGGATAAATTCAACATGTTGAGAGTTAAATAGTACAGAAAACGGCAGATGAGTTGACAGGGTGAAATCCAATCAATGCACTGGATTTTAAGACCAAAAGGTTTCAGGTTCAAACCTCAGAAGAGCCACTGCTGTCACGGTCTTGAACACGGTGTTAAATCTGAAATGACTTTAGCGGAACGTCCGGTCATATAAAGGAGAAAAATGGTCCAATAAGCAAATAACTATCGATTTGTTATTTCAGTATTCTACCCCAGCACGCATTTTCGTTTCTGCCTTTGAGAGAGGAAAAGCAGTGTTTTGCTCCAGATGTGCATGACTGCAGACTTCACATCACACAGTTAAGTGGCTGTACATCTGTTCTCTCCACTTAAGTTTGTCATAAATTGTACATTAACATCCAAATGTGACAAGAACCAACACAGAAAAGCATAAAGATTTTAATTGACGCCAAGGCCCAGTAGTACCTTCTGGGGGGATGGGCCATTCAAGAAGTGCATTAAAGTGTTAACGGTACTGTTATTTTTTAATAGGGGAATTCAATACTTCTAACTTAGCATTTAATAGAGTGGGATTTTAAAAAATTTAATCAAGGTTATTTTCTTTGGATTCAGGTAACTGGTCTTGAGAAGCAGTGTTGCGCCTGTGAGACCAAAGCCCAATGTCAGGATTACCCCAAAGTTCTCCAACCTTTCCAGAGAATTAAATGACTGCGTTAAGCAGTTCTGACCAAAAACTTTAAATGCACTTGCACTGTACAAGGATGTCACTGCTGCCAACTTCAACGGCAGCTGCTGACCTCAAATGCCAGCTACAAAGAGCAGAAAGACAGCACCGAGCTCACCGTGCTCCTCGCACTGCCCGCTGTGGACCTTCCTCAGGACGATGCCTTTCAACTGCCCCGTGAGCTGCATGCTGCACCCGCTGTCGTAGGTCTGCCCATCGCTGGCGCACAGCGGCACTGCATCTGGGGGACACGACTTCGGGAGGGGGAAAGTTTGGGGCCGACGGGTGCGAGGCTCCACTCGACAAGCCTTGTGGGCGTGGGTCTGGTTGTTTTTGCAGGGGTCTGAGGTGGAGAAGGAGACGCACAGAAACGGCATAATATCGGATATTTAGGAAAAAAAGCATAATTACTTGGAGTGACACTTTAATTACAGATGGGCTGTCAATGACCACGAAAAATGTGGAGAAAAATATCATTTGAATTGCATTCAGGCACTAGCAGCACTGATTGCAAATTATCATGTTATTTAACATGAACACTGACAGTGCTGATCCCTGGATACTTTTTGCCACACTGGACATATCTGTCACACAGCAAGCTGAGAGAAAATGTAAATCCAAAGTTAAGGCTATATAAAAATTCCATCTGCTGGGGTAGAGACTCTGTACAGCTTGTAGGCTTGCGACATTTTAATAAATTAGGGATGGCCGCGGTCCAGGTCAGCGAATAGAAAGCTCCAGTCTTAACATAATTATCGAGACTGAAAGAAGTAGCAGAAGGGGACACAATAGCTTTGTCTGTGATGGTGTGTTAGAGGCCAGCCAGCCCCCAGCTGAGTCACTCTCATCCCAGGGCAGAGAAGACACAATGCAGACACAGAAACTTCCAAATGTCCTGACCACGAGTGTGATGTAAAAGCAAAGCAAATTAAACTGGCTTTCATTTAACTAACAGGTCCCTCGACACTCCTTCCAAGCAGCAATACTGCTTCCGCAAGCCACTGATGTCATCGCAATGTGCAATCAGGACTTGCACTCTGCAATCAACGCACTACAGTCAGTAAGTTCTAACACTGGCCACTGGGTTGCGCTGCTGTACTTGAAAGTCAATGGACATAGCAGTGTCGCACAGCAGCCAGTCTTCGAACTTACTGACTGTACCATGTACACAGGTATGACCAATAAATCACGATGGACTGAGCTGAAAATGAAACGAACACTGCATCAACTTCCTGAGATCTTAAACTTCTCGAAATGAATTTTGAATTCCATTTGTTTCATCCTGGGCCTGGAACCGAATTTCATTTCTCCCCGCAGTTATTCTGCAGTGTCGGAAAATGTGCACCTGTCCTCTTGCTGGAGTAGGTGTGCTCCAGGCTGGTCTGGATGTCTTCCGACTGTGAGTTTCATCATGTTAGATGGCATGTTGCTGTTATGCTGCACTGGCCATCATTGTCGCAGTAGTTGTGCTGAAACTGGACAGCATGTGTCCCAGGTTGTAGTGGATGTGCGCAGTGTCCAACAAGCAGACGTCTTTCTTGTACGGATTATGTCACAGGTTGTAGCTTATATTTCCCAGATTCTTGTAGGTCTGTTACAGGCTTCAGTGGGTGCACCCCTAGTTCGCAACAGCAGCGTGTCCTTCACAGTGATGTGCTCCCAGCTGTAGTGAGCTTTTCCACATATTCACCGGTTGTGCTTCTTTTATTAAGCCTTTACTCTTTCATCAAATATTTTAAAGGTGAACAATGTGTTTGTGATACCGTCCCTAATGTTCTTCCATCCGAACACACAGTATTTAAATTAAAGCGTACAATTTTAGCATCAATACGTTTTAGGAGGTTTGCAGTTTAATTTACCTTAACAGAGGATTACATTTACATGAGTGGAATAATCTATTTATGATGTACAATTTTGTAGAAACAAAAAACGTAGGAATGTTCAGGGTGTGCACAAAGGAAGGGTGGTTTATGTTAACTGAAATATCTTCCAGTTCACTGTCTATATTAAACTTGAGAAATGGATTTGCAGGTTAATTCGTTTTCAATGCACTGCAATATGTAATGCTCTTTACCCATAAATAAGATAATGTAAACACATCATTACCATCATGGTAAACACATCATAAATAATGCAAACTGAGATACGGACTAAGTAATGTTAAAGATATTATAAATAGGCATGGATGGTTATTACTGAGCAAATAAACTTAAAAAAAAAAAAAAAAATCATTTTCAATTTTTCATTGCATCTCTCCAGTTTCAGTTCCCCCCCCCAACTATCGACTGCTACTGTACCGGCAAAAAGTATGAGTATACTTGTTGGAAACTGTTTTTAAATGAGGTATTCAATTCAGCAGGAAAACACCCTACAGCAATTGCCAGAGATGTAGGGTACTTGTGGGTTGCTTCGCTTTCACTCTTCCTCCAGCTCCTTCATTCTGCCCATGTTTCCCAGGTGTACTCACATTTCCAGCTGGTACTGTACTCAGTTTTCTGTGTGCTAATGTTGACGTAACTGCAACATTTTGTATTAACCTAAGGGAATTAATCAGAAGTAAACAAATTTTATTCAAAACAGTATTTCCACAGTGCTGAACACATAAATGGAATGATATTTCCACCAGTCAACAAGGGGGACCAGAACTATTGTAAGTGTTATTACAAAACACAGGGTGGGCAGTCATGCCTTAGGTGTCTGCGGGGTCTTATTGTGTTCAGCTACCAAATTAATAAACTAAAGTCACTGTCTGGATAGTAAATAGCATAGCATGGCTTTAGGTCAAATGCAGTAGCAGATTGGAAAGGAGCTTAATTAGTAAATTATTTTAAGCTAGGCTGATTTTATTTTCTATTCAATTACTTCCATCATTGGAGCCCCAGGATAAAGAAAAAGTGCAGCCTCTGTAATCCTTATAATTTATTGCTCTCGAGTCTGCCTATGGTAACTGGTTACAGACACACGTGGGGCAGTTTTAACCCCTCAGAAACCTACGTTTAACTCGTTTCCCTTAGTTTAGAGGATTTATGACAAAAAAGTGAGGATAAGTACAATAAGTTCAGTAGCTGTGAGGTTTCCAACAAAATAGCACAAAGTTAGCAGAATTTAGGTAGAACTGCGTGGGAAAATACTGAATTTCAACAAAAGGACTTGGAAAAGAAATCACTATAAGATTACTAAGATGAATCTAACTGCTGATTAGATTAGGAGCAATGTGTGAGGAAAAGGAAGGGCTGAATAATGGAAGGAAGTGGCAGGAGGGTACAGTCCCTCTCCATGGAAAAGCAGGGGCAATGACATCCGAACACCTTTGCAGCACCCCTACATCACGCTTCTGTCTGCTCCCCGGAGCATTGCGAGGAGAGCGCCGGCCAGCCCCGCCATCACTCACTCCAGCTCCATTTTTTCCACTGTTTTGTCCCTCCCGGGGGTATCCTGCACATAACAATCTCATTCTGTCCCACTGGACGTATCAGTTGGATGGTGATATGTGGTCGAGGTCATCCATCTTTGGGCGGCCACTGTAGTTCCATGCCTCTGGGATTAGAGCGCCGTACAAATGTGTCTGTCCAGAACTCCTCTCCAACTGCCCACGCGGAGTAGAGCTGCAGACACTTCACACTGATTTGGGAATTTGTTTTAAATTAAACACGAACAAGGGAAGGGCAAACCAACAGCACGTTGGGCAGGGCCTGGTAAACAAGAAGAGTGAACTGAAGAAGAACAAATGTGAATTGAGAAAGACGATCAGCAGAGAAGATGATGAATAGGAGGTTGCGCTTTACCTGACACAACTCCTGCATATAGGGCAGATGCACTAAATTGAGTTGATTTCTACATTAGAGACACGGGACATTGTTGCACTGAAGCGAGGTGGTTGTTGAAACCCTAAATGAAATTTGCATACGGGAAGAGAAAGGACCGACTGACGAACTCACCGCAGGGTCCCGCGTGCTGCTTCCGGATGTTCTTCTGGCTGGCGCAGGCCTGCTTGTTGAGCTCACACTCGCTGGGGTAGTCCTTGCCATCGCTGCCACACACCACCTGCTCACGCTGCCCCTCGCAAGACAGGGGACACATGCACTTGGCCGACTGGCCATCCGAGGACTGGACGCAGGTGCTGCCGTAGCTGCAAGTCACCTCGCTACAGGGATCCTTCAGGCCTGAAGGAACATCAGAAGACTTTAGCGAGTTGGAGAAACACTGGGAGACGTCCAACTAACATCTGAACTGAAGCCATCACACGTTGCAGATTCACACCTGCTTCTACAGAATAACAGAAAATAAAATAATGTGGTATAAGGGAGCCTGATGTTACAAAATGAAATGTAACAGAATGTGTGGGATGCATAAAGGGATACCGGGCACCTTTAATCCTGCATGCATTACTGACCATTCATGAGTACATCTTTCTAATGGTGTAAATGGTGGAGAGACAAGAGCGCATATAAGAGAGTTCATACCACTGGACTCAAACTTGCTCCCACCCCTCTACCTCAACATCTGGTCAAATGTTGCATGACTGCATTTGTGAAAACTAGAGGCAAAAAAACATCTAATTGCAGGATTTCATCTGAATTCTTCTGATAAGACATGCTGAGTGGTGTGGCAGATCCTCCCTGTGGCTCGAACCTACAGTCACAGCTCACTAGCTACACAAACAAGCTTTATCCATTGTGTCCGACAGACACGGAATCCGCTGTGCTGTGTGTTAACCGGAGCCTCGACTGCCAGGCCACCGTTTCCAGCTCATTGCTGAGCTCTCTGTGAGTGGGTGGTCTTCTGGTTAAGTTGGACTCAGAACTGGACTCGTGGGTGCTGGCAGGGCCATACTATAGTACGCTTTAGCAACCTACACTGCTTCTTTCAGTACCTAGCTGTATCACCATGCAAACCCGGTAGAGTACCTGTACAAAGCATTCACCCCTATTAGAGGTTTCCATGTTTTATTGTTTTGCAACACTGAATCGCTATAGATTTAATTAGGCTCTGTTGGCACTGATCAGCTGGAAAACAGTGAAAACATTTCTACAAATCAGTTTTAAATTAATTAGAAATATGAAACAGAAAATAACGGAGTGCATCATTGTTCAACCCCTTCACTATGACAGACATAAACGGGCTGTGGAGAACTCGTTTTTAGAAGTCACTTAAGTTAAAGGGATGAATACTAGTGAAATTAATAATTGCTATAAGTACTGTATGCCATTGCATAAGTGACCAATTTAAAAAATTATTTTATTTATTTTACATTGTGGCACCCACCCCTGATGGACAGGGTCATGCTCTGGGGTGTCAGGGCCTTAGCGGAGGCTGGGTGTCACTCACTGGGACTACGTACTCTGTCTACACTGACATGCACATGGATTCCTGCTGCCCTCACTGCTTTCTAAAGACTACAGACGCAGATTCAGAGCAGTCTTTGGATGCACTTTGAGATTTCGCATCACATGTATGCTGGTACAGTACCTCAATTTTAGTGACATGCAAGGACTTATCACTTGATTTATTTTAAAATACTAACACCTCTGGAATCAAACCTGCCCAGGTATGAAATTACTTTAGCGGATACATACAAGAGCTGGGCCAAGGTTCCTGGGGCAAAAAAAAAAAAGAAATACACAGAATATAGGCTCATATTTCAGAGTAGGGCTCTTGATGTAATACTGTTCGCTAAAATGCCTCCTCAGTCCACAGAGTGACATTCAGCAACTTGTGTTTAAATAGGTTTCAACACCAAATTCCTGCTTCGAATGCTACCGCAGACTTCTCTCGATCCCTTATGATATGACATACAGCAGACTTAGAGCGGCAATGCTCTTAGTGGCGAATATTTCCAAACACATAACCATCACAGACTGAGTATCAAGTCAAAAGAAGTCTTCTGCAAATCGTAAAAAAGCTAGTCTGCCGGATTTGGACTTAAACCAAACAGCTTCTGGTACGGATCCCAGGAAAGGGAGGCTGATGCCGCAGCCTTAAGCAGGAAACGCTTAACCTGAACTGCCTTGGTAAACAGGGACCGGCGCGAACGGGCGAGTGTGAAATTGTAAGCTTCAGATAAAAGTGCCCGCTTACCCTCCGCCAAGCAAGTAAATAATAAAACAATAAATAATATTGTAGCCTTTCACTGCGTGAGACCGAGAGAGAAAAGGCCGCGATTGTTACAGGGTTAACAGACAGCGTGAAATGAGACTGCGGAGGTGCAGCTGCTCTCGTTCGGCGGCCCGCCGGCGCCCGTGTGGTGCCGCTTCCCAGAGAGTTGTTTGTTTACCTTCAGACAGGAAACATAATTAGCTTCGCACCCCCTGGACACCACTGACAACAGTTGGAGGCTTTTCCTCCATGTGACGTGCGTTCACGAGGGCCGCGTGGAGTTGAGTCTGACAACGAAGGGCTGACCTGCACCCGCACCTTCACTGCCACCTCCGCGTTCAACGCGAGAAGACGCCGCTCTGCTCGTCTTTCCTCTTTCTCTTACCGTACGGGCAATGTCCACGGATGACGCTTTTAGCCAGGCCTTCCTAATGGAGGAGAACGTCGTCGACCACATGATTCGAGTCTGGTTTTGCAAACATCGTGGAAGAGCACTGATTGGCGGGGAGGGGGGGGTCCTCGTAGAATTATTCCATCTTAAATAGAGCTTGAAGCTGCCGCAGGCGAGTGTGGGCGACTCGGTGACGGCGGGGAGGGACAGACAGAAACATAGGACTCTGTGGGCAGCAAATGTTCCCTCTCATACAGAGAGATGCCCAGACCCCCACGGTCCTCCAGCAATCCAGCGGGGCGCCTCGTCGCAGCAGGGCCGAACTCATACATCTCCACACCTTTGTGATTATCTCTCAGGTCACTAAGGACTTTCATTTTCTTTTCCACGAATTTAAGCTGCCACCATCGTGCACTTTCATACAGCAACCTTCCGTGATATTCATGCATACGTTTGAAAAAATCTAAAGAGATGACGACTAATACACCCACTGAAAGTGTTTGTAAAGAGCTCAAAAACACTGAAATAATAACCACAGCAGCCCACCAAGGGTCAGCTCCCAGTCACGTAATACATACTGACATCCCTGCATATACAAATTATAAACACTAAGTTGAGAAAGAGATACTTCTGATCTCTGTGCACTGAACCAAATGTGCGAGTTACACTGCTGTAAAATAAAAGTGACTACAGCATAGTGAAGCTGGCACTTCCACACTCCTGAAACTTACAGCAGGACTTTGGGTATAAATTTAAAAAATAAATTTAGTTAAATGATACAGAAATAGCAATGAACGTGGCAGATTTGAGGAGCAACCAGGCAGGGAACGGTGGGCGGTCGACCGGCATGTATCTTTATTTTTCTTTCCCATAGCGGAGACCGAAGCATGAGCAGCTCGCTGTGAAACAACTCAGCTGAACAACTAAATGGCTTTGGCCTCAACAACTAACAAATGAACACAAAAGGTCCAAGAATGAGTCAAAGCGCAGAAGTAACACACAATGACTAGAAAACTCAGCATGACAGCTTGATCTGTCAAAGTCAACATTCATCCAGAAATCATCCACTCAAAACAAAGCACAAAATCACAAATGCTCCTAAAATCTACTACTTTCTGAAATCATTTTTTGATTCTTTCAGAAGGTCAGACTGGTGCTCGATTCCTAACCAGGTGCGTCTGTAAATCCATGTCAGGTGTGGGCGTAGTCAGCATCATGCCTCCCACGCAAAAATAATTATAATAATAATAATAATAATAATAATAATAATAATGATAGACTGACTGAAACCACTTGCCCCGAGTGGGGTCGCGGCGAGCCAGAGCCTAAGTCGGCAACACAGGGCGCAGGGCTAGAGGGGACACACCCAGGACAGGACGCCAGTCCATCACAAGGCAGGACTTGAACCACAGACCCACCAGAGAGCAGAAATAGGGCACACCCGCTGTGCAACCGTGCCCACCTTAATAATAATAATAATAATAATAATACACATCATCTGAACTGCTTGTCCCATACGGGGTCGTGGGGAGCCGGAGCCTACCCGGCAACACAGGGCATAAGGCCAGAGAGGGAGGGGACACACCCAGGATGGAACGCCAGTCCATCGCAAGGCACCCCAAGCAGGACTCAAACCCCAGACCCATCGGAGAGCAGGACCTGGTCCAACGCACTGCACCACCGCGCCCCCCCATAATGATGATAATAATAATAATAATAATAATAATAATAAGAAGAAGAAGTGGTAGTAGGAGGACAGTTATTAAATTGAGGCTGACATTAGCAGGGGCTTTGCTCTAAGATCACGAACAAATGTTAGAATGCGAATGGTTCAGGATGTGATTCATGTGATTTAGAAATTGGAGGATAGCCATGTTAACTGCTCCACTCCAAGAGCGCAAATAAAAACCTCAGGGCTTCAGAAATTTAACAGCATATTGTATTGGAAAGGTAGGCGAAGCATAGAGGTCACCACCTGCCACTTTATGAGCTGTCATTTTTTTATGGATATTTAATAGCTTTTACTGTGTGTGTCTGTGTGTGTGTGGAGCAGCAGGTAGCGTAGTGGTTAGACAAACCACCTTTGGACATGAAGGACATGGGTATAATCTCGTTATAACCTTTTGCTGTATTACCCTTAAGCAAGGTACTTTGCCTTCATTGCTGTGGTAAAACTGTAAGCATAGGTAAATGTGTAGGCAGCTGGTACTGTAGTGGTTAGAATTGCTGCCTTTGGACCTAATGGTCATGGGTGTGAATCTCACCGCTGGCTGTAGTACCCTTGAGCAAGGTACTTACCCTAAATTCCTCCAGTTGAAAAAAAGAAAAAAAAAAATTACCCAGCTGTACAAATGGGTGAGGGGGCGCAGCGGATTTGGCCGGGTCCCGTTCTCCGGTGGGCCTGGGGTTCGATTCCCGCTTCGGGTGCCTTGCGACAGACCAGCATCCCATCCTGGGTGTGTCCCCTCCCCCTCCAGCCTTGTGCCCTGTGTTGCCAGGTTGGGCTCGGGATCGCCGCGACCCCACTTGGGACAAGGGGTTGTAGACATTGTGTGTGTGTGTGTGTTTGTACAAATGGGTAAGTAACTGAAATGTAATAACTAATTATCGGTATCCTGACATTGTAAGTCACTGGAGAAAAGTATCAGGTGAATATAAATGACTGCACTTAGCTGGAAGTGGTTTTGGAGAAAAATTATGTTAATGTGTCAGTCCCATTGAATGCTCCGTTGGCAGGAGTTCCCGGGGTGTCTTACGCTGCAGACGTGAAACCAACTTCCGTTGTTGTTTGTGGCGCTGCACTTTATGTCTCCACATGATTGTCCCTTGTGCTGCCAGTTCTGGCCTGATGCTGTTTGTGCACTCTTAAAGAAACTGCCATAAGTGCATGCAAAAGATAAATAAAGAACAACCCTGATCCTCTGAGAATCATTCATCGGTTCAATATTACCATGGCAGATGGATATTACTCCGCAGAGTTATAGCAAAGAAGAACCATCTGCAACAACTTTTTAGTTATTAAACCCTGGTCTCCTATACTCTTTGCTGCCAGCGGAGAAGAGACGTGGAGAAACATGCAAACACGTAACCGTACGGACGAAGCCAGACACACACGCAAGCAGGCATTAACACACAAAATATGTGTCTGTTCAATGAGACTCATTTAAAACTTGGGTAGGTGTTGATAAGGGGCTTCATTGAGAGTGCGCTTTGCTGAGCGGAGCCCGGGAGCGATAGCGCAACACAAAGACCAGATGAACAAATACACTCATAAGCTGGAAGAAAAGGTGTCCACATCCCGGAGGAGCGCTCTGTATAAATATTACCTCTTACAAATATCACACACAAATACAGCAGATAGGCATCTCGCTCTCTGTCTTGCTCCATTATTCCTGTTATTGCTTGGGCCTGGAGAGGCGCTGCTGGCAGGAGGCTGCTGCCAGTTACCCCCCCCGCCATCGATCTCCAGGAGAAATAATATCCAGACTGAATGGAGGGGTATATCCAGACTTGGCCCCTGTCCATGGTGAACTGGCCCCAGTGTACCACCTCTGGGCTCCACTTCACTGGGACTGGAGCATTGAGTCAGGGGGAGGAGGGGAAGCAAGAGAGAGACACGGACATGACGAGAGGCAGCGGACAGAAGAAGCAAAGAAAAGAAAATAAGGAGGAGAAAACAGGGTGTTGGAGGACACATCGTGACAGCTCAACATCACAGGATTGTTTCCCATTGAGCCGCAAAACTTAAAACAAACGAGACGCCTGAGTTAGATTTAAAAATGGAAACGACTAAACTGGGTTGAAAATGAGGAATTTTTTTTTTAATAAAAAAAAAAAAAGTCAACCAAGAATAAACATGTTGACTCAAAAAAGCAGCTGTCAAAAGCGCAGCTTCAGTGGAATCTGAGAGAGTGAACGCGTCCTCCTTGTTCTCGCTGCGCCTTCCATTGACGGTACGTAATCCGGCAAATAAAACGCATGAACACTTAAGTCAGAAGTAGCTGGTGTAGAGCACCAGGCCAAGTGAGAGGATGAAATCTTTCTAAAGCACAGAGGCTTCATGCTAATCTATGTTATCTGTGCCCAGCAAGATGGCAGGCCTGGTGCGTGGTCCGAGTGCGGGGCGCACAGAGCGCACTTGTGTAACCAGTATCGGAGCTTCGGGGAGGATGAGAGGCAGAATGGGACAAAGAGATAGCATTTTGTTGTCAGATGTTCAAAGAGCTCTCTTTAAGTGGGAAAGCATTTGGGGGGCTGGTGGACAGAAGGGGGCAGAGTGGATACCGCGGGATTTGCAGGTCTTGGGAGTCGTGGCAGCAAGCGACTGAGAAACACCCAGGTGCTGCAGCCAGAGAATTCGTTTGCCTCGGAAAATATTCGTGCCCAAACTTAAGTCCCCTGCACGGAAAATAAATAAATACATACATAAATAAATAAAATGTACGCTTCTCCAGCATACGAAACAATGTGAGTTGGTGGTAGTGGTGCCATTGTGTAGATCACTCATAATAGCTCTATGGGGTAAAAGAGAAAGAGGACAACAGAAGAGTTGGAACAGCATGTTAATGAGGCAGACAATGTGAGACTGGAGAGGCCAGTGGTGAGAACAATCCTTATTGTTGCACCTCTTTTTCAATCGCGCAAGTCGGAGCTCATCGGAGACAGCAATTCAAAACGGACTGTGCCGGCATCGCCTCTGGCGCAGCCTCGGCTATTGCGTGCATGCCATTGGAACTCCAGAGCTGACACACGACTGAAAGGGGTCCACAGGCAGCTGTATTGTCAGGCAGCTACTGCTATAGCAGGTGATGATCTTCCCTGCTGTGGTTCCCTTGTCAAAGGTGCTAAACCTGACTGCATCAAAATAATACGTGACGATGTATGCTGCTTTCCTGTGAGGCATCTGCCAAGCCATACTAGTTTAATGCAAGCGCTGCAGGGTGGGAAGATACTTCCGTGAGTTCGGTCCTCAACAATCCCGACAGGGGGCCACTCGGCTTGGGAAGAGCACCGGCCTGGAGGCACTTCGCTGGGAGAAAGAAATGAACCCGAGAGGAAGCAGAAGGTTGGCTCTATCATAATGCGCACGGATAAGCATGCCGGGCAAACCCAGGGGTCACAGAGCATGTGCACAGCTGGGCTGCACTGTTGGACAAGCCCATAGGTGTCAGTCCTGTCCCGGTCATCGGGATAATAACATGCCCCTGGTCACTCATAACAAAGGCGATAAGACGTACGTGTTCTACAGCACACTGGTTCTGAGTCTTGTAGCAACCAAAGACCGTTAGGGGCGTAAGGTGTGGGTCAGATGCAATCCGTCTCAAAGGGGAAAGGTGGGACTTCCACCGTTCTGAGAATGTTTCTCAAAGCGGTGCCAAAAATGCCATCATTTTTGTTCGATGGTGAGACGACAACCACAGAGCATCCGTTGCAAAACGCTCCAAAGTTCAGAGCTAATAGATCAGGTCTCATTAGTCTCATTAAATCCCATTAGGTCTCAGAGTGCCATTTTCTCCATGGCAACAGCTGGTAAAACAGAAGCTGATGTCATGATTTCTACATCTATTACAGTTAAAATGTCTGGTTCCAGTGGCAAAATCCTGATGAATGCTTCTAAAGTCCTCCATAAAGTCGAGCAGTTTGGTACCTTTTTGCTTCCCCTGTACCTACCATGTTGGCCCAAATTTCATGGAGTCCCGGTAATAAGATGACCCCATTTCATTCATGACATTTTTTCGAGCTCCAAAAGTCAAATACAAATTTAAAAAAAAAAAAAAAAGAGTACGAAACCACCAGTTAAAACAGAAACGCTTAAAATATATGGTAACGCAAACGGTGTCCTTCCTTCAGTAGTGTGTAAGGATTATTACCGGCGGCAGTAATGGGTGGCAGGCAGTACTCAAGGCCACACTACCATCACTTAGACTGATGGCCATTTGTTAAGGGAAATGAGCCCCGATGCAGCCATTAAATATTGCATTTTAACATGAAATGAGACACTTTAAAGCACTGAGTGCTGAGAAAAAGCGACAGAAAAGGGCGATAGTCTTTGTCTTTTGGGAAGCTTCCAGGTGCGCTTATAAATTCTATTTTGCAGTGTCCCCACACCTCACTTTTATTAATATGTCAAAAGGGCCTCTCCTTTATTATTTTTCTTTATTATTGTTTTGTATTCAACAAGGCCCTTTTCTCTTTATTTTTTGTTAGTTTTGATTACGGGGAAGATTAAATAAATTTTGCCGTACAAGGATATTTTTTCTTGACATTACACCAAACCAACATTGTACAGCCTTGTGTTTCAAAACAGCATTTTGAGGAAGTTCGGCTCTGTCTGCAAGGCAAACTTAGAAACTTATCGCAGCCTTTCATCTTTCATGCATTTTCGTTCTTATTGCTATTATAATTATTAAGGCCCACTTACACAGCAGAGGACTGGTACTGTATCAATTCAGCGTAAGTACTGTTACCAACAGAAGTGTTATCGAAACCCCCACATTTGAAGAAAATGACCGTAACCACTGAACTACTCACTGCCTGACTATCCTCTGACCTTTAGTCATTTCTATTAACCCTCTCAGGGCCAAATTACTACGAGCAGTGAGAAAAATCTGTAGCAGCTGATGCTCATTTGCAGTGTCTTTGTGGAGAGGGTGTATACCATAAGTATGGTATACAGTATAGTATATACTGTATGGGACATGTTTTCCTTAAAAAACATTTATGATTTAAAGGGCAGAAGCTTTTCATTGAAACATAATGTTAACCATAATATTAATTAATCAAAATGAATCATTTATAATGATTAATAATCACACACACTGGCTAAAACCGCTTGTCCCAAGCAGGGTCGGAAGGCTGGAGAGGCCAGTCCGTCGCAAGGCACCCCCAGCAGGACTCGAACCCCAGACCCACCTGAAAGCAGGACCCTGCCAAGCCTGCTGCGCCCCCCTTTATTAGTAACGATACTTATTATATTTTAATCAGCTATTTTGATTTAATAATAAAAATGGAGGCGCGGTGGCGCAGTGGGTTGGACCGGGTCCTGCTCTTCTGTGGGTCTGCGGTTCGAGTCCCACTTGGGGTGCCTTGCGACGGACTGGCGTCCCGTCCTGGGTGTGTCCCCTCTCCCTCTGGCCTTACGCCCTGTGTTACCGGGTAGGCTCCGGTTCCCCGTGACCCCGTATGGGACAAGCGGTTCTGAAAATGTGTGTGTGTGTGTGTAATAATAAAAATGTATAATCTACTCTTTCAGTTGTATCATATTTATTTTATGTGAGGTCAGACTTTCAGTGTGACACACACACACTGCTTGAAGCCGCTCGTCCCGAGTGGGGTTGCGACGAGCCGGAGCCGAACCCGGCAACACAGGCCAAAAGGCTGGAGGGGGGACGGGACACCAGGCCGTCACAAGGCACCCCAAATGGGACTCGAACCCCAGACCCGCTAAAGAGCACGACCTGGCCAAACCCACCGCGCCACCGTGCCCCCTTCAGTGTGACAAGAAGTGGAAAATTTATACAGTACTTTGTTTTGTTAAAGAAGAAGCACAGTGTTCACATGTTCTACAGAATGAAAGACATGCCACCAAAATATCCGTTATGTACGTAAAATGATTGCATAATCAGGCAAAAATGCCACTGTACTGAATAATAAGCCTGTTGTATAAAAAGAGTATGGATTTCATCATGCGTGGTAGCGGCTCTTCACTATGTAGGATTTCGTCATATGAGGACTGAGTATTTTAGCTGGACGCAGAGATACATTTCAAAGCTCTATGATATCAGCTACACGTAACCCCTGTTAACCGGCATCTCATCACTACATTTTTCACTGACAAACGCCTTGAAAGGTCTATAAAAATGCTTTCCTCTTACAGTTAACATTTAAATTCTGTTCCTCTTAGCCCTGCCCTCATCGAATATTGCTCTCTGTCTAATGATTCTGTCTCATTAAACATCATGATCTTAAAATTTTCATCGTAACCTCTTCTCTCTTTTTTGGCCGCTCGACTCATTCAAAATTCTTTTTGAGCAGGAATGCTTCAGGTTTGGTTCATATCTGTTGTGAGCTAACCTGAGTCTCGAGTGGTACATGGCACCGTAGGCCAGCTGCATTTTCAATACAGCAGCGTGAAAAGCAAGGCCTCCTTCGAACGATGACACTGAAACATGGATTTATGAGTTCGGCAGCCCTGTTTCATTGGAGCGATCCAATAAAAAGACAAACGAAGAGGATAATTTCATCAGTGACACTGCGTTGGAAAACGAGCCGCACCAGGTCCTACACAATGGCTGGATTCGTTTCCTTGCAGTTCGTTACTTTCAAAAGTAAAATAATTTTTGCCAACGACAGAAGAGCAGAACAGGACATTGGGGAGGACATGTTGCCCCTTATTGCTCGAGTCCCTTTGGCTTAGGAAGAAGAGTTGGCTTCTTGTCATGGTCTGGGGGCCCTGCTTGCTCAACAAAGGCCAAAATATCATTTGCTGCTACCGCTTATCAGCTGCTGAGGCTACAAACTGCTGTGCTCACTTGCTGCTCCCTCTTGCTCTGGCCTCGTCTCTAAGTCCACCTTATCTCTGCGCTCCCACATGTGCCTCAGCACCAGGAGCCCAGGAACATGGAGGAGCTGAACCGAGCTCCCCGCACCAACCTTCTGTTGAACAGTTCTCCTTTCCTAAGGAAAAAGAAACATGGACAAAAGGTCTCAGCCAGGTGATACTTCCATTTTCACTCCACTTTCTTCTTTGGAGCTATGGGAGTCTTCTGCCATGGACATGTTCCACATTGTGAAAACTCCACTGGTTTGCACGCACCGCTTCGTCATCAGTTCTTTGAATATTTCTAGCATAATGCTGCTAAGCACATTATTTATGCTCAATTCCCATCTTTTATGACGGCGTAAATGATTCAACTGAAGGAAAATCCATTTCTCAAGGTGAAAACCTGAGCTTTTTACGACTTGAACCAACAATGTTTAAGTTGTATGGTTTTCTCCTTACCTACTACAGTATCTGATACCGTACATTTGCAGAATAGGAACAACTAAAAATTTCTGCCCTCAAAATCTCAGCTCTTCCACTTTAGTGCAGAGCTTCATTACCAGCTTGACGGAGGAAAGGCAATTAAGGAAAACGGGGAATGAGAAATAAACTGTAAAGGATAAGACTCTCTCACATTCTAACAACTTCAGTAAATCACTCTGCAGTTAGTAAGAGTAAAACAGAGTAACACAAAGTGTGCGGTCATGCCATCGGCTGTTGTAGACGCTCATCGGTACGGGTGGGATTACATTTATTAATTTAGCTGGTGCTTTTGTCCAAAGCGACTTACAACGTTAAGGTTACAGTTATTAGTTACAAGCTTACAATTATTTATGCATTTATACAGCTGGGTAATTTTACTAGAGCGATTTTGAAGTAAGCACCTTGCTCAAAAGTAATACAGAAGGAGGTGGGGATCAAATCTGCAACCGTTGGATCCAAAGGCAGCAACCGTAACCGCAACGCTGCCAGTTGTCCCCGTGTGATGGGTGTGTTTTGGACCCCGGAGATTGATTCAGTGTGATGTTCAGTCACTTCTGTGCACATTGGCCTGACTGGTAGTTTGGCATTACGTGATCAGTCCACATGACTCTGCATCACTCTCCGCTGGGCCTCACATGAGATGGAGTGCAGAAGTAGGGTTAAAAATCACCCACAAGGCAGTTCGTTCAATACAACATGGCTGAACTTCATTGTCAGATTCCTCAACAATAAATTTCAAAGGGACGTACAAGATCGTGCCAATGAACTCAAACATTGAGACAAAAGCTCACAATACACACTGACTAAAACAGGGACAGTTAGCACTCCAGTGGTTAGTGCTACTGTATTTAGGCCCAAACATCACAGGTTTGAGTCTTGGCTCCAGCTGTAGCACCCTTGAGCAAAGTACTTACCCTAAACTGCTGCATTAAAATTTCCCAGCTGTATAAATGGGTAAACAATTGTAATTAAATTAACATTGAAAGTTGCTTTGGAGAAAAGCGCCAGCTAAATGAGTTGATGCAATGCACACTGGCTGGCACCATGTCAGAATAACCGCCTTTATTCTATGCCTTTTCTTAATAAGTACTTATCAACTTTAAGGGCCATTTATACAAGCAGCCAGCTGAAATGCAACGATATCTGGCATCCATCCAAGGTCACTGAACAAACTAATCCTATCCATTCCTCAGAACAAAAGAGAAAAAGTGTGAAAGTGCGCAAACTATGTTTTATTCCATTTACACCAGAGGAGTTAAGCAACCAGGAATAAAAAGTAATTACTACATTGTGCCCCGTGTTTCTGGGCTCAGCAAGCAGCTCAGAGCAAGTGGGTGGTGTGCATGTGAAATAGTTTTAACCCTTTTCACCACCACCCCTAAGTCAAAAGCAGTAATTAAAGTGCTATGTTCCGGCAAGCCATCCTAGCCCATACTGGTGATGGCGGGCTACACCACACACACTGGTCCTACCTAATAATACCCCTAAAAAGCACCCAATCCGAGCATCACGCAACAGGCAGGGCCGGTACGGCTCCCTAAACAACAGTTGTGTTCGGTGAAATTGCGCTGAGACGCTTCCTGTCTCATTAGGCGAAGCCCTTGAATACACAAGCAAACAGTGCAGGGAGAGCATGGTGTGTACTCACCGCATGGGCCCTTGCGGACCACTTTAATGCGCCTCTGCAAGCTGCACTGGGCTTTCTCCAGCTCGCACTCGTTGGAGTAGGTGGAGGAGTCTGAGCCGCACACAGGAGCCACCACCGAGGGACACGTCGTCTTCTTGCACACGCACATCCCCTTGGAGGAGTCCACTGGGTCTCTCTCGCATACGGCCCCGAACCCACACAGCATCCCCCGGCAGCCTGCAGGCACAAAGACACCCAGTCAGTACACGTACCTCTGGTCCCACTGGACCACGTATAATAAAAACACTTCATCTTTCATAGACCTGCATGGTATAGACCTTTCGGTGCTTAGATGCGAGTGCAGGATTCAAACGACAGCCTATAGCACATGGCAAGTTATTCAGATACATGGCTTCTCAGGCTGATGCAGGAGAAACATTATGCATATCTTGCTAGTTAGGTCCACAGGTTCAGAAAAGTGTTCGGCGTATAATGGCAAGAAATCATAAAACCTTCAGATCGCTCACCGTGAATCAAATTTAGAATGTGATCACAGCATAATGAAACAAAAATCATTTGCCCCGTACCGCTCAATCATTCATAGTGCGTATTAAAAAAGTTCATAACGTGTGTGTGTGTTTTAAAGCCGCACGTCCTTCGCTGGAGACCATGCCACTATGTGTCACTCACTGAAAGCTTTACAGGAGCACATCCCTCACTGAAGATTTCGTTAGCGCGTCCCTTCCTAAAGGTTGTCAACTCATAGGCGAAGGGCCCGAAGAAAGAGGAGCGCCCGATCGCCTTGAAAGCAAAGGCAATAAAAGCTTTCTGAGGAGCAACTCGGAAGAAAGTCTGAAGCAGCTGTCAGCGAGACTGGAAAAGCTGAGGGGAGAAATAGAGGCAGGCGGCTGGCGCAGGATACTCCGTGTGAGGAGCTCCATAGCTATATTTGGCAGACGTTTTCCCACGGGTGCCTCCCATGCACTCATCATGAGGGACTTCATTATCCAAACACACAGCGCAGAGCACTCATTACACCAAAAGAGAGACTCTTAAGCGCTGCGTGTCCTCAATGCAGTCCCGATGCTCCTATGCGAGGGCATTAACGTATGAGCTGAGCATTTCCGATTACAGGTGCTTGGTTTGGCTGAAACTTTAAGCAAAGGCAACTCATACCGTTAGGCGTGAAGAAAGCAAAAGTGCTCGCAAGGTCTCACACACATTGTCAGAAACCGCTTGTCCCGAGCGGGGTCGTGGCGAGCCAGAGCCTAACCCGGCAACAAAGGGCGCAAGGCTGGAGGGGGAGGGGACACACCCGGGACGGGACGCCACTCCGTCACGAGACACCCCAAGCGGGGCTCGAACCCCAGACCCACCAGAGAACAGGACCCAGTCACACCCGCTGCCCCACCGCGTCCCCCACTACCTCACGAGGTCACATGAACGCAACTGAAGACGGCGATCCGAGACGAAATAGCGTACCGCAGCTAAGGTCAGATGAGCTCAGGAATAGCCCAGACACAATGAATGGGAATAAACGATGGAAAGTTACAAAGAAAGGCAAGACCGCCAGCTCATAGGTGGAGTCGAGTTGTTGAGGGTTAGGACACGGTGGGAAGGACGAGCAGCACAGAAGGGATTTCGAGAGCATTCCATGATAACAAGGCTGTGATAGATGCCAGAAGGAGGAGGGGGTCGGGGCAAACTGGGCACAGATGGGGTGTGTCTGGTGGGAGAGGGGTGGTGATGAGGACGGGCACGCTCAGGAAGGGGGGTCGGGTCCCACGAGCAGCAGGGCAGGCCACAGGAGGCAAGGCTGCATTTGGCGATTTTGTGAAGTTTGCGCTTCCTCTCACCGTCTTTCTGCCAAGCGGGTGAGAAAAGAAGTGCGAGGGAGAGAAGGCAGGATGAGTGAGAGATAGCGCAGTCTCAAGAGTAGGGAGGCGAGAGATGCGATGAAGAAAACCACTTCGTCTTCATTACTGCCAGGAAAATTAAGGCTAAGAATAACATCTGACTTATGTAAGAGTGAAAGGGAGGGAAAAGAGAAGTGGAAAACAACACTTGTTATACAACGGTCCCTCACTGTCACAGAAGCGACAGAGTTCGCTTAAGAAATCTTTCTCCCTCAATGCGGCTTCCAAGTATGAAGTGTGACTGAGCGGAAACCAAAAAATACAGTGCCGAAATCCTGAAAACCAGGCACCGAACCTATCCACGTTCTGACGCTCTTCTCTTTTCCATTAGTTCATCTGTCCTGCGATTAACCCAACGACTGATTTTTTCCATCAACAATCGTCGGAAGAACAGTCATTGACATAACAACCCAGGCGTTCCAATTAAATTACACTGTCTCCTTCAAAGGCTATTTTACAAAACGCAACATGCATTAATTGAGCGGTGCGGTGGCACAGCAGGTAGCACCAGTGCCTCCCAGCTCCTGCAATGTGGGTTCAGCTGTGTGTTCCAATCCAGCTGGGGCTGTGCGGAGCTGGCACCTTCTCTCCCACAGTCTAAAAATGTGCGTTTCAGGCTAACTTAACACTCTGAACTGTGTTTATGGGCATTATTGCCGGTGTCACCTGCCTTATGCACTATGCTTCCGTGAGAGGCACCGGACCACTGTGACCCCGGAGAAGTGGTTGTTGAAAATGGAAGGATAATATACCGAATGAACTGGTGCAATTCTAGTTGCACTTCATATGCAAAACAACGTATGGCCAATTAAAGCTGCACAAAATGATTCAAAGCAACGAAGCACTGGACTAGTTGTACCATGTTCCAAAAAGTTAGAATAAAAATAGGTCAATTCCAACCGTAAGCGTACTGGGATTCTGCTCTGCAGTTCCTTGCTTCAGCTGTGATCAGTCTAATTAGTCATTTGAACTTTCACAGATTACGCTGCACCGGATAATGACTAGCGGGCGAGGGACAGTTTTGTCTAATTAAGTCTAATATTGATTCAATTAAACTTGTGAAGATGCGTATTGGACTGTCCATGACAGAGTGAAAAACAGCTTCTGCGGTTCGAAAGGCTCGTGGAAAATAAGATAACAATGGAACCTTTAAGGCTGTCCAAAAGAAAAGAAGTTTCTTGCTCTCTTCCTCATAGTTCATCTGTAAACAAAATAAATGGCTTGAAAAAAAGGGACGCAAACTGGAGAGAGCAGAAAAGAGCAAGTGCCGAACTGAGCGCTGCACGGGCCTATTCTTAGCCCACTTCCGCAAAACTCCAGTGAACTCCTTGACTTTTCATTATGTTGTGTACGCTGAGCAAGCGCTTGGCCTTCGTTACACCTCCGTGAACCTCCACCGAATGGAGCAGACAGCTCTGGGCTCTTCAGCTCAACATCGAGAAGGCGACAATGTCTTCAGGCTCTTGTCCCGGTCAAGTACTCAACCACCTTCTTGAGGCGATCGGTGCCTTGACTGACGTGTGAGTGGATTTCAGACAGCCGGAGAACGTGGTGGACCATGTCCTGGAGCAGATACGTGGGCATATGATCTGCTTCCAAATGGATACTTCAAACAGCAGACAGCGGAGATGCCTTCAAAAGGACACAAACGCTTTGACGAGTACCCGCTAAGGAGGGGAACACTTTGGGGCAGCGCCGGGATGTCCAGCATTCTCACTGGAGCCTTGGCTGTCCTCCTAGATTCCTGGATGCAGGGCCCGCACGCCTGTGCCCACAGCACGGTACTGGCACCACGGCAGCCTGTCAGCCTTCATCTTCACCACAAAGGCAAGTGGGCAAGCTCCAAAAAGATTACAACTCCCTGAAATATGCATGGATAAATCATCAACGCTTGGCAGCCACCCTGGGTGCGGTTCAATTATTCAAGGCATCCCAGGAGCCTCTACTGGAGTGCTCTTCTTTGGCTTTGCTGCCATTGTGCTCCATCCCAAGCGCATCGTCGGGTTCTCTCCTCTCCACTTTACCTCCACTCGCATGCCCTCGCTGACTCTCTGGTCTGTGGTGGTAACTTCTGCACGCTGCCTTCTGGCATCACCTCAACCTTCCGCGACCCGATCTACGCCCGTTCCCGCTCACCTGTACGTCCGCATCAGATCACCTCGCTGCCCTCCTACCTCATCGGAAGGAGAAATCAGAAAAGCTAGTCGGGGGTTTCGCTTGAGTCAGTGATACTAAATCGACAGTGCCGTTGGGTACCCCATGCAGCATCGCGGGTGCTGCTGATGGTAAAGGCCCATTTTGTTGTTGGGAACAGGGGGTCCCCAGCTCCTCCTCTCACAGACTGAAACTCACCCAGAGTACCTGAAGGGCACCTGCTTATGCCTGCTGATTACGTCGCACACCACAGGTCTGTTGATCAAGAAATACCTGAAATCACGGCTAAATTTGGCTCCTGCAGTTTGCCTGTTGCTTTTAATCTTCCAGGACATATGGAGACCTGCTCAGCTTGATAAACACGTAATGTCTTATCAGCTATACCGTCCCAGCCGGACAGACAGTGATTTAGTGTGATGGAACAAAAAAGAAAAATAATAAGAAATAAAAAAAAAAGCTCTGCAGTGCAGTAAAATGCTAAGATGGAAACTTCTCGAGGCCACGTTGCTGATTGCTTGTGATCAGAATCATTCTGCCATAACCAAGCTCCTATTTTCATGCCTTTTTTATTTCTTGGAACAAGCTATTCTCAAGCGTCACTGATGATGTCAATGAGAATGACACACGGTGACCAGACTTTGACTTGCATCGAACGCTGTCTGCTGTACGTTAACCTAAAAACACACACACACACACTTCTCACTGTGAAACGGGGGTCATGCAGTCAAGACCCGCAAGGTCAGGCTGCGAGGACAACCAGAAAATGTTGATTTTTCAAGGTTTTCGTTCCTTGTGGGCACATTGTTGATTTGTGGTTGGCCAAACGAGGCCACTCTCATGCACACGCACTCAAAGCCAGTTGGGGCGTGGTCCTGCACCCTACAGAGATAATGACGCGGGGGCACACGGGCCTGCCTGCGCTCGCTCAGATCCCAGGCCGATCAATAACCTCCGACGTCCAGGTCGATAGCGCCACAGATCACTTCATTTTCTTTCTTTCTCTTCTTCTCCCGCGGCCCTCCTGGGTGGAGGAGAAACTCCTCGCCATAAAGCCCACTAAAACACCTCTGAGTAATTCAGCAGAGGATTGCTCATTTGCACTGCTGTCATGCCACATGTGTCTTTCATCCCTTCTTCACGACACCTCTCGTTACTGAACAGGCGCGGTTATTATTATTGCGTGTGTTTGCGCTTAATTACACGTAGCTCGTCCATCACTCAAGCGGAACACGGAACTCCTCGCAGTGGGGAAACTGAAAAGAACTGTCAACGTGTTTGACCTGCCAAAGCCTTCCCATGTGTCTCCTTACCGCGTCTCTCTCCAGTGCTTCCTGTAGCTGCACGTATCGAGTTCCAGACCCTGGTTACTCTGGCACCTACGGCTCGATATATGACCTATATGATCGATGCAAGATCACCCATAACGCCCCAACCGGAGTCTGTTATGCGCCTTGCTCTTTGGCCTTTGGTAGTGCCATGCACAAGAGATCCAGAATCAAAAGCCTGCAGGTTCCTGGTTCTGGCTCCACTGCAGCGAGACAATCTTCCTCTCTCCCTCAGAAGCGCTGAATCTCTCTCAAAACTCAAACAGCCTTAAAACCCATCTCTTTCGGACCCACTACTCTCCTGATGTGCTATATACTCCTTAACTCTATAAACTACCAAGATTATCTGTTTAAAAATAATAATAAAAAAAAACACTCTGTACGAATTCTGTATGCTACACATTGCTATGCATGTATGGATATACTGCAAGCACAGCTCTGTGTCAAAGCTGCTGCCCGCCGCCGTGATGGACTACTGCCGTCAACACGAGAGAGCAGTGACGAGACAGATTTGTCCTCTTCGCATTACTGCCAAGGGGACGCACTCAATTGATACACTGGACAGATGTCCTGGAGAGAAATCAAGCTCCTTCGATGTCCTTCTTCTCTCAGTCTTGTGCCCTTTCAGTGAGCGCATGGGAGGGCATGACACGCGGAGGCTACATGGGACTGTAAAGCCCATCTAAAGACAGACACTTACAGACTCACACTGATAAACACAAACATGTCGGTGGGGGATTCAAACTGTGTTTTTTCTTCTGAAAGAAACCCATCCTAACAAAATTCAGAAGTATGAAAGCTGGTAACTTCATTTTAAAAATGATAAACAAACAGGCAGAGACAAAGAAAGATGCTCTGTGCTGCAAGGATGTCCACACACACAAACACAAACAAACACACACACACACGGACGCACACACACACACCTCGACGCGAACCCCACTGGGCCCTGATGACGGGATCTGTTGACAGAGAAGTAGTACCTCTGTAAATCACTGACGGCCACACTTCCACCACATCTTCCAGACCTACTTCTTCCCTTCAATTACTTTTGTTATGAAAAAACACATTTTTTCTTCCACTTAAAGCTGCTGCAATTAACTGAGAAGGCAATGAACTACGGTAACCCTTTTGAGAGCTGCCGAGAAAAGAAACCCTGCGTTAAACCCACCACCAAGTCTTCTTTAGCAAGATTCTAAGAAAAAATACGTCTTCTTGCTGGACAGGAGGCAGAAAACAGAAAAATACTTGACGGATGTTTCGCAGCTCACGTGACTAGCGGGTGACACATTCTGCAGCCTGTGCACAGTCCATCACGCAAAATGTGTGCAGCGGACAATGTCCACACACTTGAAGACTTCTGTGTCATGGAAAGGAGATTAAAGAAAAGGGAAAAATATATGGAAGAAAGTAAGAAAAGAAATACACACACACAAACTTATTAAATAAAATAAACACAGAAGGATCAAGGGATCAAGAAATACTGCAAAACTGCAAGTAACTTTCAGCACAATTCAAATTAGACACCCAAAGTAAATGGAAGAAAGGCAGAAATTGTACAAAAATGGTACTGGGAAGAAAAAAAACCATGTAAGAACTGGCAAAGACCGCTGTTCCCTAAATCCGTTTATCCTGCTTTTTGAACAAGGCTGCAACTGCAGTGTCCACCTCGTGCATTTGGATCACACACGTCTTTGCTGATACCGTTAACCACGGTTTTGGACGGCGTAACACTCCCACACGAATAAACACATCGACACAAAAGGAGTCGTTTGAATCTTTGTTCTTGTCGCAAGGCAGATTTAGTGAGGAAAAAAAAAACAAGGTGAGAGAATGAATCGAAGGACTCTGCCATCGCATCATGAGCCAGAGATCTGTTTGTATTTTTGCAATTCACCTTAATAAAGTCACCCAAGCGTATCTATTAACTCAATTAGCATTAAACAATTTCCAGAACATCTTGGTAAAATGTATGCCATCTCAGCAGGACCCAGTTATTGAGTAAACACTGCATTTCATTTGAAATCATTCTCTTGCCTCATATCTCATACGAGCGCCATGATAATTAGGGATCCCTTCCATTATCTATAGGTACTTGTCCAAATCCGGGTTGTGATGGTCCAGAGCCTATCCTGGAAGTATGGGGTGTGGGGCAGGGTAAGCCAAGGATGCCAGTCCATTTCAGGGCAATCTGAGGAAAACGTGCATGCACACACACACACGCACACACACACACACACACACACTAACTCAAACACTAAAGATAACCTAGAGTCACAACCTGAGCCAGATTCTAATCCGCATCTTGGTCCACGGTACCAAGGAGCTATGAGGCACCAGTGCTACCCATCGCTCTACCATGCTGTCCAGTCAGGAGTTATACTATATGCATTTATCCATCCCCCTTATCCTGGTGAGAGTCACAGTGGCAACAAGCTCAGCAGAGCGGACCATTTATCCTCCCCGAGGCAACAGTCTCTAGGTGTTCCAAGACCAGCCCAACATAAGGCCCGATCAACCTCAGCTCCTCTAAATGCTATCTGGTAGAGCCGTGGACCTACTCTGAGGGCCATCCTGATGGCAGGCTCCTCACTCTGTTAAGGAATGTTAGCCCTGGCGGTTTGGCGAGGAACCTCATTCCCACTTCTGGTGCCCACTCTTGTTCTTTCAGTCACCTCATCAGAGCTTGTGACCATAGGAGGAGGGGGGTAGGAATGACCCCAAGGGCTCGACTCCCACTTCACCACCACAGTCTTGTACAGTGTCGTGTCTGCAGCACTGCAGCTGTCGCGCTCACCTGCTGGTCAACCTCTGAGCCCCACCTGACCTATGAAATGAACACCCAAAGAACTTAAAATCCCCCTCCTTGGGGTAGCTGCTCCCCCCAAACCTGAGAGAACAAACCGCCTTTTCCTCGGGGGAAAAAACACTGACTTCATATTAGGAGGTGCTGACCTTCATCTCAGGACAGCAGCCTCCATGTGTGGAAGATGATGTTCCAATGAGACCGACAGGACAACATCATCTGTAGGCAGCAATGATTGCCCCAAAAGAGATACTCCTGAAAGCGCGACTGCGCCTTCATGTTCTGCCCATGAATGTTACACACCAGAGAGACAAAACACACACCCTTGAAGGAGCCTTTCTCAGGAAGACTCACTGATATCACTGGGTAATGAGAACACACACTGCAGACCCTTTTCAAGATGACAGGTACCACCCAGTGTGCCGGTCCAGAAGCCCTTGTCCCAGCCTTCCGCACCACACCAAAGAGGTGCATTAACTAAGACGCCCTTTAAACATCCGATGCTTTCAACACTTTTCAACATTTCACTTTCTTTACAAAGGCTTGCAAGCAAAAACAAGTATTCCGGTGGTGCAGAAAACAACAAGGGAAAGAAAACACATTTAGAGGCGTAAGTGAAAATAATAGTGCAGAATGAAAATGTAATTATAACACTGTACTGCATTTATATCATTATTCTATATTAGTACTATTTGAACTTGAACAATATCTGAAATGAGTGAAAGGATATAACAGACCCCTATAATAGAACGTACCATTCGTGCATATTATTTGTTTATATATAGTATCCTTGTGGTTTATATAATACAGTATAAAGGGGTTTGCAACTTATGACGAGATCTTTGGAATGGAACCCCGTCGTAAGTTGAGGACTAACTGTACCTACGAAAACAATACGCACGTATCCTTGTAATTTATAACAATGTCTCAATATCTGAGTAGATAATTCCCAATAACTGAATTCTTAAATGTATTCATTAGGAGCTGAAGGTGTCAGATCCAACACCTTGCAACTGGACGGTCATAGGTGTGAATCCCCCTCCTGCAGTAGTACCGTTAACCAAGGTCAACACACACACACACACACACACACACACACACACACACACACACACACAGACACACTTTCTGAACCGCTTGTCCCATACAGGGTTGCGGGGAACCGGAGCCTAACTCGGCAACTCAGGGCGTAAGGCTGGAGGGAGAGGGGACACACCCAGGACGGGACGCCAGTCCGTCGCAAGGCACCCCAAGTGGGACTCGAACCCCAGGCCCAACGGAGAGCAGGACCTGGTCCAACCCACTGCGCCACTGCGCCCCCCTCCAAGGTCAACAATACCCATCTATATTAATGAGTAAAACATGTAAGCAGCTTCCTATAGTAATGTAACACCGAAATTTAAATATGTGCAAATGTTGAAATATGACACAAATACATTTTCTGCAGTAAAAATGATCTTGACTAAAGCCACATACAAACTAATGTGCTGGCTGCGGCATAATTTCATTGAAATTAGCAGCATGATTATGTCACCTTGTTTATACACACATGCCTGCAGTTAGGTGAAACCTACCGGCGGGTGATAAAAACAGCTGCTGCAATAGGACTCCATACCTAGATAAAAGCATATGGCGCGACAAATTGTGGGCAACTGAATAGACTACAGTCCTCATGCACAGAGTGTGCCTGTTGTTTCCCTCTTTTTTTCATTTAGTTGTCGTGAACTTCAACTGTACTTCGGCCACTGGCCAGTAACTGGGCAACGCTGCATGTCTTCATTTTCTTGCCTTCATGCCAGAAATACTACTATATTTGAAGGAAATTTGAGGAATGCGGCCGAAGACCATTTGAACCCATAATGCGGCAGCGCCGTATCGCTTCATAGGGAAATCTGGGAGAAGGTGTGATGCGATCCTTTGAGCGCCGACTGTGTGTGATCGCATATTCTCGCGTTCATCAGCACCTCAGAGCTCTGAGATCTTGACCCGCAGGGATGTTGCAGGTGATGCCGTTACAGAGAGCTCCACGATGGCTTGTAGGGAGCAACCGGGGCAGATCGTGCCACAAACAGCATCACGTGGGAAAATGACAAGACTATTTCACGGTGGCTCTCCGCTCCTCTCAGCTGCACCACGGTAAATAAAGTTAATGAAGAAGCTACACACTAGGCTATAGTCTAGAAATGAGTAATGTATTTTTTAATGTTAAATAAGTCTCTTAATTGAGTATTTTATAGCATAAAGTGTGATACTGAGATAAAATTGAAAAGAAAATAAAAAATTCTACATGGACTCCAGAGTTTACAGTGGAATATTTCCCATCTCGATATCCTCACCCTTCTTCACTTGAAGTGTGATCAGTTTTAATCAGCACATCGCAATATCCTGCATCATGTATAATACTACTACCAAACAATATTAACAAGGATACAACCTGGATGGGACACCAGTCTTTCACGCACGCGCATGCACATACACATGCACACAAACAGGCATATGCACGCACTAAGGGTAATAAGGGTTTGGACAGTGGGAGGAAACCAGAGCAGCTGGAGGAAGCCCACATGAGCATGGGGAAAACACGCAAACTCCACCCACACTAAAGCTGGGGCAGCTGGAACAGTAGCGGTTTGAGCTGCTGCCACCTTTGAACCCAAAATTTGGAGGTTCGAATCTCACCTCCAGCTGTAGTACCCCTGAGCAAGGTACTTAACCTGATTTATACCAGCAAAATCACCCAGCGGTTTAAATGGGAAATTCAATAATTGTAAGTAACTGAACACTGCGAGTTGCTTTGGAGAAAAGCGACAGATAAATGAATAAATGTAAAGGCAATTCGGAGCTACAGACATACATAAAATTCTAAGGGCAAATAAGAGGCACAGACTGAGCTGGTTTTGAAACGCAGACTGAACCCCAGACCTGGACCTTTGAGGCACGACTGCTACCCTCTGTGACAGTCTGATGCCCTTTAGTTTACAGTACATGTGATGAGACATTTAGAGAAAAGCTCATCAGAAGCAAAAACCCAAACAGCAAGAGAGACACTCATTTAATGACAATAAAAATGACACAGAAGGTTCATAGATCTTGACTTGTCAAATGAAACCAGTTCCCTTATTATACTTCCCTATAAAGATACCCTGAGAAGTCGTAGGCTGCTGGTCTGATTTATTCTAACACCAGGTCCAGTCATGTGTACGGCCTAATATCCTGCATAGCGTTTGTTCTGGGATGAACAGGCGAAATGTTACAATGGATCACTGACCCTTAGCTGAAAACACTGTTTGCTCAGTTTATTGAGGAGCTTTCCATGCTCACATTTTCTTAAGTCCACATTTACGCAGCAATCTCGACCGAATGAAAGAGACAAGCAATTAAAGAGGGCTTTAAGCGCAAATAGGGGACTGCGGTGCCTGCTGTGAGTGCGTAAGGAGAGGACGGGATGGGATGCCAGTCCATCACAGGGTAACCACACACTGAAACTCACTCACACATACACACGTTGGGTCATTTTGAGTTACCAGTCACCAGTTCATCTGAATTGCATGTCTTTGGGATGTGGGAGGAAACCAGAGCACCGAGCGTAAACTCACACAGACACGGGGAGAACGCGGAAACTCCACACAGACTGAGATGGATTCACACGTACACCCAAACAGCCCAGGAGCTCTGTGATGGCAGAACTACCCTCTGCGCCACGATGCAGCCAAGAGGGCAGATTGACCCCCACGGTAAAAACGGAAGCCCCGACCACCTTCTGGCACCACTTTCGTTTTCAAACCCAAAATCAAGAAAATGTTTATCGTTTGTTCCTTTGACACTTTTTATGCTACCAGTATATTTCACTGTGTGACCACCGATGTAATTGTTCTTTCTTCTGTTCTCCCCAATCCCAATGGAAGCGCGCCCTGAAATCAACCTTTTAACGCTTCCTTTAAAGAGGATCCACTGACCTCTCTGTGCCCCACCCTGCTCTGTATGCGACAGTGATATAATGGCTGCTCTCTTCTACAGTAAATCGCACAGTATTTAAATGCGCTCTGCGTATTTACTTATTTATTTACCACAGGCTCTTCTAGCCCAGGCGGCCAGGACACAGCACTCTGTCGCCAGTCTCGGTGTCGCTCGCACCCCCGGTAACCCATTGTACCACGACTTGGGTTTACGCCACATTTTTCGTACTGCTGCTCGAACCTTGCACCGTGCTGCCTGACCTTGGAGTTTCTTTGTGAGTTTCTTTCCTTTTTTGAACACGTGGCGTCACCCACGGCCAGGCCCACGTCTAGCTGTGCTCCCCTCCCGCTCAGCAGCTGCGTGAGACCCCATACAGGGCACGGTGCACAAGAGCAGATCCAGCCTCTGCGAACCTGCATGACTCCGTTGTGATTATAATCTGGGCACCGCGAGCGGCGGGGGCGGTGGGCGGTCCGCTCTTCGAATGAGCGCTACGAAGACAAGCTGACTTCCGACAGTCATTAGCAATTAGCTCAGCGCTTTGTGCACAAACTCAGAGGGCGAATGGGAAAACTGTGAAATTGTACCAGCGTTACCAGCTCAGCGAAACACCTCTCATGATAACCACTTACCGCTCCAAGCGTTCCACGCGATGAACTTTATGCGGGACAGCACTCGTGTGTATGCGTATTCGGACGCGGGGCGGCAATCAGACGTCACCCTTCTCTTCAACAGCTTCTCCCCGTAGAGGAAGAGCTGGGCTGCGGACAGGGACCGCTTCCCTTTCCTCCTGCTCTCCTGTGGAGCGCGCAGCCGTGCAAAAACAAGAGGCTGATCTGCAGGCGGCGGAGCGTGATGCCCGGCCCCTAATTGAGGAGCTAAAAAGAGGAAGGCGCGCGGGCTCTAATTAGCGGATGCAGCACTCCAGGTCCCTCTAATGCCCGGGAGCGAGGACACACGGGGGGCCGCCTCTGTTTCCGTCTTCACCAGGAAGCGGGGTGCTGGAAATAGAGCGGCGGGCCTCTGATGAAATGAAGGGCAATCGGCAGCAGCTTGGGACACCTGTGCTTTACACAACCTGCCTTTCATCAGTTCTGTCCTGCGGGAACCCCATCAACTTCATGTAAAATGATAAGAATAATTGGAAAATTGCACAGGGACAATTTGAGTGCCCCAGCACATTTATGTCTTCCTCTGTCTCTGGGAGTCAAAAGAAGAAGGTTCAGGGATATGATTTATTAGACTGGTGCCAAATTCTGGAATAACTGTTGCCTTCGACTAGGGGCACCTGCGGTTGCATGGAGGCTCACGCTACGATGCAGATGGGACAAAGAGCCAATGGCAGGTGACCTCCGCAGCTGTTCCCGAATCCGAAGAACTGGCTTCCGCAAGAGGTCAGTACAACGTGGCGTATCCGGTATCTCCTCCGCTCGGTGACTGTGAAGGAAGGGCCATGCTTGCTCTCAAGGACTCAACTCTTCAGGAAGTGTTTGAGATTAGAATCCTCGGTCTCTCAGATTGTCCCTGACCCACAAGATCCGAGCCTGAGGTTTGCATGGCAAAAGCAGGTAGAGCAGAGACTCCAGTCACAGTGCAAGGGCCTATATCCGTAAGCAGGGTCCATCAAAACACCCTTGATATGGAGCTGAGAAGCAACCAAACACCAGGTAGAGCACAAAGGTGAGGCCAGTATCTACGTGTGCTTCCACCTTTGGCTCGCTACTGCTTAGCTGTGCTCTGCTCAAGTCTGTAACTGAGGAATTCACAAGAAGCTACAGTCTCACTGACAATCGCACGCACATTTATCCCTATACAACTTTTCTGGCACAATGTTCGCACTTCCTCAGAACTCTACTGAGAAAACGAGAAATATACTTAGTCATTTCATCATGTACCTACAACTGTCAGCAGGCCCTGAAGCCGTTCTTCTGGAGTTACATTTAGTTGATGTTTTTCTCCAGAACGACATAGTGATTGATTACTGTATAGCGTTTAGCTTGTACCTTTATCCAAAGAGACTCACGCTGTTAGATTTCCGACACTAAACCCCCTACAATCATGCACCCATTTATGTACCACAGCAGTGTAACACACACTGTGGAGAATTCTTTTAGTCACAAATCCACCTGAAGCATGTGTGTTTATATTGTGGGAGGAAACCAGAGCACCTGGAGGAAATCCTCATGAACGAAGGGGGTACATATAAACGCCGCAGAAATCGATACACAATCTCACAGCTCAGGTACTGTGAGAAACCAGCAATACCTGCTGCTCCACAGCGCTACAACCACACTCAATAAAATCTGCATTTCTGTGATGTTTACTTGTTTTTATATTACCTTGTGCCTGAGACCACAGCCACTAGGATTAATATTTAAAAAACGAAAGCTCCTCATATTGCCAAATTTGTCTAAAAACGCACAAGCAACACTGGATACTTTCAATCATATTTCAGCAGTAATGTGTTTGTAATCATAAACCAACGTTCTTGAATGTAGTAAGAGAGGTTGACATGCCGGTGAAAAATGGTAGAAAATATGATACAGAAATCAGCAGGAACATGTTCGAGCTCCTTCAAAAGAGGCAAACAGGGAGGGCTACGCTATGATGAGGGGCAGCCGAGATGGGCCTCGTCGTTCAGTAAGCACTGGAGGGGGTGTTGGCCATGTAGCCTGTGTTCGGCAGCCCAGCCCAGATCAGCCTTGCTTCCCCCCGCTCCCAGAATCGTGGTGATCCCTATTAGACTGCTCCACTCCAATCTGTACACCCCACCTCCCCGCCCATTCTTTCCCTAGTGATAATGGAAAGCATTAACCCTCATCAATATTTCATATCCTGTATTTCTGCAGCCACCCTCCACCTGCTTCTGGAGTTAGGGAAGTGCCTGGAAACAGCCCCAAGGGATCAGGCCGGGGGCAAAGGGCCAGGGGCTGCCACCATGTTTCCAGAAGGCCACGTTTTGGAGGGAAAGGTCAGCATGAATTGTGCATGAGGTCTGAGGCTGAGGTTGCTATGGCAACAGGGTCAGGGTCTCCTCTGACTCGGCTTCATCTGGGTTCTTCTTACGAGCAAACTTGTTGCTCACTGGCTAGACTGGGATTACATATTCATCAGGAGACACTGTGTTTGCCTAAACCCTGTTGCTGAAAACCTTGCTAAATAGCTCTTTGACATGTGATGGCCTTTTAAGAAGGCAAACAGAGCAAAGCGTGAGCAAAAGCTCACCGAAGGCAACAAAAAAGAAGGACATCAAAAACAAAGGTCTTCCAGCATCTTTGTACAACCACTGCATGGCCAAACTAATGAAAATATCTGAAGATGACAAGCAAAAATCTGAGAAAACAGTGTCTATTACGATTGAAGCAGAAGAAGGTTTTCCTACACTTACTTCAGTGACACCCCCACAACAAAATACCTTTTTGTGCAAAGGTCATCTCTGGTAATCTGCTTGAGGATAAACTGCTCCTGAAAACGGATTGCTGTGAAGAACATGTTGTTGTTAAGATCACCAGATATGTGATGCATATATAACTGGTACTCAGGCTACAGTCCAGACCCCTGTCAGGCCAAAGACTAGGAGTTGTTGCCGTGATGATGGCGAAATACGGTCCTGAAATACGATGCTTAAGGAACACTGTAACTGCAGCATCCATGGCTCTGGCACGCACAGGCCATGAACCACATTTATATTGGGCTTTTTCCACTGTACCCACATACTGTCCGCTAAGGGGCAGTTTGGAAAGGGTTCCAGTCCCCTGGAGTTACAGGATGTCACATCAAGATGCCAAGCCTTGCTGTCACTGGGCAATCATGACCCAAATGATAGGTAGAGCACCATCTGCAAACACTCTTGGACGAGAGCCTCTTGCCATCTGCTCCAGTATGTAGGTAGGTATGCAATATGGACAACAAAGGGATCATTAGAATAAGAGAACCTTGTGCTTTTCTTGAGTTGTCAGTGACTGTGTGAAAATGCCTTGGCTGGCTCTTCATTTAGAAATATTCCGCTCTTGGAATGAGATGAAAATTGCATAAATGCCGGTTGGAGAATGAGTAAGCAGTAAAAGCTTCCGGAAGCAGAGAGGGATGGCGCATCCATTGAACAGCATCACTGAAAGGGGAGCAGCCAATGCGCTTTCAATTTAACACCTGGGCAGTTCCCTGCATCAACCTGCTGCACCACACCAGGTGTCCAACACCTTGCAGTTAGAGTCTCCAAAGCAACGACCAGACCCTGAGACCCAGCAATTACCACATATTTCCAAGGCCCGTGTCCTTCTAAACTGGAAATGAGACAGGAGTGGACAGCACAATAGGGAAGAAGACGTAATCATCATCGCTCAAAAAAGGTATTGCGCCTGCAATTGCTCTGGACCCTGAAAACTGGCTTTTGAGTTTCCTCTCCGGCACCACCTGAGAGGAGGAGAGGAAATCGCAGCTCAGTCTTTAGCAGCGCTCCGAAGGCAATGGCAGCACCGCTGACAGACGCAGTTCAAGATGACCTGATCACCGCTACATATCTTCATTAGCGCTTGTGGGTTCCCACATCCTCCTAAACTCATTCACCTGCAAACGGAGCCACTTGCGAGATAGCCGAAGGAATCGCTCCACGATGCTCACGTAAACAATTTTATTTCAGCATCTACAACACCGAGCAGAGATTGAAAAGCACAACTGGCAGTACTTGGACACTGTATATGAAGAAACAGTTAAGTGCCCTCTTCGTCATGGTCCAATTTATGAGGAGGCTAAGTACAGTTCAGAAAACAAGGAGAAGCATCTTGCATTTGAGCTTAAAGCTCAACTTTCTTCCACTGGATAGAAGTAGCAGGCTTGAGGCTACCATGAAGCTGCCTTCTACTGCGGATGCTGAGATAAGCTGATAATGATTCTTTTGAACCATAGCAGCTTCCGGTCTGTCCGGCCCTTGACAGCAGATCCTGGAGATACGGCTCAACAACTCCCAACCCTTAGCTGCAAGATTAATAACAGATTAAGTAAAATTCAACATTGCGAATCGTGCCTGTGAGCAGCGTGGCGAGCAGAACATTCCCCGTGCCTGAGGGAGGAGGTTCCATCAGCAGCTGGCTGGAGCTCTAGCTCTGCTTCCTGCTTGGCGGGTGCCACCTGGGGCTGGGGGAGCATATGGCGGAGAGCGAAATGGAACGGTGTTCAGCAGGAGGGCTCCTACCACCTGACAAACACAGGAAGTGGATCGCACATAAAAGGGGGCAAGCATCAAAATCATTTCGATCTATGCGATAACCAGGGGGCTGTTCTTATTCGGGTCCTTAACCACAAAGAGGCTATTGATGATTTATTTATTGTGATGCAGTGAACACATTCTTCACGTATTCTTTAAAGTGTCAACAGCAACAACGGCAGGGGCAACAGTTGCACTCCGAGGTTCCAACACAGGTCACAGGACATAGCACGTCTTGTGTACCCTGATGCTGTGACAATGACAAAAAGGCAACTGGGTTATATCCATCGCCCACATGCCAACCAACATCATGCATGGAGGACATGGTGAAACACCTTGTCTTGCTAAATCTAGTCAATGGAAAAGACACAAACAGTGTATAGCAGCTTAACAAACCGCAGTTTTTACTCCTAAATACTCAGCAGGGTAACTTCCCCAGGACACAAGGGAATGATGTTGATCTATAACACCACACGTCTATGCAATATGGCTTCGTTAAGGATTTTTAAACGTTTTAATTCAGTAAACCACTAACCGCTAAGGAAGTGATATTTTCTAGCTACATGCACACTCCACATGCACAAGCTGCACATTTTTTTGAAATTGAGGTGATAGCAATAAACCGAACGCCAAACATTTCGGCTAATTAAGGTGCCCTGAAACAGACGTGCTCACAAGCAGGGAAGAAAAACTGAACATAGTAGGGAACGCCATTAACAAAATCCCATCCCGAAAGAAAATGAATGTAATTGTACAATTTCCAGAGTGGGAAGGCAGTGCACACAGAGTATAAAGGCTCCGATTTTACAGTTAAACTGTTATTTTTTTCAAAAACCATTAAAACAACCCTGTTTGATCTCATACCCCCCAGGGTCATTTGCTCCTGAATTGTGGTGCAATTCTTTTGTTGAGTGCCATCGCTGTTTATCTGTGACCGAGAGAAAAACCACAAGCCAATTTTTCAGAGCATAACAAAAACACGGTCCCATTCTGAGAGGAGAAGAGAGGAGAGGAGAGGAGCGTTCCCAAGCATGTGAGATGCGGAGGTAATGTATGCGTACACACACGGACGGGGCACTGAGTGGCACTCACATCGCTTGTGTGTCCTCTACGCAATCGTATTCTTTGCAATTTTCATATCCAACAACATGAGCACTTGAGGGTTAAGAAAAAAGCAACAATGCTAGACAATAGATGTGGTCCATTCGCATTCTAGCGAGAAGACCATGACATCATTTTTTAATCACACAGTTACAGCTCGCTGTATGCGGTCTCCTCAGTCAGACCCATAACCCCCTGGTCCCCCCGTCAGACTTGCTCGATCGCTTGTTTCTGCATTCATATCTTCCACTCCTTCTGGGACCTTCATCCAGAAATCACGGTTTTCAGGCACCAATGAACAAAGAAAGACTGAGAGCAAGGAATTTAAAGAAAGCGGAGAAGTTCAGGAAAGAAAGACATTAAAAGGGGAAGTTGACGTGGATGAAGAGTGGAGCAAGACTAAGACTCTAGGTAATGGGGGAAAACAAGAATGGACGAAGAGAGATGAAGTGTGGAAAAAGAGAGAGCTCAAGTGAGGTGGTAGACAGGGATTGGTGAAGAGCTGAGCTCGATGAAGGGTGGAAAAGAGGCAGATAAAAGCCAATCGGAGGTGCCTTAAATCAGAAATGCAATCCTGAATAGGACATATTTCTTCAAAAGACTGGTTTTCAGAAAATATTTCCTTCCAAGTCGTGCTCACCTTACAGCAAATGTTCTTTCATGTTCTCACACATTTAGCATCCACGTCAAGCGACGACAAGCTCACCACAGAGCTCCGTCAAGCCAAATCGGAGAGCTGGTTTCCTCTGGAGACCGGTCTTTGAGATACAATGACTATAAAAAGCTTCTTTTAGCAAGACACGGACGCTTCTTTGGCATACTGTGATTCAGAATGATTTACTTCAATTTTAGGTATGAAAGTTTACCTGCACACCGCACATAGTGGCATAGTTTACCACTATGTTTTAAAGGTTTGCGTACCTTTAAAAAAAAAGTTGGAAGATGAACAGGATTTGTTTATCCTGACTTTTGTGCACCTACTTGCGTGATGAACATCGGTGCATAAAGTGGAAAGAAACAAACTAGGTTTACTTAAGAATCACGTGACTGGAACTATGTCTCTCTTTCTCTAAATGCAATGCACAAATTGTATTTTTTCTGAGATGTACATCGCTTTGGAGAAAAGTATCTGCTACATGAATAAATGTAAATGCAAAGGTGAGAAACATCATACCAAATTTATATTCCCTGAAATGATTGTCATATCGAAGCAGATTAATGGCAGGTGATATCAGAAGGAGAGAAGAATAAAACGAAAATGTTGATATGAACTTTTCAGATAGAGAACCAAATCTGTTCAACGTCACAAAGTGAAATGTAATGGCAGTGCAAAACGGTACAGACCGAAATGCACAGCAACCATGGTGACACTGGGTTTGCCAGGCGAGGTGGAGTAGGGTGGGTCTCATGATGAACAGAGGACATGGAGGAGGCTGGACCCAATCGCAGGATTGTTTATTCGGTATGAAAGGACCAGGCTTGTTCTCGTAGTCGGGGACGGGTGAACGGTTGGTTGATCGGTGAACTGAACAGAGGCAAGGATCTCAAGTCGTGGTCAGGGACGAGGCGGGGGGTTATTGCCAAAGAGACATGTAGCGGGACAGGGGTATCGTGGGGAGCTGGACGTGGGGTAAGCAAGTGAGGCAGGTTTGAAAGCGCAGATGGGACGGTTGCCTCAAGTGAGATTCCGCAACTGGGAAGTGGTTCACTGGTGTCTTTTGTAGCCAGGTGCCTAATCGGAGCCAAATGCTGCTGGTTGAGGTGCGAGCGTGGTCGTGACAGTGGGCCAACAGAGTGTGTCTTTTTTCTTAATTGAAAACATGAAGAAAGTGAAAGAAACAAGCGTTTAAGGGAACACAAAACAGGAGCTTTCAGCTCAGCAACATCATCTACGCTTAGGGACCACTCCACACTACAAAAACCTGCTGTCCTCCAGTAGTCTATTCAAACACGGTGGCCACTCCTGACCCAGCTTCACCTCATGAGGCGCAGCAAATGACCCCACAGGTAGGAATGTCCGCACTTCTATGGGCCACGGTCACTTAAAGACTTACCCGAAAAGGAATTTCCCGAGCCACCGAAGCACCAGAAGTGCTTCAGTAACAGAGCTCCTTCAGCCCAATGAACATTGCGAGCTCTATGATCATGTCTCCTGCGAGCGGAGATCTGGCCCCCAGATATGGGCCCCAGTGTTGCCGTGCACAGAGCTGGGCAACTCATGCCTAGAAGACCTTAGTCCAAGTCTCACAAGCACTTGCTTCCAGGTCTGTGTAGATGGTGTGATGCAAAATGCTAGAAAAGTCAAAGGTCAAGGCAGTTTCAGAAGGACGAGGCGGTGACTGCTTTCTGGACACTGCGGGGAGTCAAGGTATTTCTGACTGTCGGTGACACTTAACACCTGCACTGACAAGTGATGTTTCTGCTTCAGAAGTTGTGGGATACCAGTTCTCTGTTTCCAATCCAATGTAAGCAAAACACAGCAATCTTTTCTAGCTGAATTATGCGACATGAAGCGAACCTCACTGAACTGAATGTTGCATTTCGAGCTCACGTCATGACCTCTTTCTGATGGAGACATGAAAAATGGACCCAAAACATGAGATCCCACAGAGCCAACGGGCCACGCTCCTTGGCTTCGGTGCTCCAGGGCAGCCCCAGGATCTCCATCTGCGCCTGCCTGGACACCGAACACTCCCCGCAATCGTACTCCGACACCCTCCTTGGACACATCGCTCATGGGCACCGCAGCCCCCCCCGCAGAGCGCGGGCGGCAGAGTCGGCGGAGGGTGCTGAAATTCGTCTCAGACTCCCCGCCTTCCCAGCTGCCTGCCGCTTCTCCTCACGACACCCAACAATGCCTTTCATTATGCAGATGAGGCAGATGTGAGGCGCTGCGCTGTTGCACTCCAGTGTCTGCATAGCAAAAAGCCTCTGTCTGGCCTCTTGCAATTAGACACTCCAAAGTATTTCATTAGACGAGCGCTGCTCCACTTCTGTGCTGGTTCTGAACCGACACTCAGCAACACTGCGCTTGGCTCTCCAGCGCTGGAAAAAGGCTCACAGTGACACTGGAAAGGGCTGGAAAACAGTCATTTGTCGCAGAAAAGACATACTGTGTAACCTGCCGTGTCTTTAACCAATTTGTAGCAGGGTTTAAATGCGGCGCGTTCCACATTTTCTTCCTCTGTTAGAGACCCCTTATAGGGAATGGAGGTGTCACCTGCCAGATGAACTGGGCCTAGAAGCAGAAGGGTCAGGGTGAAGTACCAAGCCCAGAAATAATAGAACAGTGGACCTTTGTCAAGAAAGTTTAAAACAAACCAGTGACTAGTATGAGCTAACTAGTCATATGGTACCCAGTAGTATGCAACACCTTGTACGACAGAAAGTAGTCAGAGTGGTCCTTATGGTCATGGGGGGCTGCTCTGCAATGCACCGCCACTGAAGTACCCATGTGATCGATGGATGGCTCCCTGAAAAAAATTCTACATCCGCTCAAACGAAAACTTGTGGTCTACATCTCACTTGTTCAACAAATGCTGAGTCGTTCTCCAGCACGGTCCCGACACGCTGATACCGGCTAATAAGTGAGAATATGAATTCTGAAAGCTTGGACTTCGTTGCTCCGGAAGCACATTGCACCATCGGACACATCTCCAAGGACAAGGACCTCGAACCCACGTTCTCTGACCCCCCCCTTCCTGCTGATGTGAGAAGAAGACAGATCCTCCTGGTCCTTGCTACCTGCTTCATCCACACATCAGGGGAAGACCCCACCGAACATACAGAGAGAGAGAGTAAGCACTAGACATGGAGCAGATGGAGATGCAGGGAGAACCGTAAAGCAAGTAAAGTGACACACGATCTGCTGAACACAGGCCATTTATTTGCCAGATAATGTTTCCTCATGATGACTACATATAGGGAGCTGCACTGTAAATTCTGTTACGTTTGGATCACCTCTTGCAGCGATATTAGCGCACGCTGGGAAGCTCATTGAAACCTGCTGCACTCCATTTATAAGCGCGCTGTTGACTTTGGGGTCCACAAGGGACGACATATGTTTGTAAATCTACGTAGGTTTGGTTCTCGTTTCTACCTGCACATCACTCAGATCCGTCCCTCTGACCGTCTCCTCTCTCGACTGGCTTTTTGGGCAAGAACCGAGGACCCAGTTTCCAACAGCCTTAATGGGAAATATTACATGCCCTTGCCTTGTTCATTTTTAGGCAGTTATTCATTGACATTTGTTCATGTAGCAGACACTTCTCTCCGAAGCAACTCGCCCATTTGTACAGCTGGGAGATTTTCCTGCCACAACGTAGGGTGAGTACCTTAATGAAGGGTATTACAGTTGAAGGTGGGACTCAAAGCTGCAGCTTTTGGATCTAAAGGCAGAAGCTGTAACCACAACACCACCAGATGTTCCTTGAGCAGATGCTTTTCTCTAAAGTGACGTACATCTTCAATACATATATTTTAAAAACAGTATTAGATAACGAAACAGAGCTGCACAGTGGATGGTCAATTGTTAAATCTCAGTGCTGGAAAACGAGGACACCCCCTCCCCTCAGGACCACATCAGGAAATCGCTAGTACATATGATTTAAGATGCCTGTCAACATTTGAGACACGAGGCACCTTGAAATGTAAATCAACATGTCTGTCCAGTTAACATTTTCTCCCCTAGTCTGAGGAGCAAAGTGACATAGATAGAGCACACAGAAAGGAGGGAACGGTTACAGCTGAGCGAAGCGTAAGAGTCATTTCCGTGCCGTACTTTAAATGCTGGTTTTTCAGAGCTGGGAGGGGAGTGATGGGGTTCCAGGGACAGAGGAGCACTTCTCTGACAGTAAAGGGTACGAGTCTCCGTAGGTTTGACAGCTGGTGGGAGCTGCTCCTTCTTCCAGGGGAAAATAAGGAGAAGAAATGTGCAGTGCGGAAGAGTGGCCCGTTCTGTCAGCGCATCACATTAGTGGAACCCGCACCCCCAAGCCCCCTCCCGTTCCCCATGCCACCCATCACCCCTGCGGAAAGATCTCAGCGGAGCGCTGTCTGTGAGCGTCCTCAGCCTGAGCACCTTGTCATAATTGTGTGCTGCCGTGTGCAGCGCCCGTGTCAAACAAGCCATTAAAGGAAGGCAGAAACAATACAGATTAGAGCACATTGAGCCGCCGTCCCACAGGGCACTAAGTGAGCTGGGAGATACACTCTTAGGTGCGTGCGTGCACACTCACACAATGACACAGACACTCGCTGACAAAAACACCCATAACTATCCTGAGACATGTACTATGTCCCAAACATCCACATGTGGAAAGTCACACACCCGCATACACACATCGACGTACAGAAATACGTATTTAGACATAAATGGCAAAACGCATCAGCAAACGTGGTATGTCTGTGTGCTCAGACACGCACACAGTCATGCACTGATGCCGAGGAACTAGCATAACGACACACACACATTGACACAGGCACGCTTAGTACACGTACGTGTGGGGAGGGACACAGTCAGACATACAGGAGCAGGGTAAAATGTCACGAGTACTTGCGCACATAAATGACACTGCGGGTCATACGCACACAGGAGAGGCAGAGGAGCGCAACACGATGGAAACACATGCACGTAAACTCATGCACACAAATTCACGAGGCTATTAAAACTTTACATTTACATTTATTCATTTAGCTGACGCCTTTCTCCAAATCAACTTACAATGTGAAGGCTACAGTTATTACAAGGTTGCTATTATTTACTCATTTAAACAGCTGGGTAACTTTACTGGAGCGATTTAGAGGAAGTACCTTGTTCAAGGGAACTACAGCTGGAGGTGGGGATTAAACCTGCGACCTTTGGATCCAGAGGCAGCAGCTCTAACCACTACGCTACCAGTTGTCCATAACAGGCTCAAAATACTACATGAACAGTTATAGATACTGCAACAAGCAACGGATGACGTTCACTTTTTAGGGGGACCAGGTAGTGTGGTGGCTGGTACTGCCACCTTTCATTCAAAGGCTACTAAGTCCCTGGTTTGAACCTGGAGGTTCAAACCCCACATTCTGCTTTTGTAGTACCCTTGAACAAGGGAATTACCCTAAAACTGCCGCAATGGAAAAATTACCCAGGTGATTATATGGGTAATTCACACTAAGTTACTTCATAAGTTACAGGACCACTCCCATTCCTCACTCCTTCACCCCTTCTGTGTGTTAAGCAACAGTGTATGACCACTGACGACCTCCACATCTCCATCGACGCCGATTAAAATGGTTTAATAACGGTGTTAAAACGCAGGCTTTACTCGCCTCGCACAGAAACTGGGGCAGCCTGCTAAACAAAACGAGGACTCCCCTCCAGCCTGAGCCTCTCCAAAAGAGCGGAATCTCCTCTTGGGGAAGAGGAAGCAGCAGCTGATATATTTCTGGGTTTTACTAGTCGCTGTGATGACGCTGGGAACGAGCTCACACTGAGCTCCAAATGAAGCGTTACACACACGAGCGCGGGACCCTATTGTGGCTACAAGTAGTACTACCAGGAAGTTACCATGAAGCCAGAGCTCGTTTAAGGTAAACTGTGGCAACGATCACCCGCTTGCACTACTCAGCGCTTTAGGCGATCCAACAAACTTTGTCTCATAGGATCGGTAAAGTGCGTCACGCGGTGACAGGGGTTCGAAAGCCACGGCCTCACCGAGAATGCCATACGGAAAGCAGAAGGGGGTATTGACATCGATCAGCTCAACAGCTCCGATTTTTCCGTGACGACTGGAGCGACTGCAACCCTGTGGTAACAGGTGAATGTCAATCCCTCCCTCCTCCCAGGGATCAATTCAAGTGTCCGCTAACAGCTGTGCTAATTTAACGACTTCCTGTCTTCCGTTTAAACCGAACTTCTGAGATTTGTTTCTTTGATGGCGTCGGTATTTGCCCGCGACTTTTCTCCCGCGCCCTGGGAGAAGTACCGCGATGAGTCATGCTGGAAAATGTCCAAGGGCTGCAAATTTTTGTCCTTCTCCTTCTAATTGGTGCCTTCAATGCTATCCTGGGTTTTACGTAAGAGTGCTGCGCTACGCCAACAATGCGAGTGTGAGGGAAGCACTTTCTCTGAGGACTAAAATGTGTAAGAGAACTGGCACGCACGCCAATCTTACCGGTGCGCAGGTATTCTTAGTGCGCAGCCAGATGCGGGAGTCCGAGCGTGCCTCTGACATCGCAGTATCGCTCCATCCATTGCAAACCCAACAGATGAGGGAGATTTTTCAACTCTTATTGTGCAAAATCTGCGACGTGAAAAGATTTAATTAAGATAGCAGGCTCTCTGTAATTAATTCTGCTCCTCTAAGGGTGAGAGTCTCACTGTCAAGAACACAGCAAAGATGAAATTAATTATAGGAATAAGTTTTTTTTTGTAAAGGGGAGAATGAAGGAACTTTGGGGCCATCTAGGCTGAACTGCACATCACAATACCAAACACCATCGTTGCAAGTGACCGACACAAAATATTAAAAGCCGATGCTGGCCTGGTTTCAGTCTGAAAAACAGCGCACTTTCCATCACTGCTTGGCTAATGACAATGGGGTGGGTGGACATACAGGTGTCCCTAGATTACCCCAAAGTGCTTCCTGTCTCCCTGATTGCCTTGGCAACCACTGTCCTCGACTCCTCATTACACTCCTCAGGTGTGCTCTTCATTCAAGCGTCTAGCTGGGTCGGAAGTTCAATCACTCCATTTCCCCAGGTCTTAATAAGATGCTATTTGAAATGACAAGTACATCCTTACTAGAATTACACCAACACAGGGTACGAGAGGCCCTTCATGCAGTGGGCCAGAGTAAAGTGCCACGCAGCTCTTGTAAAGGCTTTTAATTGACACTGGAGTTGAAAGTTACCTTATGTCTTTATTTAGTCCAGGAAAGAGATGAAAACTGAAATGAGACTTTTCTCCCCCTAAGAGATTCAATTTCATTGGAGCTTGTTTCAAAAAATCTAACAGGAAGTACACAATCATCAATTCCTGTTTAGAAATTACAGTTGGAAATTTTGGGGGTGCACTCCTCGGAGAACGTGAAATTCATATTTCAAACACCTGCCTTTGAACATGTCCCAGAGACTAAACAGGACATTACTCATGAAGACAAGAAATGAACAACGCTTCATTGCTTGTCAAACGGCAATACTGTTGCATGGCAATTCTAAACCACATGATTCAAAGTTTAATTTTCTCAGAAGATGGAAGAACATTCCACGCAGATTAAGAGCATCAGACACCTGTCTCTAGAACATCTGCCTGGGGCTGGAAATCAATCACAATCAGACATTTTGTTGTCGGGGTGCTTTTGGCCTCTTTCTCGGACTCATCCTGAACGCTCCTCGCCACTCTTGGAATTTGCTGAAGGGCAAACAAATCCCTTAATTTGCAGTGGCCTTACAGCATTATTCTGACCAACAGAAAACAAGCATAAAGTACAGTTGCACTATCCAAGAGACACACAAAGCAATAAAGCCGGTGACAAAAACGACATTGTTAGTACAGTATATAAAACGTGCTTTAACACATCAGATCTGACTTGAATATTGAAATAAGCGTATTAAAATTGATACGCAGATGGGTTATTTAAATGTAACAGCCCATGTAAAGTGGAACACTGAAATAACGGTGCACGCGGACAGCGATCGTGACTTAGAGCTGCACTATAAGTGAGAGTGTTAAGTGTGACTTGGTGTGTGACTGGTACCGGAAAAGAGACGGAACACAGGAACATCATGATGATTCACATCCACACAGACAGCTGGAATAAGGGCTTTTGGATGAAAAAAGAAGCACCTTTGCGCCGTGGACCTTCTGAATCTCCACCAAACTGAAACAGGACTAATTGGGACACGGCATAGACTTGTCTTTCATTAAACCACAAGCTCATGGAAGAGTTAGTTGTATCACGATTTTGCAGTGGCACACACCGTATACACTGCGCACGGCATAACCGTACACTGGTTAAAGGTATTCGTCAATGCCCTTACTGCAATTTGAACACCAGCTATTGTGTTACCTCTATCGCAGCCACTTAAGGCTCTCTAAAAGGGAAAGAGATGGAGGAGAGAGAACTGGGAAGAGACAAAAAAGGTGTAAAATCCCACGTGTCTTGTTGGTTTCCTACCAGAAAGGCTTTTTCCTCTTTTTCTTCATTTAACTGTCCCTGAAAGCACATTTTTTCCCTATTTCTATTTCTACTATTTGTATTTATTTGTTTGTTATGAGAAAAAATAAAGTGCACACACTCAACCACCACCTCCTGCCTAATGACTCTGCAGTGGTTTTGAAGTGGCTGCACTGCCTGCTACCCTGCTAGTCTTGAACCAGCACCACGTTCCACTAGAATCACAGGAAAAAACGGGACACGCGAACCTTCGGATTCACGCGGTAGCAGTTATGCTTGATTAAATTAAAGGATTAATAGTAGATTATTTATATGATACACCTAATGTTAATGGGTGTGTCTCATAAAATAATAAAGCACAAAAATGCAACCCGAAAGGACCACTGAAGTATGTCTCGTACCACTGTAATTTTGTTTTTCAGGACAATTTTTGTACAGGAAAATGGAATAAGTGATGAGGACACAGGCAGTAATTCAAGCCTCAGATATGGTAATGCAGTGGGTAAAGGCAGTGCCTCAGCACTTCTCATGTGTTCAGTGGGTATGGGTTCGAGTCCAGATCAGGCTGTGGAGTTTGCCTGCTCTTACCCATCAGAGGTGCGCAGACGATGACCCTAGCAAAGCGCTTGTTTCTCCCTCACGTGGAAATCCATATGAGTAGCAAGCGCTTCCACACACATACCGTGTATATGAGAGTCCCCATTCATTACTTGTCAAAAAAGTAGCTTTAATTCTTACCCAAGTTTTTTGCTGTTGGTTGAACTCAAAATCCTCTTGAACTTTCATCGCTCAAGTTACATAATCTGGCAGTTCTCCGTCGCAAGACAACAGCCTAATTTGGAACAACTGCTATTATATCTCAACACGACAAGCAATAATTATTCTGGATGGCATGGTATCAGACTTTCAATGTGAGCAAGACGCTAATTAGAGAGAGCTTTGTTGCTTTGTCAGTTTTTAGCCAGTGATTAGATGGCTTTTGCTGGGCGGGATTTGGCCGCTAATTGTAGACACACATCCTACAATCGCCAGGCCTGTGTCCAGCAGGCATGAGAACAATCGCGAGCTTAGACAACCACTTCAGCACTCCGACGTTCGCCATCTTCTAAAGGCCGCCGCATTAAACAGTCCACATACCTACACTTTCAAGAACTGTTTTCAAAAAGTGAGCGACTGTGTTGAAAAAAGCATATTCAGAGGCTTCAGTGTTCAACTCATGACTACAAACGTAGTACAGAAGGTATCAGCGGGGCTGTGCTCTTCAATTAATACCTGCCAGCCGCTGCACCTCGGACGGCACACGGGATGTACTGCCTTTACCCATAACCACTTTCCGTTTACAGTAGAAAACAACACAAGAACTAGGACACTATTTGTGTGTATTTCAGCAGCAGAGAACATCCAGCAAACCTGCATTTGGGATGTATTAGATTTCAGTGTGTGCATCTAAATAAATATATGTGTGTGTGTTTGTGTGTGTGTGTATAATGAGTGAAGAGCAATTTGATTTCAGTTCAGTTGTTACACCGAAAATGGTGATATAAATGGACATAACCAGAGTTAATAGGAAACCTTACAACAGAGAAAGCATTTTAACTCAATGTGAGCCCGGTCCAATATTGCCGCCTGGCTCTCAGTACATCTGATAGTGGCTTTCAGAGCAAGGAGCCGCTTCACTAGTTCTACTTCTGTTTCCGTCTTAGAAACACAAGGCTGCGTCACACCACGCTGAGTAGAGAAGGCAACCAACCTGCTTTGCCTTGGATTTAAAAAATGCTCAAGCATCACTCAATAGTCAAAGTCGAATTGAACTTATTAAAGCTCTTAAATGGCTCATTAGCGCTGAATCATCCAGAATCATTCTTGTAATCACTCTTACAAGAGTCATGCCTTAATTCAGTCATCTATGCAGCAGTAAGATGCTGATGAGAGTAGCTGAGGTCGCCTGACGCTCGACTGCAGTCCTCAATGCCATCGTGCCCAGTCTGGGCTGCAAACCGCCTCTCCTCCTAACATGCAACACCAGGGGTCTCTGTGCCATGTCCCTCGTGGTCAATGTTTTGCCCCCCCATCGTGGGTCTCAGCTGGAAGTGGGAGTGGGGCAGGGCTCCTCGAGAACTTGTTCGGCACCGCGGGCTCCCCAGCATCTTCCGGAGGAACTACATCAGCCAGCGTGAGGTGTGCTCACTGTAGTCCAGTAGGTTCCACTCTTCTTCTGCTACATGCAAGCAAACGTATAAAGGCAGGGCGACCACAAAGGCCCTAAATTCTACACATTGCTCTTCCTTAGACCTAAATACAAAATCTGCACTGAAGGTAAGCGAAAACCAGGTTTACTATGCGAATCCAGCTTCATGCGACTGCTCGCATTTCGGCTATCTTCGTAATGACTAGTTCAAGGTATCCTAGAGACGAATGCTCAGCCAAACATCTGGGGGTTTCAAGAATAACAATTAAAACATAAAATGTGTCAGGGTAACAATGAAGTGCTCTCTTGGTTTAAGTTTGAAAAACACATTGCAAAATGCTTGCATTAAAAATTATATAGCCTAGAGCCAAAATACCAGGGACTACAGGCCAAAGCAAAAACAAATCATAATTTATTTAAAAAGAAAAAAAAAGAGAAAGCATTCAGTGTCATGTAATCAACACTTCCATATATTAGCAACTCCTCTGTATGGATCAGTAGAATCAGAATTAATTTAAACTGGGACTGAGAGTCAGAACACTGGAACAGTGATATTGACTGAAGGAGGAGTTAGGAGGAGGAATTTAATGTGAACTGATTTAGTTGTACGCGCTGTGGATTTTGTGGAACACCCCCACGTTCTCCCAAGCACAGGTCAGCTCCTCGTTAGCCGAAACCCGCATTGTGTTTGAACGGCGGTTTTGCCCTCATGCCACGCCGGCCAGCACCCCAGACTGCCGGAAAGGTCCGCCCGTGGCCTCAGCATTCTGGACCGCCGAGCTCCGTTTCATGTGCTGCCTCATCAATATTCATGAATGGCCATGAAAACCAGCTGTTTTCCCCAATTAGAGAGTGCAGAGATCCACCGTTTGCCAATAAATTGTTGTGTTTGTCTAATGATTCTTGCAGTTCAGCAGCTTAATAGCCCCTCTAACTGTAGAGATTAACACCGGAGGGCCCAGTAGGAGCGGCAGCAAAGGCTCGTGTGGCCAGTGGTGAAAAGGGGACCGGGATTGTGAGCGGGGGCGGGGTGGGGAGTGTGGGAAAACATACGGTATCCTGCCCTTCTTAAATTCACAGCTTATGTAAGGGGAGCCCAGCGAGCAGGGGCAGCCGCTGCTGAGAATGCCATAACAGTGGAGCAAACAAATGAAGCTGTCAAACGGTGAGCATCAAAGCAAAGCTCCCCATCCTCCCCCCCCACAGGTAAAGAATGCTAAATGGCTGCCACACGCAGACCTCCGCACACGCATCCAAAAGGTGGCGGGCTTTGAGCCCACCAGCTAGACAAGAACGACGGGGAGGACTTACCATCAGGGGCTGGTGCTGGGGAGAAGTGGATGGGTTTGTCTGGAAGAGTCAGAGAGAGAGAGAAAAGACCATTAGATGGAGTGAGAAATCACACAACTACACACAGCTAGAAGAGCGCGACCGCTACCAGCAGTGACCGCGCCGCTGTTGTCTTCTCGGCGGAGGCGAAGCCACAGTTCATCACAGCGGAAACGCGCGCGTCAGGGCACCGGCCGTCACGCTGCTTTGTTTAGCGCTCATCAGCACGGCCTACGTTCACTTCTCACTTGGGCAGGAAAAAACTCGGGCGAAAGATGAGGCATAACACGTCCCCGTCAAGTGGCAGGAGAACGGACAGGGAGGAACACGTAATTTGCTCAGTGCCTCCCTGCATCACCGCCGGCCTCGACGCCCTGTCCGGTGGCTCCAAAGTGGCCGGGATGAGTCACGGAAACGGCAGCAGGCCGAGCGGGGACACGGGAAGCACTTGACACAGAAGTAGAAGCGTTGGCATCGTCCCATTAGTTTCCCCGCCATCGCTCACAAAAGGCAGGCGACATCTTTGTTTTCTCTTGCCTGAGTGATATCCGGACGTCGGCACGCGGTTTAAATTTAGGCCCGCCCCCACTTCACCAGGCCTGTCAGCGAGCGTCGGGGGTCCGCGCCGGTGCCGCACACTCCGGCACTTCTGTAATGAGGTGTCTGCAGAGCTACTTTCGCAGTCCATCACCGCGGTAGCAGGCCGGCGTCCCGCGAATGCAAAGCAGCTGACGGTGACGGCAGTCCGGCCGGACCGGAGAACGCGCAAGTGTGCGGCGAGTTGCAAAGGACGTCGAGGACGTGAGACCATACGCAAGCAGGAGCCGACCAAAGGTGTGTGCTACATATGAGTCATTCTTAAACCCACACTGAAAAGAGATCTGTCTACCATGTCCAGCAGATTGCATGTGTGTGTGTGTGTGTGTGTGTGTGTGTGTGTGTGTGCGCGCGCGCCTATGTGTGCTCTCAAAGCACCTGTCCTGTGTACCGTCAAATCTGCATTCTTCTGACCTTCTGCTACCCACAGCTCTGCATCCAGGTGCAATGTGTGCGCATCTCCTCTACAGAGGATTGTCAGTTTGGGCTCACATTTCAAATTTTAATATTTTAACCACTTTTTTGCCATTGAAAATGATGGTAAATGCTAAAAATGTAATATAATGTCAATGCTACTTACCCTCTATGGTTGCATAATGCGACCTCTACAAGCAGACTAGTGTACCAGTGTACATGTGAACAAGTGTACGGTGTACCAGCATCCATGATGTGCCAACAACACACTCACACCAACAATGTACGTATGCGAGGACCAGGCCTGGGTTTCCACTCCTCTACTGTGGCTTTTTCACTACTTGTTGTGCGGAGAACTAACAGAATTGCTATTTAAATTTGATGCCATCCCTCCTGGTTAGACTGGTTCGGCAATACACCCTTCATGTAAATGAAGCGCAGTTTGAATACCTTCGCCGGGGAGGGAAAGTGCACAGCTTTTTTTTTTTTTTTTTAAATAAAAAATGTGTTTTAGTGCTTCCAATCCAAATGAAAAGTAGTGACGCTCCAGCCCCCCTGGGATCGCCTTCTGCGTGATTGAAAACCGTCAGGATGCTAATGGATTCTAGAGGACTGTCGGCAAAGAGAAATCAGCCTCCCTCTACCGCTGCCCGCAAGACGCTATGTGGCAGGGGGCTCACGCGTTGCTCGGGACACGCTTGGGAAGCACAGTGAAGCCTACTAAGCAGAAACACAGAGCTCACCGTCTAAAGCAACGCTTTCAACCATATTATTACTGCACACCGACATAGTGCGCACACACACACACTTCCCTTCAAGAAGTACATATAGTTTTGGGAACAGAGCCCATTCAGCTAACTTGCTCTTGATCTGTAACAATTCAGTCCTGCTCAAGAGTGCAACGGCAGTCACGCAAGTTCAGTTTGAAAAGACCACATTAACTATAATCAAACCACTAGAACTGAGTAATTGTGGAACTGATTCCATGTTTATCAGTCAACGACCAGAATATGGGTAACACCTGGGATGGCAGGTGATGTAGTGGGTACAGCTGTCGCCTTAGGATCTTTGGGTTGTCTCTGTGAATCGCACTTCTAGCTTTTGTAGCCTTGAGCAAAGGTACAGCTCGTAGAGTAGTGGTTAAAGGTACTGTCTTTGGACCCAAGGGTCACAGGTTGGATTCCATCTCCGGCTGTAGTACCCTTGAACAAGGTACTTACTCATAAACAACTGCAAGTAACTTAACGTGATAAGTCGCTTTGGAGAAAGGTGTCCGATTATGAATAAATGCACTACAATACAGAGCACAAGATGAGCAACACATGCAGTGGATTTAGGGCTTTATATCTGTTCAATACTTTCAATACTCCTACACTAAAACACAAAGATAATAACAAGACCTTGAGCAGAAAAAGTGTTTGATAGCAAGGGTCTAAAAATACAGGTCCCAGTAAGCAACTTAGAGAGCCTGTGTCGGTCATTAGAATGTGGTAACATGTCATTCGCAGTAACATAACTGCTCAGACATTCTTTCATGTCTTTGCTTTCATGTTCTTTCTCTACCCTTATGTTTGATCGTGCATGCTCATTGCAGAGTTTGCTGAAAAGTCCTGAAGCCTAGAAAGTACCCCACGCGGTTCCGGAAAACACCCACCAGACACACTGTTAACATAATGAGAAGTGGGTGAAAGACCGTGAATGTGTTGCGGTGGAAATTCACCCCATGCAAAACATATGTAATGAAGATGGCGAATCGGTCAGAGCACCCAAGCATTGTGCCAATGAGATTTAAAAATTAAAAACTGGACCGATAAGGTGAGCGAATTAGATGTACAGCAACTTCGTACCATGATTACACTGAGCCATCAGTATAAAGTGGGACCAGGTGACCACATGCGGGGCTTTTTCAGAGGTGCAGCTGGTCGCCTAGTGCTAAGAGCCACTATCTTTGGTTCCAACTGCAGCGGTATCCTTGTTGAAGATACTTACCCTAAATTACTCCAGTAATAATTACCCCGCTGCTTAAATGGGTAAATAGTTCAACTGAGCCTATTGTTATAAGTATCTTGGAAGAAAAGCAAGAAAAGCGTTCGTAAGAAAATAAATGTAAATTAGCGATAAGGTGCATCACTTGCTGGAGCCACAGGTGAGGTTGGAAGAGAAAGAATTGAACTCGGAAATGGTCATGAGACCTCATTTCTACTTTACTAACAGCAACAATCCAAAGCCCAGAGGTCAGGGACGATGGGCGGCTTTGGCGCCACACGATGAACAGCATGGCTCCCGTGTCAAACAGCTCCCTGTCACAGCAAGACACACACAGGACACGGGACGAGAGAGAGGGAGACGTACAGTTGTTGAGGAAGAGGAGCACGGCGAAGCCGAGCGTGGAGGTGGCCAGCAGGATGAGGCAGATGTTACAGGGGATCATGAAATAGCGCACCACGAGCGACACTTTGTGCTGGTACATCCTGTCTTGCTCCGGGGCGGCCGTGGGATATTGACAGCTGGTCATGCTCCACTCCCCGCTCCCCCACCAGGGAGCGGGAGGACGGGGGGGCCCCAGGATAAGGAGGAGAGAAGCAAGAGCGAGGAGGAGAAAGAAGACGAACGCGATGGCGCCCGGTTTCTGCTCCAACTCCAGAGGTTCTTAGCGCAGGGGACTTTGCCGGTGTTTTCTCCAGCGAGCACTCGGGAAAGCTTTCGCACGTTTCCAGGCAACGCACTTTAGTCCATAACAGAACAGGAGGTGGGAGAGGGGTTTAAAACTGCTTCTCACCCCTCTGCCCCCCCTCCCCCACCTTCCCTCGTTCCCTCTTATGACAGAAGCCCAGAGGAAGCAGCGAGGCATCAATCCCACAGTGCGGTGCAAGAATGGAGGGTGCGGGGGGTGGGTGGGAGGCACAGGTCAGGGCAGCTGGCACTTAGTCACACAGTCTGGGGTCTCTGGGCCTCTTGCCCTACCTACGCACAGCCGTCAGAGCGCGGAAGGGGGGAGACATGGGACAGGAGCGGGAGGGAAGGACACTTGCCTACGAGACCTTGCGAGACCACCCACTGTCGTTCAGCCCCTGGCCCACCCCCCCGGGGCCGGTACTTGAAGGGGCTGTCAGGAGCTCCTGATGAAGCCACCATGCATCGAAGGAGCTCGTACGGCCTCTCTGTAAGCCCCAGGGGACTCCACCGTATCGTGTCTCCGAACAATGGAATCAAGAAGTGGGAGCGGCGCCCCCCTCCTCCTAATTGTACTTCCACACACTGGAAAGCAGGGAAAGAGCGAGTTGCTTCCCGGGACTCACCGAACCGCACGGGCTCGAGAGCTGAGAGCTCCCCTGCATGTTACCGGACATCCCCCTGTCGTTTCCAGTCCACTTTTCCGCATCCCGCCACCCAAGTTCACTTAACAGCCTGGGTGTGCACTGCTCCTCCTCACTCCTCAAGAGCACCGTTCACCAAGTCGGCTCTGGACACGAGAGGAGAGCCGCGCAAGTGACGTCGGAGGGACGGCTCCATCCCCCCCCGACCATGCGCAGCAACAGGAGACACAAAACTCTTCAGTGCCCCTGTGCCCAGGTTCAGAGAAAGAGTAGCATCCAGCCTTGGTGGGCACTCTGATTAAGAGCGAGAAAACAAACACGGACAAGGACAACTGGTCAGCGGGTGACAGCTGTCCTCCTTTTTCCAACCCAGTCCTGCTGAAGGATTCGCTCCAGGACAGGGGAAGTGCTGTCCCTTCTTCCCCTGAGCGAGAGGGAAGTTGGTCCTCCTCTCAGGGAGACGCGTTTCAGAGAGCGCGCCCTTGTCTCGGCATCATCCTCCCGTCCTCTCTCATCCTCTCCCTTCCACCTCCTGGCTGCCGCTCAACTTGGTCCAAAGTGGCCGAGCTCGGCGCTGCCGGCCAAAACGCCGACAGACTGTGGCGCGCGATCTTGGGCCGAGAGATCCCAGGGCGCACATCCATGGGGTGGCCCCCAGGCGGCGAGAGGGGCCGGAGCGAAAGCACGGTGGGGGGGGGGGGCGCGGGTCGGGAGGCAAAAAGAAGCAGGAGATGCGCCGGCACGTTTAGGCTCTGGATGCCAGAGAGCTCTGCGCTCGCCGCTGCGCCGCTCCACAGCCTTCTGCCGAAAGGATGGGGAGAGGGCGAACGAGACGAGCGGAGAGAGCGAGAGAGAGAGAGGGGAGCGGAGCGAAGAAGAGGCGCTCTGACAAAGAGAGAGGGAGAGGGAGAGGGGAGGCATGGGAAAGGGAAGGGAAGGGAAGGGAGGGGAGGGGAGGGGAGTGGAGGAGAGGCGAGGCGAGGGGAGGGGACACGCGGCAGCTTTCAGGAACGCCTGGCTCTGCGAGTCCTGTGCAAGTGGAGAAGTGAAGGAAAGGAGACGAAAAACAGATCAGAGGAATAAATGTCAGCGCCCTCCCCAGCGACTCGCCAAGCTCCCCAAACAGCCCCCATCCGCAAATGTCAGGTTCTGTTAAAGTGGAAACAAAACAGAGAACACGGGCAGAGTGCACCGTTTATTCATGGAAATCACGTCCCGTGTTGGAGGCAAGCGGGTCGTCATCGGCGCCCTTCAGGGTCACGGCGCTAAGTTACCCCCGTGCCGGTCGCCCAATTGTGCAAAATCTCCACCTCCGCATTCTTGTGAGATTTTTCTCTGCTGATGTTTCGCCTTAATCCTCCTCGACCCCCCACTCCAGTTTTCCGGATTCTTAACCACCAAGCCTTCGTGGGGGCAGCGGATTGAGACGCGGTTCAAGTCGTCACCTGGCAATCAAAGCACCCAGGTTTGAACAGCCGATCCTGCGGTAGTACCCTTGATCGAGGTACTTACCCTGAACTGCTCCAGTGAAAATGATCCAGCTGTACAATTCTTTACATAACTATAAGCAGCTTAGTGTACAAAGCCGACATTGTGGGTGACTTGAGACGGCAGTAATGGCTGACCGAACAATAAAAGTGGATTAAAATAAGACTGCGTACATTTCATTCGTTACACTATGAAATTAGTCACACGTT